>NC_083632.1:19808602-20150388 GCF_963584025.1 Labrus mixtus
GCAACTGTTCAACTTCCATTTCCCAAAACTCAAAGTGTTACCTGCTGCTTCCTGCTCACAAACAGGCACTCCAAATTTATACTGTGCTGCCATAAAGTTAGGGGACTGGTTGGAGACGGTGGTAATTTTGGAAAAACACTAACTTATAGTGTCTAGTAGACTATGACTAAAGCTCCACAACACAACCAACCCATCATTTCCCATTTTTGTAAATATATGGAGCCCTGCGTTAGTTCAGGCGTAATACGGTAGTCCTGCCCGCAAGCGACCATCAGCTGGTCTGAGAACCGCCCCAATGCCAACCAATCATTTTCACACTCTGACAACATGGTGGTCAATTTAAACCTTTCTGCCTCTCACTCCTCTTGTATCACATCCACTCTGCTGCTAGACACGGCTGTGAAATGCTCCGTCCACCACCTCAACCTCCACCAGCTTCAGTCAGCACTTTTTATAATCTAGGATGAATTGTTTGCTTGTTATGTCTGCAAGATGTCAGTATCATTACATGCACATTCAGGTTCTGTTCTGCATGTCCCCTTGGGGGGAATTAAATGTTTGCGCTCTCAGCAGAATCTGTGGCATGCTGCACTGATACTGCTGAGAGCTAAAAGCAGAACCAATACTGCCATCTACAACTGTACAAACCACAAGAGCAATAAATGATTAAATCTATGACGAGAGTATTCATGACTGAAATAGTCTCTAACACAAAACTGAGTCAACACTCGTGAAATCACTCAGACTTATTCAGGGGTAATGTTTTGAGATTTTAAGAAACTTAAAAATACTCACTCAGAGATGTGGACAAAGATGTCCTCTCCTCCGCGAGAGGGGCGGATGAATCCATGACCCTGAGACCTGGAGAAGTTTTTACACACCCCTTTGTATACTGGACCTGATCTCGCTCGCACTGTCCTGCATAGAAAGAGAGACAGAAGCAGAGCCAGAGGGAGAGAGAGTGGGACAGTGCATCATAATTCACGACAGTTATACAGATATTTTGTCTTTTAAATGTTTTTTTTTTTTTTTTATCCCTATTTTCCATCTCTCATTTCATGTCATGAATTCAAAACTTGCTCATCAATTGTCTTTTTTTTACACACACATATGAATACAAACACTCACGCTGAGTATGTGCGGGTGCGTTTGGTGGGCAGTGGGCTGGGCAGCTCTCCGGGCTGAGGCGGTTTCCTCTCCCGCTCCCAAACCCGACTGCCCTCCCTTAGGAAGGGGAAAGAGAGCTGCAGGGGGGTCCGGGGGGAGGTGAGTGGCAGCGGAGGGTCAGCTGGTGATGAAGGATCAGGGTCTGACATCTTAATTTAATTACAGGTTGGGATTTTTTGTTGTTGTTGTCGTTTTCTCTGCGTCAGATCTCCTCCAACGTTGCACAAAGACGAAGAAGAAGGAGGGTCACGCCTCCTGCATGGCCAGGGAGTGTGTGAGGGAGGGGAGATATGCACAGAGAGGAGGTCTTTCAGGTGGAGGAGAGAAGCAAAAACTACCTGAAATAAAGAAGGAAACGAGGTTAAGAAAGATGGACGCGAGAAGTTAAGGTGGGGGGGTCCGCAACAGTGAAACCGTAACTCTCCTGGTAGCGTTTAAGCTCTAAAGTGTTCCAGGGACACATTTTTTCTTTGAGTAAAGTTTGTGTATTCAGTTCAGAAAATATAAAGTATAGAATTGTTTTCGATTCTCCAACTTTTACATTTCACTAACAAACCACTGGTGCACCTTTAAAAGACATTAAAACAATATAAAACCTTAATGTAGCTTAATGTATTTATAACTTGTGCAATCTTATAAAGAAAAGACTCGGGCATTTTAATGAAATTGTCAGATAGGACGACACATTTAGCACCAGGTGTTCATTTGGTGACAAATAACATGTCAACCCAAAATAATAAAACATAATGATGTGTCTTAATCAAAGTGAGACATGTTCTCTGACTGCTTTGCATTCTGGTCCTTTGAGTCTTGTAAGCATCAAAATTATGGTTAGTGCCTCTTACAAATGGACTTCTTTATGTATGACCGTTGATCATAAAAAAAATCACCTGTAACGCCCGCCATGCTCTTTGATTATGAGGGAGTGACACCAGAACTGTTTAATCATTTGAACATATGTGGTTAGACGTCATTGTAGCTGTATTAGAAGAAGGTACATGTGATTGTTTTTACATTAGTAATACAGAGAGGTTGAAAATGACCAATTGGTTCATTTTACTAGCTTTTAATTGTTTTTTTTTTGTATTACCTCCTGTAGTTATAAAAACGACCTCACAACAGCCGGAAGTTGCTTTGAGAAAAATGAAAATAATAAGCAGCAGGACATCAGAGCCCCAGATTGTGACCTTGTTGGCTTTTAAAAGGTCCCCTATGGGGCGCCGGTAGCCAAGTGGTAAGTGTGAGCGCCCTAATGTACCCAATGGGGGCTATAATCCTCCAAGCAGACAGCCTGGGTTCAAATTCAACCTGTGGCTCTTTTCTCCCATTTCATTGCCCAATCTCTCCTTCCTATTTCTGACTCTACCCACTGTACTTTCTGTGATATAAAGGAATAAAAAGCCCGAAAATAAACCTGAAAAAAGTTCCCCTATTTTGTAAAAACAAGCCTGTTCCCAGAGGGCTCAACTCTTCTCATCACGCTCCAATACATAAAAAAAACTCCCCTTTTTACAAGAATGAGAACTATTACAGGATTACTCCTTAAACTGAGTGTCCGAGCAACAAGCTGCTCTCTGCTTCAGATAATCATATCAGCTGGGTCACCGTGCCATGACACACACTGACATTTTGTAACTGGGAGATGTGATGTGTGTACTATTATGTAAGCAATTACTTGATACACTTGATACAAACACAAAGATTATTACAGGAGTTAAACACATACTAAAACACAGTATTTGTGTTATTATCCACCTCCCAACAAATGTTAGTATTTATGTTGTCTATATCATCTGCAGGCTTTACGTTTGACAATGGATGAATTCAGAGTGTAGAGTGAGGCTCGCTCAATATCAGACTCTGTCTTTCTTACTGTCAGTCTAAATATAGTTTGTGTGTGAGAGTTTGTGAGTGTATGTTTGTGGGGAGTGGTTATAGAGAGGTTGTGTGAGGTTAACATGGAGAACTGTTCCATTAGCTTCTCTAATAACAGGAAGTCACATTAAAAAGAGAGTTTACAGCCAAGCTATCTGCTCTGCGAGAGATGGTATTAACAGTGCTTTGGGCTACATGCTAACGTCAACATTCCCAAAATATCAATGCTAACATAAGGATGCTAAGCAGGTACCAAGCTGACTGTTCAAGTATCTAACAATCTTAGCTTGCGAGCTAGCAACCTGAGTTAGCTTTTTCTGTTCTGTGTAGCCTATGTTAATGTGCGTCAACCAAAGTGAACCTGCTTTAAAAAAGTGTCTTTCTTATGATTAACATAGGCTTGCTTTTTAGTAATGATAAAGGCAATTATTGTCTTGCTTTTGGTCAATTATGCTGCCTTTTAACCAAGCAGGCATGATTTTTTTCTGTCTTAGAAAAGAACTTCATTTCAGGTTTAAGATCTTCAATCAAAAGTCAGAAACTCATTCAAACTACAGTCATGGTAATATAGAGAATAGAGTTTCCCTAATGGTTGTACTAAATGTTTTTCAGACAGTGCATAATGGGAGTTACAAATCTTCAATATCAGGTTTGAAAGTCATTATCTTGTATAGGCTTTTAAAAGAAGCTTTTATGGGTGATATAGCACTTTCTGAGGAAGTGTTACTATTGAGTTATTGTGTGTTAGCATTCACACATCTTTTAAAAGACCTAATGGCCCTCTTGTTATTCTTTATCTTCCTTATCAAATAACATGACTGATGGATGGAAAGGTGTAAAGACAGTTTGTAAAACAATATAATTAGTGAGGTTTAGGTTGGCTTTCACAAATCAAAACATTTTTAAATAGAAGTGTTTAGAGTCCTCAGAATCAAAAACAAGTGTCTCGATTCACTCTAGTTTGTATTTTAATTTGGCTGAAAGATTCTGTTTATTTGTTGGGCCTTTTTCCTCCTGGAATAAAGTTGGTAAGTGTTTGTTTAAGACAAGGAAAGCATTTTTTCTCTGTTGTGAGGAGCGATGACTAAAACCATGACTGATGGATGACAAGGCGAAATATGTGCCCTAAATAATTTAGCATCCTGACTGGTCCTTTTTCATTAGCCCTCTTATTGTGCCGGGAGGCATAGCAAGTGGACCTGTTTAATGAGGCTACAGTGCTTCAGTGTCAGAAAACATTTAATCAGGAGGGTGAGAGGCTGAATTTAAAAAAAGAAAAAAGAAAAGAGTATGAGAAGTCAGATCAGAAACTGGAGTGAAGGGAAAGGGGGAGAAGCTGTGGGAGCTTTGAAAGCAACAGACAAAAGGGCAAAAGCACCTCCCTGTGAAACCAGGGCACTATGGCTGTTACTGCTCTGCATCAGCATGGGAGACACGTCAAGTACTCTGCACACACACACACACACACACACACACACACACACACACACACACACACACACACACACACACACACACACACACACACACACACACACACACACACACAGAGAGAGAGAGAGAGAGAGAGACACAAACACACACACACACTTTATATTAACCTTTAAAGGAGACTGCCTGTTTTTATGGTAAAATGTGTTTGAATGTGAGGCCAGCAGAGCCTACATAATTCATTAGAAAAAGAAAAGCCCTTCAGGCCGGTTGTTTCCAGAACATTCTCACACTGTGGCAGCTTGAGACGAGAAGGCGACAGGATGCTCCACTCATGGCCAAAAATGTGACACCAAAATACGTCTCGGCACAAAACACCGCTGTGTGTATATAAAAAAAGATGACGGCTCAAGTGGTCCTTCTGTACAATGATAAAGACACATTTCATCACAATACAGCCATGCACCGTCCGCCCCTCACTCAGAATGAAAGGATTGATGTGTGAAGCTACAAATCAACCATAAACCCGATCGATTACTCACCGTGATCAGCTGTCAGCCAGGCCAAGATGTGTCCCCGTGTTAAAGATGTGATTTAAGGCAATGATGTAATTAAAGCCGGTGAAAGCTGCGGGGACATGCGGGGAATTAGCCTAGTCAGTGGATCTTGGTATGGATGCGGCGCACACAGGCGGGATTAAAAAAAAAAAGAGAAGCAGCAAATGAAAAGGAGGCAGCAGAGATGGGGCGGGGGGTGCAGGGGGTTACTGCTGCTAAAAACAACAGCGGGCTTCACCACACTACAGTCCAGTCTTTGTTCTCTTCATGGATGGAAACGGATCCTAATGGTCTCCTTTTTTAGCCCAGTGAGATTTGATGTGAATGGACTGGAGCTGCTTATCTGTTTATTTAATATCGGCTACTTACTCATTAATAAACAGAGACTACAGATATTTAGTGAATGTGTGCTGAATGACCTTTAAAAAAACATGTCAAAGTCACAGCTAAGAATACAGCAATATTATCTTTATTTTATTTTATATATAAAATGTTTATTTTTCATTTTAAATCGAATTGTATTTCGCTACCTGCCTGAAGTTACTTCCCCGTGTTTTTAGTGTTTTCATATTTTGTTTTTGTTTTACTGTCATCCTATGATGTAAAGTTATCTTGCCTTAATGGAACTTTCTGTGTTCATTGTATTTTAAGCAGGGCCCACTAGTATGAACTTGTCATGGTCACCCATTCCCTCACACCCTCCTGCCTCAACCCCTTCAATGATAGTGGACCACTTCCGGTCGTGACGTTTCTGATGACATCATCTAGACTTGTTGAGTTGTAAACATAGAAACTGCAAACCGAAGGACTTGGCTTTGTAATTAATATAGTATAAGGACTACAATAGCAATAGTTCAGATGTACAGTATGTTCTTGTTTTATATAAAGTTAAAAATGTTTATTTAGGCATCAAGTTTTGATAATGTTCTAAACACATGATTATTGTTGTAGTTTACATGAAGGGGATCTGTTGTACTGGACTGTACTTTATTGATAGGACATATTTATTATCTTTTTTCCTTTCTATCAACATGCATGAGGTGTTTCAATATAAACACCTCTCGATATTATGCTGGTAATATACAATATTTAAACTATGGCCTCAATGCTAAAACGTCAAATTGGTTTGACTCCTCTATGGCTGTGTCAAAATGAATTAAACATCATGGACTTCACAAAAGTAGACTTTTGTGGCAGAACACTTGAATTGATTGTACATATGTATGCTACCTTATAAAGATCAAAAGGCACTGGGTTAAATGACAGATTATTACAATGATGGCAGGGCATGGCCATTTGAATTTCTGTTTTTTGTTTTGGTGCCTTGAAGTTACTTCAACTATAAGTTGTAAAAGGTTTAAAAAGAAAAAGTGACCAGTCTGAAAGTAGGCTCAGTGGTTTATGTTATTTGAAATAGTGTGATAGAAAGCACATAGCAGATAGTAATCCAGAGCACACACCCTGAAAATAGAAATATTGGCACTTTGAAAGAGTATTTATTTTTGAACGACTAAAGATAATATTAAAACTTCATAATGGGGACATTTCTCTTTTCTTTGGGGGGGGGGGGGGTCTTAAAGGGATCCATAAACATATGAAGTCTACAAACCATGCTACAAGTGTATCTAATACTATCTAATATCTACAGTTCAGCCATCAATTTTTCTTTTCCACGTGGAATTCCTCTGTATAAATTGTTTCAGGGGCTTCATAGCTGGTTCTTGTCACTGTGAGATTTCAGAACAGGACAATTTGTCTGAAAGAGATCTGAGAGACAAGCGTCTTATTGTGGAGGGATGACAACATCCTCTAAGCATGATGATGTAAGGCGGTTTCAAAAATATGCAACCAAACTTGTCTCCTATCTCCTTTTTTTCAGCTGCTCTTCACAGCATGTTTGTTTGTTTGTTATAACCTGTTGTGTGATATTAAAGGTGGATTCTTGACCTGTCACGCTTCTGTTCAGTACAATAAACAACCACAGACACTGTTTGACATGTTACACCCTCTTAGAGAATATGAAAACAAAATATACTCTTCTCTGTTAAGGTTAAGGAGACCAGATTTATTATTTCCTCCTCCTGTTTTCCACACAAGCAAGTTCTGATGTGCATATCCACTGAGCTGCCAAGACCCTCCACATATGATACAAGGATTCATATTTTTTTAACACATTTCCAGGGATAAGAAACACTCCATACATTTCTTCCCAAATCATGAAACAAGGATGCTTTTAGTGGTAATCCTGTCTAGACTTTAATTGTAATGCTTTGTTCATGTTTCCAGGTTTACATTTCATATATTGTACTCGTGCGTTTTTAACAGAGATGACAGATCAGTGTTTCTCTGTACAAATGGAAACAAACCATACACAGATTGTAGTCACATTACTGGAGGCAGTGTTAATATATGAGATCTGTAATTGTTTATTATTGTACAACCCATTGGCATATCTGTTAAACAGAGAAGATCATCTGGGAGAGAAAAACAAAAACACGAACACTTTACATACTGTCGGTTAGAGGAAAAGAGTGGTACGACTTCACATAATGTAATGAACTTCTCCTTCACAGCTGCGTTGTGTTTACATTAGCTGGAGCAGTGACAGCAAAGATGAGGACAAAAAAATGATCTCTTTTCTGATCGGACGTAATCAAACCTCATGTTGAGGTGTTTGAGTGAATGAAAGTGAATCCATTGAAGACCAAAAGCAGCAGATACAGATATTCTGTGTTTTTCAGGAGTTACTTGCAACATGACTTTTCCTTGGGTTCAAACCTGGTAGCTTTATTTTGGGGTAAAAGTCACTTGTTGGGGCATGAAAGAGGACACAAACCGAATGTTGAACCAGTTCAAGAAGAATATGATTCTAACAAAGCCACGCCAGAGGTGAACCCTTTACAGAGAAAAAAAGCATAAATAAATAAACAATCGGCAAACAATATAATGATTTTGACCTTGTTAAGAGGGTGGGATTGTTTGCGAGGGAAGTTAAAGGATGGTGGTAGTGATTGTGTCGGGGAAGAAGAGGGTTGGTTACTGTACTCATGCACAGTATTAAAGCATCATTTTCTGTATGTTAGGAAACGTCTACAAGGGTTCTCTGAAACCGTTTGCCTGACAATATGAACTGTGATAGATAAAAACTTATTTTCTAAAAGACCGATACAAAAAACGTACTCCTTAATGCTCCTAATGTTAAAATATACAGTAACCTCTTTATGATCAATGCATCCCACTGGTTACGCTATTTTTAGATTGAGATAAATGTTGAATCCACTTTGTTGTGAAAGTGCCTAATGGACTTCCTACGGTTCCCAGAATTCATTTCAACAACTCAAAGAAACAGCTGTGTTACCTAGCAACTCCTTTATGAGTGTGAATCTAAAGAAAATGAGCTAGTTGACGAGCCCGCTGCAGTTTCTCACCATGACCACTAGGGGGCAGACAGACTGACCACAACAGTGTAAGAAAAGAAAGAGTGAATGTGTGCCCACACAAGCTTCTTTTGGATCCATGCAGTCATTGATACAACAACAACACTTAACAACTGATGGACCTAGAGGTGCAGCTGACGGCAGCCTCACCTGTTCAGGGTGGAGTGTAAATAAAGCTAGGGGCAGGTTGATTGACAAATGTTGGTTAAAGCAGGTAGTGCCATGCAGTGAGCAACACAATATTAAACATCCCCATGAGAGGGATCAGTTTTTGTGCTTAGCTATTTAAACAGCTGCAAAAAAAACACACCAGCTGGCAGGGAGTCGTGTAATCGCTTGGGTGAAAGCTGAATGTGTCAAAGTGTGTGTATCTCCCCTTTTTTCTACAACAGATTCTGTATTCTAACCAGTTATAACTGTTTTGTTTTGAAACGAAGCAGTGTTTAGTACTTTCAAGAACACTACGCACTGATATATGAAGCTTTTAGAAATATTTGACCACAGACCAATCCCTTCTGTTCCATCATCAGCATTAGCTCACAGCTTAGCCTGAAACTATTATTGACAACTCTTAAAGATATACTGACACATCTTCAGTCCAAACGTTGAGCAAATGCAGATGATAGAAAAAATAAATCATTAACAGCACTGACATTCTTCATTCCTTTTCTTCCCTCACAATATTCACCACCCTGTTTCCCCCCCTGAATATACACCTCATCCACATTTTCTCTCCTTCAATGCTGCAGCTCCTTCATCCTGTTGAGGGCGGAGCCTGCTTTGAACCAGTCGATCTGTGTCTCGTTGAAGCTGTGGTTCATCTCCAGGGTCTCCTCGCTGCCGTCGCTGTGCTTCACGAGGGCGATGAGAGGCTGCAGAGAACCAGAGGAAGAGAGACGTCAGCATAACACTAAGACGCTGTGGAAAACTTAAAAAATAACCAGGTGTTCTCGTACCTTTCCAGGAGTGAAGGTTTTGAGTCCTTGGATGGAGATCTTGTCATCGGGGCGGATCTTGTCATAGTCTGATGGGTTGTTGAAGGTCAGTGGCAGCACTCCCTGCTTCTTCAAGTTAGTCTCTGAAAACAGGAGGGAGACACATTATTTTTAATTGAGAGAACAAATATGCTAAGATCTTTTCAACAGTCTTCTCCTTTCAGATGATATCATTGTTACATTATAGACGTTGAGCAATACCGTGAATCCTGGCAAAGCTCTTGACAATGATGGCTCTTCCTCCCAGATGTCTGGGCTCCAGGGCGGCGTGCTCCCTGCTGGAGCCCTCACCGTAGTTGTCATCTCCCACCACCACCCAGGAAACACCGTTTGCCTTCAAGAAGCAGGATGGAAAAGGTCAAAAGCCCGACAGGTAAGTATGTAATGGAAAGGATTAGGAATTGTATTTTTTTGTTAATGGGACATAACGGAAAGTGGGTTTTAACTTGATGCAAATTCATGAATTACAAAATCCAGAGCAAAGTGAAAAAAAGAGGAAAAGGAATCCAAGGTGAACAAAAAATCCCCTCTACCTGAATCTGTAAATTAAACATCATGCATCCACATTATATCCTGCGATCAGCGTAAAAGAGGATGAAATGTAGCAGGAGTAGAACAGCCAGAAGAGAGAAGATAGGTGCTGCTCCGACCCAGAACTAACCAGAACCCCCTCCCCCTTTCACAGTCCTCACCTTGTAGTGACGGGCCACATCAGGAACTCCCCCGTACTCTCCCGTCAGCTGGTTCTTGATCTTGTTGATGCCGTCGTTCTCGCTGTTCACTGCACCGATCAGCATGTTGTTGGAGATGTTGTCCAGGTGCCCGCGGAACTTCAGCCAAGGTCCGGCTGCGCTGATGTGGTCTGTGGTGCATTTGCCCTTAACCTGCAGACGTAGAAGATGAGTTGAACACTTCTATTCTCCACAAAGCTGTGATAAGACAAACGTAAAAAAAAAACATTTCAATGTCCCGACCTTGATGAGGACCTTCAAGTCCTCCAGATCACCACCACTCCATCTGTCAAAAGGCTCCAGCAGCTGGAGGCGGTTGCTCTCGGGGCTGACGTTAACCTTCAGGCTCTGGCCATCAGGGGGAGGGTGCTGGTAGGTGTCCTGACCGGGGTCGAAGTCCTTGGAAGGTAGTTCGTCTCCGTTGGGGGGGTCCAGCTTGAACTTCTCTCCATTAGCGGCTGTAAGGTAATCCGTCTCTGGGTTGAAGTTCAGCGTGCCGGCGATTGCGAGGGCGGTGACAATCTGAGGTGGGAGAAGAGTTGAAAAATGGAGCTTTAAAGTTTTCAGCTTGTGTTTAAGTCTAGCAGCATGTAGGTCTGGTGCGAGTTTACCTCAGGGGAGGTTACAAAGGCGTGTGTTGCGGGGTTAGCATCATTCCTGGCTGTGAAGTTCCTGTTAAAGGAAGTGACGATTGTGTTCTTCTCTCCCTTCTTGACATCACGCCTGGATGCAAACACAAACAATTTATGAACTCACACAAAACACCTCAGTGGAATAAAGCACATTTCACATTATTGTTAAGGCTTCACCTACCTGTCCCACTGTCCAATGCAGGGTCCACATGCGTTAGCCAGGACCACGCCTCCAACATCACCCAGGATCTTTGACTGCAGGAAGAGAAAAAAAACATGTTGTAGCTTTTGTCACATCACCCAGACTTAAAACATTGTTAAAAAGAGAGAGCGAGACGCATCTCCCTGCTCTTTCAACACTCACATATCCGTCTCTTTCGATGGTGGCACGAATCTGCTCAGAGCCGGGGGTGACTGTGAACTGAGCTTTGCACGTCAGGCCTTTATCCAGAGCCTGCTTGGCCACAGAGGCGGCGCGGCCCATGTCCTCGTAGCTGGAGTTGGTGCAGCTGCCGATCAGACCTGGAAGGGGAAAACAGTCAGATGTTTAGTGAGATTCTCAGAGAGTATCTAGCCCGTTTGAAAAGTAATGACTGGAGCTGTGCAGTCTGTCTGTCCACGCTTAGCTCTTACCAACTTTCACCTCCAGCGGCCAGCCATTCTTCTCAGCCACGGCGCCTATTTCAGACACTGGGTGGGCCAGGTCAGGGGTGAAGGGTCCGTTGATGTGGGGCTTCAGCTGGAGAAACAAACAAGGAACTCAGTTACTCTCAAATAAATAAGCTGAATAATGACAGCTTGTGCAGAACCTCTCTCTTGTGTATACATTTTGCAGTCCACAGTGTTTAAATGTAAGGGAGTTATATGTAGAGAGAGACATCCAGGGAGCTATCTTGAGAGTTTGTGGTCTTCCAGCAATGGTAACAAACTCAGAGGAGTCCTATTTATACTGTTCCAAACAAGATCTGGATTTAATAAAAATGTGTATTGGCAGCTTAAGTGTGTCCCATGTTGAGATACTCTCACGTTCCCCTTTGCACTGCGTGTGCTTAAGACACTGTGCTGTCTGTCCTGAGTTTGAAAAAGTGAAAATGAAAAGTTTCCTCCAGAGTCTTATATTTCCTCTTTTAAAAGTTGTAGAACTAAATATAAGTATACAACAAATAACCTGTGACATTTCTGACTTAACAGACCATATTGGAAGTATAAAAAAACACGAACATGGTATAAAACAGACTGCTTCCTAACAAGCTATAAAAATACAATCTAATAATAATCAGATTTTTTCTGTAAAAAGTTTTTTTTCCCTCTCTGGCTACACCTCATAAACACTAAATGGTGTGAAGTGATTCTATGTTTCATGAAACCCCCTCCACTGAGAACTATCCCATGATGGAAGAGAGTATTTTTTAAAACAGACAGACCTCGTCTAGATTCAGCTCGATGAGCTGGTCGTACTCGCAGCCTTCATCTGGCACCAACAAGTGAGAGTACTCGTCCGACAGGGCAGCGATCTCTGGAAAGGAACGAGAGGGTACGAGGTTAAGATGTCGGACATCAAACTGAAAGTCTTTCAACCTCGTCACACACAAGCATACATTTTGGGGTTTAATTACATATGAAGCTCTGGGATTACATTTGTGATTTAAAGCCATTTCACTTTGTTTTATTGGCTTTATTTAAGTCTAAAACAAAACTCTGCAAGTTAGTTCATTATCTTGGATCAACTTCTCCTGGAGTCACTGTGCTGTTCTGCTTTCTTTGGATTTTTAGATGGAGCAAAAAAAATAAAATAAAAGTGACGAGTGGGATGACAAGCAGCTATTAACCGGGCGAATTGTCCAAACAAAACGTTTCCTTAGTCTGGGTATCTTGTGATTGTTCTGTCTTTACATGTCTCTGTCTCCAAACAAGCTGATAAAAGGAGAGAAAAAAAAGATTGTTGTGATATTTTAAAGGAGCAAAGCTTTCACATACCTGCACGTCCGGTCTTCTCCATATAGGTCCTCATGCGGTGGTTGTAGGGGAACACTGAGGTTGTGGCTCCAATCTCTGCTCCCATGTTGCAAATGGTGGCCATTCCTGCAAACATCAAACATGTGATTATTACTTAAGAGCCTAACAGCTGAAAATGTGACTGCAAACGTTAAAGTGTTCTATAATCAGGTCAGAAATAACGTTGTCTGCTAACCGGTGCAGGAAATGGAGTCCACTCCCGGTCCGTGGTATTCCACGATGGCTCCAGTGCCGCCCTTCACTGTCAGGATGCCCGCCACCTTCAGGATGACATCTTTAGGGGACGACCAGCCTGAGAGGCTTCCTGTCAGCTTCACACCAATCACCTTTGAGGAAGAGATTGGAGAGTTAACTATGACAAGGATGTTCAGGAGTCAGAAGAAGAACATCTACTGTTGATGTGGGGGATAAAAAGAAATTCAGTAGAAAACAAAGAATACAGACATCAGAATGTTGTTTTTACTAACCTTTGGGCACTTGAGCTCCCAAGGGATTCCTGCCATGACATCTACAGCATCTGCACCTCCAACTCCAATGCAGATGGATCCAAGTCCACCACCATTTGGAGTATGGGAATCTGTTCCAATCAGCATTACTCCAGGGTAGGCGTAGTTCTCCAGGATGATCTGATCAGAGAGCACATTCAACTTTAGCTTGTTAACATTGCTTTGATCTAACAAACAGTGATTCCAAGGCACTGAATCAAAATACCTGATGGATGATTCCAGAGCCTGGTTTCCAGAAACCAACTCCATATTTTGCCCCAGCACTGGCCAGGAAGTTGTAGACCTCCAGGTTGACTTCCTAGGATGAACAAGGCATGGTTCATTTGTTACAACATTACTTTGGAGACATCAGTATAACTGTCATGATTCTATACACGACCCTCACCTTTGCTTTGGCCAGATCGCTCACTCCCCCGGTCTGGGCCTCGATCAGGTGATCACAGTGGATGGTGGAGGGCACGGCCACCCTGGGCAGGCCGCTGCTGATGAACTGGAGCATCGCCATCTGGGCTGTGGCGTCCTGCATGGCGACACGGTCTGGACGCAGGCGCAAGTAAGTGCGACCACGATCGATATCCTGGTTGTGGGGGTCATCGAGGTGGCCGTACACGATTTTCTCTGACAAGGTGAGAGGACGGTTGAGTCTGGACGGAAAAGAAGAGAACAAGGTTTACTCGTTTGAGTTCACTGTGAAGAGGGAGAAAGTTTCAGATGGAAACAAATGATGATGATAAGAATACAGTGAGAATAAAAACTGACCAATCAAAGAAGCTAAATGGATGTGGGGTTTGATACAGTTAGCTGAACGTTTTGACATGTTTGGTATTATAAAACGTTAGAGCTGAGGTAAAGTAGAAAAGCAAATCATTCACCATGTCAACCAAACATCTTATTTTCATCTCACAGTACAATGACATTACAGGTTATTTAAGGCTAATTCAACCCTTCATTTTTGTCATCTTATAATTAGAAGTTTATGCCAGTCTACATTTTAGGAGTAATTACAGGGCTATGATAACAGAAATGGTTGATTCTGTTCACCCCCCCTCCTCCCTCTTCAACGTTAACTATGTTTAAGGACAAGCAAACAGAAGAAGAGATCTGAAATTCAAACAGATAAGGAAGCGTTGTATGAAGGCGATGTGAGCAGGGGGCAAACGTATATTAGATTAGGAGAGCACTGACCTTTTTTGCACGATGTCAACATTTGACTGGAGCTTCTCATAGTTAACGAAGGCTGTGGGCTCAAAGCGGCTCATCGACACATTGGCCTTGGCTCTGTAGGCAGCTGATACATGCAGGCGCCGCGCACCATGGCCCAGAGCCAGCTGGAGACAATTAAGACAAAAACATAGAAATATGAGCGCTATAGACAAAACATACAGTCTGCTGTGAATTCTGCACTTTCTGCCCACATACAGAATAAAAACAAAAATCTAATAGATAAGATTTCAACCAAAAAGACTTGGAGTACAATACAATATCTATATAGAAAATGACATCCTTGATGGGAGGCTAGCTTGTGAATGCAATGCTGTTCTGCTATCAGCTCTCAGGTGTCAGATATCAGGGTAACACCAGGTGAACGAGAGGCCCCTCCTTAACTCATAAACTCTGTGGGCACATTTTAAAATGTACATATGATCGATGGTAAAGTCAGGTATTAAAGGAAAAGGCATGACAGGGCAGTAGAGCCCATCAAGATAGATAAATGATTAACTTATCAAACGAGACAAAGCGAGAACAAGCTGAAGGTTTCAATGACCTGACAATGTGGGTCAAAGAGGAGCTGACAGCGAGCAGCTGAACCTACAAACATCACTCACTTGACTTTTACTGTCAAAGACCTAATAGCACAGAGCTGCTGTCAATCACCTGAGCTAAATGCTAAAACGTGAATTAGACATCAACCATGGGCCCAAAACAGTTAAAGTAGATGTCACATTTTGGTTTCATAAGTAACACTTCTAATGACTCAAGTGTCACACGACACTTTGGTTGTCGTGATTTCTCTGGCCTACAGAGATTTTATCTGTCAATATTAAAACAAGATTTTCACGTTGTCTGCTCCATTTCTTCTAAATCATCCGAATGGAGCCGACATCAAATTAAGTTTGTCTTTTTCTAGATACAAATTGAGACTCAGAAATGTGTTGATGTCAGAAAGATTTGTAGAGAATAGTCCTGATTTTGTTATATTGTCTACATGTCCTGTTTTGCTCTATTTTTATGTTTCTATGTAATTTTCAATTGGGTAAATTTTACTTGTGATAGTAAATATTTCCACTTTGTTATTTTTACTGTATTTTATTTTAACTTAGTTTAATCTCTTAAGGTGAGGTTTTGAGATAAGCCCTCATGGGTTTCTACCTCACCAAACATGTGTTTTATTTTTTTATTTTCTGTTTGACTCTTCTTCCAAAAAATTTGCAAATAAACTAAACTAAACTAAATAAACTAAACTAAACTAAATAAACTAAAGTGAACTGAAGTTGTTCAGTCAGAGGTCACATTGTAAACACCTCCAGATCCGTTATCTTCAGCTCTGCTACAAAATAAATCACGACAGCCTCAAATACCAGAAAGAGCATGTACCCACTAAAACTGACTGAACTGGTCTGTAGTATTAAAACAGTCTCTAAATGAACTGGTCAGTGTGGTTTTCTGTTTTATTTTCTAATGGTCATGTAGTCGACTCGCCCTGTGCCTGCTGGGAGCTCTAACCTTGTGGTTAACCTTGCTAAGAAACAACCAAACTCTGCCTCTAACGCTAAGCCACCTGTGTTCATTAGAAAGTTGAACGTATTGTTAACTAGTTAAGAAGTTAATCGTGTTTAATACGCCTGTGACGAACCAGCTTTTCCCCACTGGATGTGATCAACGCAGTCAGGACACGATGACCTGACGACAAGTCCATGACTGTTTAGCAGGTTATTTACCCTTACAAACCCGCTCTCTGAGCTCCAGCATTGCCAGTCTATCTCTACTTTGCATGTATCAAACATAGAACAGCAGGTGACATCATTCATTGATGTGGAAATTAGGTAAAAATGTCAAATTTCTTATCTTACCTGGAGCCGGGCAACTGTAAGACAGTAGGTTGCCATTTTGTTCACTGACAAAGATGTGACGGCGGATCGTGACGTCACCGCTTTGTAAGCCGCGGCCTCGCAGGTCCTTTAAGTACAAAATATTAACGATACTTTAAATTTTATTAAAATGATGCTACATTTAATATAAACACATACATACCCAGCCCCCCGTTTGACATAATTTCAACAGTCAGCAAAGTCATTTAAAAAAATTATTTCATAAAGGACAATATTCTTTTAAAGAATATTTCTTGTATATAGCTTCCAGGGTCTTTTCTATCACTTCTTTACAGAAGTAAACCTTGGAAAGAAAGACACATATTTAGATTAAATTAATAGTTTAACTGTTAACTGTCGTTTAATTTATTTTTAAGGCTAACATGGAGAAATATGCATCATGGAAGTATATCACTCGACAACTTAGACTGTAAACTCGACAATAATTTCCCTTTTCCTTCGTCCTGGAGCCGCTAGGTGGCGGTAATCAAACTGCTCACGTGAAGTTTTTCCGGTCAAAGTTCATGAAGAAGAAAATCAGCAGCGCTGCTTTTGCTTGACGTTAGCAGACAATGGCTAAACATCATCCAGATTTGATCTTTTGCAGAAAACAAGCCGGCGTCGGTATGTTTTGATCTATAATTTACCATATATTTATTAATACTGATTTCTACCCTGCAGCTTGATGTCTTGTTTTGCTGTTTCTTCGCGATAACTTTAGCTTCTATGCTAACATTTAGAGCATGGGTTTCATTCAAAGTATGTTAGCCGAGGTGCTAACATGACGCTATTCTTATGTCTTATGTTTAAGTTTTGCAGAATATTAACAAATTGTTTTCGCAATCTGCTGTTATGTAAATATGAGAAACAACTGTTTATTCTGATCTAAAGCAGTTCAAACAACAACCTAACTTTGTTTTCATTCCTCAGCTATCGGGAGACTTTGTGAGAAATGTAAGTGTTTCCCTCTTAATTTAACCCAGTGTTTAAACTGTTCTGGTAACTTTAAGTCAGTATTTATATTGTAGAATTTGTAATTGTTAAGTGCAGTTTGTAAAATAATTATACAGTATAACAATCACACATCCCCTCACTGTTGTTAAACTAGAAACCAAGGCAAACAAAAACTTTCATAAGGAACAATTTAAGATTGAATGCTTAAAAATATCTGAATGTAAGACTTCTGTACATTGATGCACACAAACAACCCTGATGTACAAAGTGACATTATAGTGGGATAAGGATTCATTTGAGGAAATTCTCCTAATTAAGTTTTTCACGTTTTGGTTCACATTATTTTTCAGTCACCTGCTGTTTACTTTCAGATCTCTCATTTGACTCTGATGCCAAACTGTATTTTTGTAAACCCTCACAGAGTGACTGTTTGTCATCATCGTCTTATTTTGCATGTTTTGAATAAAGATAACAAGATTTATTTCAATATATAAAGCAAGAAAAGAGAATAACATTATATCGCCCACCTGACTTACACAAACAGAGAAACAAAGTCAAAGTCAACTTTATTGTCAATTTCAAAATATGCCAGACATACAGTGGAATCGAAATTGCGTTTGTCTCTGTCCCACGGTGCAATACAACCAAAATAAGATGAAATAAAATAGGATAAAATAAGATAAATAATATTTACAGTAATAAATTCTACAACAACAATAACAACAACACAATTAATCAATAACATTACAAAAGGTCTCAGGGTTACTGGCTCCTGAGGTAACAATGTGTTTTTAAAAACCGAGTCACTAGAAATCATGTGATGATTAATTACAACTTTGGCTCTGGTTTTCCAGATTGTTGTGTTTGTCACACATTACCAGGCAGACAAGTCTTCCCTTGTTTTCAGAAAAACACTCCATGCATCACTGTATTATAACTACTGACCACATTAAAACCTACACCAGCGATTTTAGATCTGACATGTTTAGTGCAGCAGCAGCAGTATAGGAAAAAAGTGTTTTAAAGCTTTGTCATTGGTACAATAAGTCATCTGTGCTCCTTTCCCTGCTCCTTCTAAGGTGACGGTAAATGTGTCATCTGCGATTCCTATGTGAGGCCGTGCACGCTGGTGCGCATCTGTGATGAGTGTAACTACGGCTCCTATCAGGGGCGCTGTGTCATCTGTGGAGGGCCTGGAGTATCTGACGCCTACTACTGCAAAGAGTGCACCATCCAGGAGAAAGATGTGAGCACACTGTTTGTAATTGTTACTAAGCACAGAAACAACTCATACTAATCTTTTTAACTTGCAATCATTTGGATTTAGAAAGCTAAAGATAGTAAGTGTTACTTACCCACCGTTAATAAAACAACTTTTTCTCCTCTTTGTTTCCTTTACAGCGGGATGGCTGTCCTAAGATTGTGAATTTGGGAAGCTCCAAAACAGATCTGTTTTATGAAAGGAAGAAGTATGGTTTCAAGAAGAGGTGAAGACGCTACATCCTGGTCTTTGTTGTGGTTGTTCGGCTTTTGCAGATTTTTTTTTTTAACCTAAAGAAACTTTTTTTTCTGACTTGTCAATAAAGCTCTCTTTTGTATTTCCTTCTTTAACTCTGAGTGGCTGCTTGGTATTTATACTTTAGTATCCTCATGGTCAGGCTTACATGAAGTCCAGCTACAGGGTGTTACAACCCCAGAAAGGTCAGTAACAGAAACCAGATGGTGTACTATAAATTACATGGAAAATATAAAGACATTGTAACCCTTTCATAGACATTCAGTGTAAAGCTGTTATGAAATCTTTAATTGTGCATCACAGACAGCTGGTTGGTATTGATTGCATATAGTTTTGTTATTTGCTAAACATAATTATGTCAGCCATTCACATCTACATCAAATTCATCTAGCAAAGTCTGGTGTCTTTCATGCACCATTCAGTTCACTTGTGTTAACTAAGCGCCTGACTCAGCTTTGTTCAGCTCAAGTTTTGAGCAGTGTGAAACTTTGTTCTCTCTAAACTTCCTCCACCAGATGGCAGCAACCAGAGACAATCCTTATTAGAAAAACATTAATTTAAAGAGGGCCAGGAATGGCAGCAAAACATATGTTTTGGTTTTTTTTGTCCTCTAAATCAGGGGTTCCCAAACTTTTCAGGTGGTAACCCCCAAAATAAGGGTGACAGAAACTGGGGACCCCCCACTGTTCTTTAAGGTGGTTAGTTAGGTATATAACGTAGCAACAGCCACACACACACTAATAAACCTATCCAAAAACGAGTAACAAAATAATACAACAGCCTAAAAGAATTCAAAATTTAATTTCACTTAATGATACTGTCTTATATGACATTGGACTACTTTTTGTATATTTAAAAAATGGGTAAACATATATACTTATGCCCTTTTAAATGATATTTTAATTTTTTATGGAAGGCATCTCGCGACCCCCCTCTTGGTGGCTGGCGACCCCCACTTTGGGAACCACTGCTCTAAATTATGCCTGTACAGGACGCCAGACAATCATAGGGCTGACATGTAGAGACAGACATCCAGCCACACTCCACATACACATCTACGGGCGATTTAGAGTCACCAATTAACCGAACAAGCATGTCTGGACTGTGGGAGGAAGCCGGAGTACCCGAAAGGAACCCACTCATGCACGGGCAGCACTTGCAAACTCCTTCGAAGGGGACTTGAACCAGGAACCTTCTTACTGTGGGGCAACAGCACTAACCACTTCACTCAAGCAAACTGTCAAAATCATTCCAAAGAAGTAAAGTAACACAGCACTGTTACACTCTGTGAGCAACTTTATTTTTACATAATGTATATACAAGACACAAAAGGTAGCCACACTCAAAATGTCAATATGTTTTAATACAGAGAAATATAAAGACAGATCCAGGAAGGTTAGAAACAACCCGCCCCCCAATGTTAACAAATTGACCTGTTCCAGATAAAAGTCAGATGACATCTTTATTACAGCAGAAAATATTTAATAAATGATTAAGACCGGTTAGGAAGACCATTATCATTCATGATAGAACTCTGGTAAATATAGATATTTTATAATTACACTTGTGACCCAGAGAACATGATTTATTCTGACTGAAATCAGAGACGCTGGGAGTAAGAGCACTTCCACAGAAATCTGTGGAGACAATCGTGTCACTCCTCACTTTCACTTCAAAAACTGAAGAGAAATCAAAAGAAGTTTTACACGCTGCAACAAGAAGATACTTGTTTAAAAAATTCATGACAGATGACATTTTATTTTTTTTCCTGTAATAACATTCCCCACACTCAGAAAACCCCTTTCCGCTTTCATAATATTGAATGTATTTTGGTTAAAAGTCACTGCGTCTAAGAAAGGAAGCACAGCAGAACAGAAAAACTAAATGTTCCCTTTTTTTTTTTTTTTCAGAAGTGGACAGAAAATGTACCCTGGTGTTAATAACACATTTCATCTGTGACACTATGTTATTCATTATGTCCCCTGTAAACTGGCAGACTGCGTACTGCATTGAAATGGCTTTAAGAGTTTTTTGGGGGGTTCCTTGTAGAAAACTGTAGATAAAGTCTGCACCTACTGAGGCTACACACATCTGTCAAAATGAATCAAATAAATTATACTGCAGGAGAAACCGCCAGCTCACAAGCCTCTGAAAAACACAGATGACATTCAGACATAAATGTAAAAGAAAAGATGATTGAGTGAAATGTATACTCTGAAACAGCCTCGTAAACACTTCATACATTCCCGTGATATTTTCTGTGTATTGGAGAATATTCCGTTTTTGTGATTCATGAAGCTTTTTTTGATTTAACTAGCTACATACTTCATTCTGAGCTCACTTCTCTTAGGCTTAAGAGTCAAACATTTCCCCTTCAGCTGCCTTTGAATAAGGCACTGATTCAAGTCCTGTAAGCCCCTCAACAATCTACCTTAACCACACGTTTGAAAACATTTGACATTCTGTTGTTGTGAGTGAAGAGGTCAACTCATCAAGGAGTGAATGGAGGCTTAGCGGCTGTTCAAAGACTTTACTAGCCCACTTTCTTAGGCTTTAATGTCATGTGAAACTAAAGTGGAGATAGAACAATATTATGCTACAACTATTTACAGTTAATGCACGAGAGGATTCTACACGGGACGTTTCCAAAAGCATTAAACACGAGAGGACGAGTCAGCACTGAACACCTGTAGAGTGAGGCAGGCGACTACTACGGCACAAGAGCGACAGTGAGACACAAACGCACAGAGCAGCTCTGTGCCGCCGACGCTTTACATAAAGAGAAGTGAACATAGCTGTATTTTTTTTTTTTTGCCATGTCACTGTTATACCCTGAAGAAGCTTGATTTATTGGAAATGTCACAGTCAAAAGTTTTGCATCTCTGAATGCAATGATCTCAATCATATATGGAAAGAACTGGAAGCAGGCTGCAAATGTGTTTCTACAAAACTATAATATATGACTTCTAGTCAGAACTATTCCAACTGCTACTTTATACTACCCATTTAATTTAAGAATGAAGATAAAACCCACAGTTCTCCATAAAAATAAAAATGAAACATGATCTCTTACGGCTGAAGGCATACAAACATCATACGCAAGGACTTGAAACTCCTCTCTCGATGCCAACCTCTCACATGGATGGGTAAAAACAATTCATTAAAAAAAAAAAGCAAAAGAAATAAAACATACAGGCAGGCATCTAGTCTCCAAGGGCTATTGCCATGGCAACATCAGTCACACCCTAACACATGCTCTCCTCCTCTTCGTCCTCTTCGTCCGCTCGATTCTAGTATTTTCGCACACCATCCCCAACTGGTTGGATTTATTTATTCATAGAGAAATAAATGAATAAATCAAACTGCTGTCTATTGGTCTTCCGGCATGGCGCTTGAAAGAGAAGAGAAAAGGGATGAATGACAGGAGGAAGAGGAGGGAGAGAGGTCAACATTTTACAAATCACATGGATTCTGGTTTTGAACTCGATACATCAGTCCTATGAGAGTATTCCTCTCCCTCCCCTTCCTGTGGCTAACTCTCCCCGTACAGCTGTCCAGTAATTCTGTATAAAACCAGGACCACTGTGTTCAGAAAGTTTGTTTTCTTTCAATACCATCAGTTTTAAAACCATGCATGTCCATCCCCATTATATCAGTGACCCATAGTATACAAAAGTGCTGAAAAAAATTGTACATCTCAAATCTCATTCTTAACCCAACGTTAAAAAAAGTGTATTGTTGTTGCCGTGGCATCAAAACAAGTATTAATTATGTTTTATACTACAATCGTATCGAGGCTTCGAATTCTGGTATGATGACAGCCCTAATCAGGACTGCTTCTGTGTTTTCCCTGACGTGTGGAAACTGATGCTGTGCTGTCTGCTATGTGCGTCTCCAGTTACACTCTCATGGTCCCTTACAGTGGTCCAAATTTGTCCTCGTAGCGCCCGGCGATGTTCTTGTAACGGGCTGACTCCTTCCGTAGGTCGGAGACTTCTGACCTCAGCGCTTGGTTCTCGCGCTCCAAGAAGGCTGCTCGCACCGTGATCTGGTTCTCCTTTAACCGGCGGGCGTCACGTGAGCGTTTGGCTGCCACGTTGTTCTTCTTCCTCCTCTGCCAGTACTTGTCATCCTGGAAGGGGACAGGAGGAGAGTTTGGATTAAATCAAGAAAAAAAAAACAGCAGATCCTGACATTCTTTCTGATGACACCCAAATGAGTAACATGGCCGACATCCAGGCTCCTTTGTGCTGTAAACAAAGCCTGTGTTCTCAGGCAGTCTGGAGAGGGAAGAAAACATTGATTTGAAGATTTTCAGGCTGCTGAGTCATTGTGACTCTCCAGAACTGTAGAAGTGTTGTCACTGTGACGAAGCTTGGTTTCTACCCCGAAATCTGATTGTCTTATTTACAATATGTTGAAGCATGCCTGCCAAGGGTTGGTCAAAATCTTCAGGCACGTTTTAGCCCAAATCCTTAACTCAATCACATCAATGAATAGCAATGAATGTTCCCTGTAATCTTTTTCCTGATTTTGTCCTAAATATCCAGCAGGGAATCATCCTCATACAGCTTTCTTTTAACCTAATAATCTATCATTGTAATGTTTGACCATCGAAATGTAAACCTAAGGGTGTTTCAGTGTGCAGCTGCCTCATTTGACACCAACCAAGTAGCAGAGTGGACATTAAATTACTATATAGAAATAATCAATCTTATTCCTCATTGTCTCGTTTAACTTGCATGTCATCATTATCATTTCTGTCTTTTCATAACCAACTAAAAATGCCAGGAGTTTTTATAAACACATGAGCCAAAGTCACGACATAAACTTGTTTACAGTTGCCTAAGATTAGTCCACTGTGATATCCACAATTATTTAAAATGTAAAAGTCATTACTTTAAGGGGTTTTACTTATTGGGGTGTTTTTCGATAAAGAAAACAGCTAAAACAAAGTGATGTTAACTGTGAAAACACTCCTTCAGCATACCTTCTGTTCTTCAGGCACAAACACCTTCTTGGCCTTCTTGATCATAGGCTGAGGCTTGAGCTCATCGTCAGTGAATTTGTGTTTGCGGGGGTCAAAGAGTTCGCCTCCAGGCACGCTGGACAGGACCAAGTCTGTGGGATCTGGCTCGTAATTCATATCCACCTCAATCTCATCAGGGTCGACGGGCTCGGGTGTTGCTCTGTCGTCTTCGGTGGTCACCTCTGAGTTAATAGAAAAGGAACATGAGTACTGAAATATTGAACATCTGCAGAAGATATTGCTTTTTGGAAATTATATCAATATTTAGTATCTTTTCACGTGTATACATAAAAACAGATTTCATATGAAAAAAAGTTATGATTGGCTGAGCTTTAGAAAATGTCAGTTAGGGACAAAAGATGAGGCTGCCTCTCTGAGAAATAACCAGTTTATACATGTCTGTATATTAACATTTAAAAGTAGTGTACATTGACAGTAACCTGCAACAAGGCTACATGTAGGACTGCTCTTCTTAAACACTACAATGAATGTGGGAGGGTTCAACATGCACAGACTGACGATTGTCCGGCTGTTAACACTACTATCTTTGCTATGCAGAAGCACCAACATCTATTTCTGTCTTCCCATCAACCGTCCCCACCCAGGGCTTGTTCCAGGGAAGACTGACCATAAGAAATCAGTCCAGTGCATCAGTATAACATGTTTGCCTGAAATCTGTGTGAGAGCCAAATGACATTCCTAATTGTAAAATTTTAACTGCTGGAAAATAATTTTGAGGTAACTGATTAGTAGCAGAAGTGGCTAAAGGCTAACATGACAGGCCATCAGACTCAAAGCAGTAATACTTGATTAGGTCTTTTTTATTATTGAGAGAACATTTCAATTTCTGCTCCTCCACCCTGCACTCACCTGCAACGACATCACAGATGACCTCAGAGTCACCCTTGATGATCACAAGCTCCTCATCACACTTGTCCAGTTCCTGAATGGGCAGCAGAGACACTGTGGACAAATTCACTGACTTTGTGACCTTCAGCTGTGTAGAGGGGATGGCTTTTATTTTCTCTGTCTTAACAGAACCTTCCCGGCTGCCCTTTAGGGCGTCCTCGTCAGGCAATGTGGCTATGCCATTTTCCATGAGGAACTCTTCAAGGTCCATGTACTCCAGGTGGAAGTGTTCTCCGTCATAGGGAATGGTTTTCTCCCAGATAGCGGGGGTCAGGGCGGCCGAAGGACCCATATCGCTCCCTCCTCCAAGGTCAACATTATCTCCCAGACCCAGCTTGTCTTTGTCAGTGTCTGAAACACAAGAAGAGACACACACGTCACAAACAGTTTTCACAGAGAAGTCATGGCCCATATTGACAAAATCATTATGTGTCCAGTGTCATGGGGGAGAAGTGCTTCTCAACCAAGCACATATTTTCCCCTTTAAAATAAATAGGACTTCTATTTTTTACCCAACAGAAACCCCTTGCAGAGAGCTAAATTGGTGCTGAACCCAGAACTATATTCAGTGTTTCCCCTAGGTTTACAGCTTTTTTTTTTGGGGGGGGGGGGGGGATCTTGGTGTTCATGGGTTACTTTTAAAGACAGCTGTCCTTTTCTATCAGAAAGGTCTCTTTAATTGACTTATTTCCCTGAATACTGACTCTATCCACTATCCTATCTCTACAATAAAGGCACAAAAAGCCCAAAAATAATAAATATATATATTTATTTATTTTTACTTGACCTTCAAGGGCCGCATATTCCCCTAATATAGTGGTAGGGGAAACACTGATATTTATTTAACTATCTACAGAAAAAGGGCCCCATCGAAACAATGATAGGTGAAAAGTTTTCAAGTCAAAGTTGCTATAAAACCTCTTAATTTAGCAGCAACTTTTACAGTCAATACACTAGCTGAGCTTCCTCACTGATTTCAGTACTGTTTTATTGCTTTCCATTAAAATTATCACATCTTGCAAATGTGGAAAACACTTTCTTAAAATTAAGAAAGATGTGAGATAAGATGAGAGTTTTGTTTGTCGTGAAACGAAAATACACAAGTTTATTTACATATTGTAAGAGCAAGTAAGGAATGATGTAAGAGCAAGAAATGACAATGAATGTATTGGGTTAAAGGAACTTCCTGCCAACAAAACACCAACGCAAATGAGAGCGGATTAGAAAAGTCTGGATGGTAGTGAGGAAACTTATTTAGAAACCATTAAAGCTGTGGTGAGGTGTCAGGTTGATTCTGACAGTCCATGAAACATTAAAAACACATCTGACAACCTGTTTGAGTATGTTCTTAACTCCAACAATAAAAAGCCAAAGCATTATGCCACCACATGTTTCTGTTTAAACTATCAATTACAACAAATCGATATTGTCATCTTATTAAGCAGGCATATAAAGGCTCTCTTCCCCGCACACCAGGTAGGTAACATACAAAGTCAGGGGGCCGCAAATGGACCTGGACACAATGTCCTTTACATTGTAATGATACCATCTGGTCTCCTGTGTTTAGCCCACGCCACATCCCGCTCATTCACTGCACGTACCGTCGTCTCCGTCCAGTATATTCGGCGGAGGCATCTCCATTACTTTCTTCAAAACCACCGGGAATGAACTCGGGGCCCCGGTGGTCGTTTCCAGAGTGACAACAATTGGCTCTCCCGACATTTTGCCGCTTGTTGTTGTCGTTGACCAAGAAGCTAGCTCAGCAACAGTCCTGTTTGTCGACAATGTTCGAGTTATCAAGCCGGGTTCACTACGGACCGTGGCTCTACTTAACGTCTTACAAACAAAACACGCTTAAATGTTAAAAAAAAAACCAAAAAAACATCTAAGGTAGGAGCATCCAAATCTTTTGCCGAGTTTTTGTCCCACTTGCTTGAAGAATGTGATATGATATCCACCTCCTAGCCCTCCCAGCTCTGTGTTGACGAATAGCGGACTGAGCCCAGTTGTTATGAATATTCATTAAAAATGAAGGCGGGAATTCCAGCCAGCAGCCAATCACGGTCATCAGCAGAACGCTAGCTGAGATCTCATTGGTTGACCGAATTATATATGTTGCGCTTGACACAGTAACACAAGATGTCACGTATAGAACACGTTAACTCGTATAGCTGTGCAGTCTGACCTAATTCTCCACTGACTGCAGTGACCGGTGAGGTCCAAGTTCGCTTTTCTAGTGTCCACGTTGAATATTTTCATATTAAAAGGCACAGACAAACGCATATGTATGACTTTACACGACATAAAAAGGTTTATGCGGTAACCGTCAGTGAATACGTAGGTTATTTGCAGTGCAATACGCATTCCTCCATAAATATAGCCTTTGCCCCCTTTCACCTTTTTTCTCAGGACATTCCGTTCGCTTTTTAACTCATGTCAGAACAATGTCTATAGAGGAACATACAACGTATAGCCAGAGACGTTTATATATGGTGCATCAGGAGCCCCTTTCACATGCCAAAACATGTGCAGCGTTGGCTTTTGCATTATCTACGGGCTGTGTCCAATGAAGCCGCGCCATACCTTCCCCCATGCAGCCCAACATACAGGCAAAAGTCTACACACCACAGCCTAACTTTGTAGTTGCCACAACAGCAGAAATAAAGTAAAATAAACAGCATAACAACTTCTTGATCCTTAGGCTATATGTTAAAGTGTGGAAACATTATATTTTGTACTATTATTGAGGAAACAAAACAGGATGTATGTGTTCTTGATCTTTAAAAACACAGATCTACTGGGAGAACATCCTGTTCCGCCTGAAATATGAATTCAGTTGAATACCCTAAACATCAGACATCAGTGTGTGTTTTGCTTTTGACATTAAATTGGTCACGGAGTCTGTTCCAACCTCAGTAAGATGAGTAGCAAACAGTAGCTCACGACAGTCAAACTTGAGGAGGTTGTAAAGGAGGGACAAGCAACACACACACACACACACACACACACACACACACACACACACACACACACACACACACACACACACACACACACACACACACACACACACACACACACACACACACACACACACACACTCTGTTTTAGGCACAACATGGAAATACAAAACCTTCAAGGTCAGATGATAGAGAGAGCAAACATTCCACAGTGCTTCATTTGAAGCCTTTGAGAAAAGATCAACAAACTACTTGAGAAGTATCTCTAGTCAAAATGTCTTTATTAATGACATATTACCATGCACTGTTCAGAGGCCTGTGTGTAAGTGGTAGGAAACATCCTCTCTGCTTGTTACTTCACATAAATACACTCTTTAAAAAGTTAAAAGCACACTGATATTTTTAACCAATTAATGATTGATGATTAATAAGTCTCCTAACTTTGTCCGTATTGACAGATTTTTCTCTGAGATGCCTAGGGGCTCTTTTCTGCACCAACCATCACAATGAGTTGTTTAAAGTTACAGTACCTGTAAGCTAGGTCAAATGTATAGACTTTGACTGCCAGACAGCACAAACAGGCTCATGTGTGCTACATGCAAGACTATAGATTCAATCACGTTACAGTTCTGGCAAAGAATTACAAGTAAAATGGTTTTCTCTGAAAAAGTAATGACCATGCAGTAGGAACTGGTCATTTAAAACATGAAGTTACATTCATGTATTACAGTCAGGAAAGTTTGCTGCATATTTTCTTGGTTCTGGGAACTTTACAGACTGTGGGTGTTGCTCATAAAATGTTATAATTCAGCATCTGAAACAGTGAATATAATCAGACAGTATGAGAGAAGAAAAACAGCTCCAGAGCCCGCGGATCAGATCATACTTAATACATGGACATGGTTTTCTGTAGGTGCTACATTATACACAATCTAAAAATATAACCACACTACTTTGAAGCTAACCATTATCAGATGAATAAGAATGAAATCTGCTCTGTCATGGCGACTCATGTGTTTCTGTGTGTTCTTGTACATCATGTTCCCCTCTTGGTCAACAGGACTGTTAGATTATTCTGATGTATTTTTCAGAGTAGCCTAAAGCACCAGTTAGGCCAATGCTCAAATTTAATTTCCACATTGGTATCAAAGGCATGTGACATGTGTCATGTTCCTTCATGCCTGCATCTCAGACAGCTCTTTAAAACAGTTCATATGAATGTCCTCAAATTGCTCTTACAGCCTTGAAATTATCAAATATGTTTGTGATTAGTAGCCTAGTTACATTTTATGCTTTGTGTATGGTTACAGTTGGGGACATCACAGACCTTTCACCAGAAGACAAATTAGATTATTGACAGGTCAGTTATTATAGCCTACTTTCAGCTGGGTTCTTGAAAAAGAAAATCTGCTGTAGCAAAATACATTCAAGCCAAAATTAGGTCTAACAGAGCCCTCTAGTGATTAAATCATGAAGCTACAAAAAAAAAAAAAAAAAACATCCACTCAATACTGAGAGATGAGAGCATGTGACAAACACACTGAGTTATAACAGAGAACCAGCACCACCTATATTCAACCATACATCACCAGGATAATTCAAAGGACCATCGATGTTATTTGGTGCATTGTTTTATTAGGTCACTATGTCCCACCTGCAGGATCTTTCAGAGAAATAAAAATGCGGCAGAGTTCTCAAAATTAGCCTTTAAACATGTGCTCCCCATTTACTGTACATATATTCTAGTTTTATTTCATTTTTTTGGTTCTTAATTGCACTGTACGTTGTTACTCTTATCTTCTATACTATTTTTTATTTTTGCATTGTTAAGGAGAGCTTGGAACACAAAAATGTCATTGCCAGCTATGACTGCTTTGCCTGTTATGTTGTGCATTTGACTAATAAAGATAACTTGAACTTGAACATAAAGCGGCAAGGTTCCATTTGTTTAAGAATCTTCAAACGGAGAGAGAGGCCTGTCTGGTTTTGTCACTATGCTGACAACCCATTTTACACTGAGACTTGTTTGCACTGGGTTTTACATAAATGATAAGAGATCAGAGCAGCCTGAGTGGCTGTTTGTTCCAGTTTCCTTACGCTTGAGGTGTTGCTTTCAAAACATGACTGTAATGATCAGCAACATTAACAATCGATGGAAATGCAGAAATGGGGTTATCCAGGTTTGTTAGGCTAATGTATGGATTTCAAGTAAACCAATAGTGAGTCATTCATTAACATTAGCTAATGAAACTGTTTTCCTGATCGATCTTGATGTCAGCACCTCTCTAAAGAAAATTAAAGATTTAAAGGCAGAGGTACACAAACTCTCTTTTTTTTCAGTCTTGTGGTAGGCCTATCTAATTGGAATGCAAGTATAAATAGCTTTTTTTGTTTTTTGAGGGAGGTTCATTAAAATAATTCGCCAAACCTTTGGATTCAAACCAGATCCTGGGAACAGACACCTAGGTCCAGCAGGTCAGTAGCTCAGCTGACAGGGATTACGCAACAAACACGCAGTTGTTTGCAGATACTTGGAGAACACTTTAAAAGGTACTTCGGCAGACACATAAATTAGTAGGCTTAGTCTCGGTGATGCATGTGTCTTGAATTGAAAACCAAAGGAGATAAATTCACTGTTTTAATTGACTGCCACTTACCATTTTCGTCAAAATTCGGGAGAGTAAATGGATGCTCAAGAATAGCCTTGAAAATCTCCGGGATCTCTGAAGTCATTTTCCTTGCTTATATATTGCAATAATAACAAATTATTTCAGAGTTAATCTGTTGCTCTGGTGAAGCTTTAAATGAGTAAAATAAAGTAAAAGCAGACCACACACGACCAGTGAGGTCGACTGGCGTTTACCCTCGCCTGGCAGCTTTCATAACCTGTAGAAAATATCAAACCGCAGACGATTCATACTCTGTGAGCTCTTCGCAAGTTACTTAACGTGGTCCCGCCCCCCAGCTCCCGTCCAACCAATCAGCAACTTACCTCAACCACCTCCCGACGGAAAGAGCGTCTATTGGTCAAAGTGCGTTTCTATCGCAACAGTGAAAGCCAATATCAAGCTGTTTCTGCTACCTAAGGAAAAAAAAGTGGCGAGCACAAAGGAAGACAGTTATGTAAGCTAATAAATTGGATATAAAACACGAAATAATATTACTAATTATTGTTTGGTGAATTACAAATAGCCTAATAACAACAAATGTCTATTACTATGAAAAGGTCACAATGCAGGTTTTCACACACACAAATGTATATATAAATGATATGTGTGTGTGTGTGTGTGTGTGTGTGTGTGTGTGTAGGTTATAGCTCATACAATTCCTGTTGCAGGGACTTAAGGTGAGTGTTTAGTGCCTTAGTTGTGTGTATAGTCTACATATGATTCGGAGTATGCTACCTTTCAACTTCTTTAGCAGATGACGTTCAGGTGAATCAATTAGTCTACGTTGATTATGGCTCATGTCCACTTGGATGTGTCTTCAAACATGACAATGAACCAGCGACACACCTTACAGCCTTCAGCTCATTATTTAAATTTGACTATACGCATGTCCAGTTAAGGAAATATACGAGTCCATTTAATAAAGGTGTGCACTTTGTAAAGGCTCGGACTGAAGAAGGCTGCAGAGAATATTTCCACGTGCACTACTGTTTTTTGAGCCCACTAAAGACACGTGTGTTACAGTTAACTAACCCTCATGTCGACCGTGACGCTGTCTGCTGTCATTATATATGTATATGTTCCTACATGTCCAGGACCGTCTGTCCTCTGGGTCCTATCTTAAATAACATTGCAAAAGATCGACAATGGCTTTACAGTTCAAGTGTGAAAATACAGAAAGGTGTGTTAAATGCAGAGATGAATATTGATGATCATTACAAACCTTGAAAGCCTCAAGTCGAGCTGACGGTTTCAAAGATGATTACATCAGCAGGCTGTAGGTGATTTTAACAGATTGACCCTGAAAAGATCATTGAACATTTGAACTATGATTGTCATCTTGATATCCTGCAATAAAAGCATTCTGAATCACTGTAGTAGAATCACATTGCATAGTGTTGATAGTATTGTTTTTATACCTGATTTAACACAAGTGTAGAGAAAATAATGACAACCAGTTTATAAATGAGTGCATTCAAAAATGTAATAGCAATTCCATACAGGGTCCAGTTTTTAAAAATGTTTTATTAATCAAGGCTGTAAATTCATTTCATTCACTGAAGTAGATGAATAACAATGATACAATAAAAGCTTCCCTTACTCTTATCACCTATCATAGCTCTCCAGTCACAATCAAAGGCTGACCAAGATCAGCTCTCAACTGTCCCAAGTAAACAAATCTTATTGAAATAGTTTAACAGTCATTTACCCTCTGATTCTTTCATATAGCAATCTTTTTAAACATTAAACAAGTTTTATTGCAAGTGTTTGAGAAGTTTTTGCATGCTTTAACCGTTCTGGATGTTTATATTGGCTATTAAGAAGTCCATTCCTGCTACGCTGGTAGCCTAGTGGTTACTTTGGCGCCCCATGGTCCTCGGGTGGTCTGGGTTAAAATCCAACCTGTGGCTTCTTTCCCTCATGTCATTCCCCACTCTTTCTCTCTCAGATTTCTGACATTATCCACTGTCCTATCTCTAAATAAAAGGCATAAAAAGCCCCCCAAAAATCCATTCCTAACATGTCTTTTATAGTAGAAGATGGGAAACCAAATCTGTGTCTATTTAAAAAATATATAAATTGAGGCTCTTCACCTGCTATTAAGGGGCTTCAACAGTCTGCTGTATGTATCTTCAATTTTTTCATTGTTTAATCCCCCCGTCCCTTCTCTGTACAGAAACCTTTTCAATAGTGATGAAAGGAGGGAAAACATGAATCAAAGACTGTAACGATCAATCAGTCACAGCATACAGTGTGACGCTCTATGATCAACCATGATGGATTCTGTTAATAGAGCCGAGACCCTCTTCCTCAATTTGAAACGGTTTGAAATTACAAATAGACCATGACCCATAACTATAAATGAATTCATAACTATTACCACATAATTATCAGCAACATGTCATGTCAGTCTCCTCGGGGAAGGAAATGTGAATTTGATGCGACGATAAAAGAAAAACTCACTCCCTTTTTTTTTTTTTCTAAAACAGTCTGTTTATTAAATGCTTTCAAGAGATTTGGTCCACTTGTGTGATCATGAACTTCCAACCAGGGAGGGGAAAAGAGAAAACAAAGTCCAGAAGGTGAAACAAAACATAAAATAACAAAATGTAAAAATACAGTACAAAAAGAGGCCTTGATTTTTCCACTTCTAACAACCTTGGTTCCTCTATCTGTGTGGTTGAAAACAATTCTAATAGCCAATTGTTTTTAACTGATTGAAAACCAATAAATGAAGATTTTTTTTTATGTGGCTGTATAGATGTGCTGATAGAGAGAATCATGCGACATAAACTGGTTATAAGGGAAGCAGAAGGCAGGGTGTGTCAAATTTTCAAAAACAAAAACAGAAAAAGTTTTTTGATCAGAAACTTTTCCCAGTCGAGAACGGCTACATTTATTAACCTGCAGCAGGAAGCAGTAACCAAAACAGATGCTCTAGCCTGCACAAAAGCTGTTTTTTTAATCAGTGAGTGGAAAAAGATAAGCTTTAAGAGGCTTTAAAGTAAATCCCAACCCAACAATTACATTTCCACACCTCAGGACATTTGTTTTGGATGGGCAAATGGAATTGTTTTTATTGTTTTACAGAACTGGAATAGTCTTCATCTTGCAAGCTTCTGGTATTTTGGACGTGATTCCTCAGCTTATTAAAATGATTACAATCAGCTGTATTTGCTGCGTTAACACAGTGAAGTGAAGAATAACACCAAAACACACACTCTTAATGTTTTCAAGACAAAGTCTGAGTTGAAGAAATTAAAGTATGTGATTTGTTAGGTGCACAGCCTCCCCCCAGCCACAGTTTGTCATGATTCTCCTGCACTCAAACACACAGCACAAGTATTCAGTTTTTTTTCTCTCTGTGTGTCAGTTACATCATACATGCTGGACTCTCTCCAACATGAGGAGGAAGCCTCCCCTCAAATGCTTTTTCTTCTTTTCTGCAACACAACTATCAAAAAAATGTTCACTAATCAGTGTATACTTATGTTATTTTACTTTTTCGATGTTGCCCGGCAACCGTCTGGTAAAGCCAAAGTCAAGATTTATCAAGCCTTGTCATTGCTGATGTTCATTTCTCATCCTAAACACGTTGCAAATATCCTTTAACTGACATTAACTAAATGAAAAAGAGCATTTGAGTGTGCAGCGTTCTCCTCACAACAACCTGAGCTACAAGATGGGAACACATTACTGACCACAGCCACAGAAAAAAAAAACCCAGCTCCACCATCTCTTATCTAAATTACCTTATAAAGGGTGTCTAAGTATTATAATAGGTATCAGGTATCATATAGTGTATATATAGTAAGCAGGATTATACAATAGGGGTATGTATCATCTTATAGGTGTAGTATATCGAATAAGGCGCTATACGGGAGTATATAGGCTCCTGTGTATGCTTTTGATTCCAGAGATTTGTCTTTGAATCAATATAAACATCGATGCAGCACAGGCAGCGAGCACAGAGCTCTGTTTGTTGGTTCAAAACTACGACACTGCCAAAGGGTGAAACTGTTCTCTTAAGCCATCAATTAAAGTGTTTACCTTTGTCCAGTGCATAAACAATCCTTATACCTACAAGCAGAGCTCAGACAACATTCATATCTAGCAGGTCTACTGTCGTCTTGTAGTAACAACGACCTACAGCCGTCCGCCGTTGATGACTCAAAGTGCCTTTACAGAACTCATCAGAAGCCGGACGTTTCCCCGCTCGCTGCCTCTCAATGCGAGCTGTGCACTGCTGCATACACAGACGCATATTACTGTTCATTATTATATTCATACATGGATACATATATAAGGAGAGTTATACATTGCAAATAACGTACATATATCAATAGCATATAGAGAAGAAATAGAAATAGTCAATAGATAGCAATCATTATCGTCATCATATTCATCATAATACTAGGAGTAGTAATACGATCCCTCAGAGAAGCTAATACCCGGGCTGTCTCAGACAAGGAGGGGGGGTTTCAAAATCAACAATCCCACTAAACAGTCGCAGAGTGACCCGCAAAACTGACCAGAGAGCCACATTTGGCTTGACCAGTGCTTTGCTTTTAAACCTAAATATTCCTAAGGGATTATGTCATTAGAAGACGCTACATCCTTTTATATCAAAACCGTTTTACTATTCATCTACTGAACTGAATGTAGAGCTCGAGACATTAACATTTCAAACATCCCAGACACTCAAGACTGTGCTGTAGATCAGGGAAGTGCCCACAGGTCAATTGTCTCTTCTGCATTGAATTTTGCACCGATTTACCGTTGTTTTCTTTGGCGCTGATTGCCTGTCGATATTTATAAAATGTCAGTATTTGAGAATTGAAACCATTGGTTGAGTTTAGTTGACTTCAAATAGAAAGTACAGCTTCTCTTCATTTTGATCGTAATATTGGAGAACAGGAATATTTTCCGTATTCTGTGCTTCCAGTTCAGTCGCTCAGTTTAACACTGATCTTTTTCCACATATTCAGCCTGAAACTCAAATCAATCTCTGCTGCGAACCATTTCTCACAAACCCCGTCTGAAACAACCCGCAAAGAAGGAAAAGTTACAAAATTTTAAGGGATAACCCTTCAAAAAAAAAAGTCACTATAGTCATCTAGTTCAGCGATACATGTCATATAGCAATACCTCAATAACAAGAAGTTCTTCTATGTAATCAATACAGCTTTTCAGGTTATATATTTATTAAGCTTAACCGCTAAGTTATCAATTATTATTAGTTTTATACCATAGTTTGTAAATATGTATAATATGCATGTTTATGTATCTGAATAAAGACACACCTCCGTTGTGTCTCCTTCAACAGTAAAGGCTTGATTAAGATAGCGACAGGTGTCCTGCCAGCGTGTGTGTGTGTGTGTGTGTGTGTGTGTGTGTGTGTGTCACATGTTGTTTATAGGCACAATATGGGGTATGTATTGTTTTCCTGTATGGGACTAGCAGGTTTCCCATAATGCAGACTAATGTTAGGGGCTACCGTCAGCTAACAGGAATACAACACCATGCATATGGAGAACACAGGTTTCCATCGGAAAGGCTGCGGGGGCGTGATTGTTTTTTTTTAGTGAAATAATGACCCAAGTTCAACTGAAGAGGTGGCACCTCACCCCTAACTTTCAAATAATCTTTACTATCATCACCATAAACTAGAGAGAAATACAATCTTTATAACGGTCATTTTTAACTAGACACCTTATCCCTGCTTCTCACGCTCTAAATACTCGTTCATATTGACATGTTTTTTTCTTTAAATTACTACAAGATAGAATTCTTCATGCTCTGTGTTTTCACTGGGCTTCAGTCAAACTGAGGTCATGATTTATTTATGGGCATCTGTGGTCTGAACTGATCTACTGCTGAGAGCAGCACTGTGCGCATGTCTCCTGCACTCGCTCCTCTGTAACCCTTCTACAACGCCTGCACGTCTCAGCGCTTCTTACCAGTGCAGTGTAACGATGGTAAATAGCACCTTGGTTGCTTTGGCAACAACTGCTTCGAGCCATTAGCCACATGCACCTTAGTAACAGGTAATTTATTGAGATATTTTCATCTCCCCCTTTGTGTCAACCTAAAGGAGGTTGAAATTCAGGTATACTTTGATTCACTTGGGTGTCGGCTGAAAGCAACTCCGAGGATAATATGTGAGAATGTGTGCGTGTGTGTGTTTGTGTGTGTTCTCATGCCATCAAGGAGCTGTTGGTATGATTTTTAACCGGGGTTGTTTTATATCAATAAAGAGAGGAACTGTTGTTACACCAGCTTGTTTTTGGGGCATGTAAATGTTCTTTACCACGTATACATTCCACAACCACAGCAATGTTTTCAATGACTAATTTCCTAGTTTTAAAGGCCCATGCAGGCGTTACATTCAAAGCACTCTACCAATATGGCAGACAATACAACAGGGAAGTAACGACTCCCCATAAAAAAAAAAAAAAGAAACCACTCAGAATAATGAATCCCTACGAAGTTATTCTGACCCTCTCACTGTGTTCCCATAAAGGAAGGAGAGTAGGATTTGGTTGCTCAAAGACAAGTTTCCACCCAGAACACTATAGATATATTTTTTTTACATCCCTTCATAGATTCTTCAGTCTCGTTAGCCATCGACAGCACTGAGCGCTCGGCAATTTTGGCACCACAAAGTAATTTTTTTTTTTATTAAACTTTAAACATATTAGTGCTGAGCTTCAAATATATTTTTGAACTATCACCAAGCAAAATGTACGAGCTGCGACCAGCGCGCCCACCAAAAGAATTGAGTCAGTGCTGCGAGAAGTTGAGAAAAAGAAAAGACACTAAGTCGAAGAGCACTAAGGAACACCGGTTGATTATTTTCTAGTCAGGGTAAACGAGTTGTCTGTGGAACTTCTGTGGTATAAACTAAACAGGAACCTAATAGTGCTGTGTGTAACTGCAGCTTTCTCTTTATGTGCTGTGAGGATGTGTTTGTGAGTGTGAGTGTGTGTTGATATAAGTGTGCCGATTTGTTCTCACACTACTGTCTGGATGCTCGAGGAGGTCAGACGGGTAAGATGACAGAATGTTGAGTTGTAGCTGGTATCAAAGGTCTGCAGCTCAGCGCTGATCGGCTGTCTCTGTTCTACTTCAGAGATCATCCCCCTCTGACAAACCGCGGACTCCCTGAAATCATACACACACACACACACGGGTCAACTCTCACACTCTTACCCACATATTTGTGGAGTTGTCAGTTTCTATAAACTCACATGAAACGGTCGAATGTTCTGTGTGCAGATTAACTTTTTTTTTTTCATCTGTGAAATTCTTTACCGCCACTCACAATGCCTTCTGTGTAATCTGCCGTTATGGTGACCTGCTTGTCCTCTGGGGGCGGGGTTACTGCCGAGCTGTCTGTGCGTCTGCTCTGATTGGTGAGCTGAAGCCACAGTTCGTACATCTGTTGCATATCTCTCACTGTGGAGGGGTGAGGGATGACAGGAGAGAGAAAAAAGAGGCAAAGACCTCCGTTAGCTTGAATAGAGGGTTATTCAAAAACAATCAGTGCAAGTGGAGAGGGGAGGGCACTTCAATCAAAAATAATTATAATGACTGTAGCGGTAGGCAAGAGCACACAGTTTAGAGGAGAAATCTAATAGCAGGTTTAAATAAATACAGTTTGGCTATACAACTACATTCTGCTCTGATTTAACTCATTTATTCAAAGTAAAACTGTAAATTAAATTTAAGAGATGGAAAGATCAAAGACACAGAAAATTCAATATGGGATGTACAGATCATGCAACCCCACACCTTTTGTATTCAGCGTGTATACTGAGAACTCTAAATGCTCCCCACGGAGAGTCTTTTTTTATTGTCAAAAGGATTCTCTTACCAGAATTGGAAGCGCTCTGGATTGAATAGGGGCACTGGGCATTCCCATTCAGGCTGAGGCTAGATTTACATTTAATGGACTCTGGCAGATAAATAATAAAACCTTGAAGTGAGCATGATGAGGAAATGGGGTAGAGGTGTCCTATTTCATTTGCCTTTTCTGGTTTTAATTTTATTGTCTGTTTTGGTTTGTTTTTTGTAGTAGTTGATTTGAGTCCTTTTGGTTGTGTCTTTCTCTTTACATGTCTTCTGTTATATTGTTTGAAATTTTTTAATAAACTTTAGAACATTTAGAACTTTAAATGCACTGATAGCAATAAGTAAGGTCTTTTACCTGCTCTTTTGTAATGTTAACAGACAAAGAGTAAGGTATTTTACCTGCTTCTTGTAAAGTGTCTCGAGATAACACTTGTTATGAGTTGACGCTATACAAATAAAAATTGATTGAATTGAATTGATTGATAAAATGCAGAATTTTGACGTGAAAGCCGATCTTACAGCTGTTGTTCTTCATGTACGTCCAGACGTCCCTCTCCTCCAGACTGTGGGCGAACGAGCAGTTTCCGATATAGTGGCACTTCTTCTGCTTCATCACATGCACACACATCTGAATGAGACACAGTACGGCAAAGGTAAAGGGTCATAAAGTGCTAAAAACTGGTTTTCCTGTAAAAACACATTCAGCAGCGTCGCATTTCCAATGATTAGCAATGAGAGTTGGATGATACAGATTCTTCAAAATGCCTTTGAATGAATTCTTCCTAACATTGTAATTCTTCAATCACTGAAGTACTGTGTTACTTCACATGTGAAAGTGTCAACATGAAAAGACTCTCAGAGGCAATCCTGAAGCGACACAACATCAAGACACAGAGGGAAGGAAATTTACAACAACACCTGTTCCCCCGGGGCAAAAAGGGCGTCAGCTGTGCCGAGCATGTGAGAGGCTGAGGGGCGGAGAGGAGAGAGAGAGAGAGAGAGAGAGAGGGGTGTATGAAGAGCAGAGCTTTAAGGGAGGAACTCACGTCATATTGCTGTGGATATGTGCGGGAGAAGGGCAGAGGCCTAACAACTACCCACTTCTTCTTCTCAAAGGATTTCACCAGAAGGACACGGCGTTCTTTCGTCCAGCTAAGGAGACAGAAAGCAGACGTGAATTTTAAACAGAGGAACAGGTTTTACCTACCTACTTAGACACACTTAAAACACAATGCATCTTCTGGCTCCATTTATTGAAACACTCACACTAACCAATGTTATCAATACAGGAGAGATAACGTGCCCTACACATCAAAGAAGTTCTTTACATTTCTTATTTGCTAAAACCCAAACACTGAATATTGTTTTGTGGCGACAAATATATGTCATCAATGACTGATAAACCGTGCTCATATTATAACTACCACTTGCACGTTGTTAGTTTTTGCATGCTCTTTCATCAACCAGAGGCAACTTGGAGCGTGAACCAAAACAGGGCCACCAAAAAGACCTGTGTGAACATAATAAACAGGGAGTGCACAAAACAGCGAGTGCACGAGCATAAGGGAATCGAACTCTTGCGGAATAGCTCTGCTCTTAAAGTTGATAATAAAACAAATCTGACCCCATACCGTTTCAATCAATTTCTAAGTGCAAGACTTGAAGACAAAAAAGCTGCATACTAACCGTGTACTGTTTTATAGTTATAGTATAATATATTAAGTTATTAATAGTTAATATAGATACTTTTGTATAGCAGCTCAGGTTAAACCAATTCATTGACAACATGAACAAATTCAAAGAGACACTTTCTTCTGTCATCTAATTTCAAAGTCTAAATAACAATTTTGTAGAGAATATTTTTAGAAAAATGTCTTCCATTTGTGTCTGCATGAGAGCATCAGAGGGGAGGCACTGATTTTTCAAACAAAAACTGTCTATACTGTAATCATTTTCTTTATACAAGTTTGATCACAGAGTCCGTTTCTTTAGGAGAGTAAATGATCCTGCCAATTCTCTGTTATAAACTTAAGGAAAGATGAATGATGGAGGCACCCTAGCCTAAAAAAAAAACTGCAGAAGGTCTACAAATACATTGTGGATACTTTAGCAGCTTCCAGGCTTGAAAACCCCTTGGGCCCGGCTTTTTCTGCTTAGGTGTCAGAGAGACTGACTGTTATCATCAAAGTGCTTTATTCAGTCCCGTTGTCTTTTAATGCCTTTATTTTAGAGATAGGAAAGTGCATAGAGTCAGAAACCGAGGAGATAGCGGAGGCAGTCATGCGTGAAAGGAGCCACAGGTCGAATTCGAACCCGGGACGCCTGCTCTCGAGGACTTAAGCCTCTGTACATGGGGTGTGTGCACTAGCAACTCAGTGTTGCTTTGACCTGCTACGTTACTTTATGCTCTCTGCTGGCATTGTACTGTTGTAGTTTGCTATGGCCATAAAATAGACGAATACTTGATTATTCTTTGCTGTCCTCTACAGATGTTATCAATGGGACATATATCACTTCACAGATTATTTAAGAGCTGCAAATAAATGATTTCCAGTAATACAAGTTGATTTAATTCCGGGCTATATGAGCCACCCAGCCATACCCAGTTTCAGAACGGTGCATCGACTCAGTTGCTCGCCCATTAAGAATCCTTTGTTCTAGACAGTATTTAAGGCACTTCCTAATGTTAGAGTTACAGTTTTGAATCACTGGACACATTTCATCATGCATGTGTATGTGTGACAGCGGCCTCACCTGTGCCGTGCTTTGGCTGTGCAGTACTTGAGGTTCTTGTCGGGCTCATTCACCTGTCCTTCTCTCCAACACTGGCCACACACAAACTTCATTTTCAGGTTGAGGGGTCGACCTCGTCCCGCCACCGCTCCTAACCCTCCCACGCCCATGCCACCCATCGGGCTCACACCGCCTCCACCAAGGCTGTCGCCCCCCATCCCCCCAACCCCTCCTGCAGGTAAGCTGCTGCTCGGATGGGGGATGTGGATTGGCTGAAACACAGAAAAAGAACGATTTCAATACATCTTGGCAGCTTTGTTTCACTTTTTATTTAACAGCTGCTGTCAAATCAAAATGAACCAAAAAACTGACTGCAGCTGATTCCCCCATAAATGACATGTTGAAAGTAACCTGTAGCTCTTACTAAACAGGTGGTTGGAAAAGGAAATTAAGGTGAATGGTAACAAGGACACATTGGAAGAATAACTAGTTAATAACTCGTTCACTTCTGCACAGACCTCATCTTATCTCTGTTGTCATACATTCTCAAAAACATCAACAGTGGTTAAGGTGGAAGCTCCCTGCATGGTAGCTGCCATGGGAGGATGTATAAGACTGTCCTCACCTTTACAGGTATTAGTACAGGGAAATAGGTACCAGCCCCCTTTCCTGTCTCACCTTCTGCTGTTTTTGTGCATTCTGCTCCAACCTGTGCCAGTGTCTCTTTGACTCCTGCACCATCTCTTCATGAGTGATACCTGAGGGGAAAATATCAGGGAGCAGCTCAGAAAAAGAATTCCCTGAAATATTTGATAACATACTTGATACCGTTTTCAAAGTCAGGTATGACTTGCTGACCGGCTGGATGAGATTTTATTACAGTGACATGGTACTCACCAGTATCCTGCTGCAGGACCCAGCATTTGAGCTCTATGACTGAGTGGGCAAAGGAGCAGCTGTCCTCTCGCTGGCAGCCGTAGCGGACCTCGTGGCGACACACGTCGAACTGACAGAGAGGGTGCAGGGGACGCACCTTACTGTAGCGCACATTGGCTGACCTCACCACGTGCACCAGGCACCTAAAGAGGAGAGGAGAGGGCTGATTTATCTGATAGTGTCACTATATCAATCCCTCTGTGTTTCATCAAGTTACACATAAACCAAACTTATTTAAAATGTTAAAAAACAACAACATAACGGACCCAGTATGCCTGTGTCAGGGATGCCACATCCACAAATGAAGGGCACCCATAATCAACAAACTGCTGAATGTGTTAACCTATGCTGCACAACAAAGTTTATTACTTAAATGGATTTCACAAAAGCCACCAACCCTCTCAGACTGGCACAAGGTTATACAAGACCTGCTTCCCATGGAATATTTGACATAATGGTCCAGAGGGAAAATAAGAATATTTCATCATATATGGACTCAGTTTATTGATTATGTGGGACCAAGAATATGTAATGTATTCTGGAGGGTGCTTCCTAGACCAAGGAGTGAGAGTTGAAGGATAAGGAGATGCTCTGTTGTCTGTATTGATTTACTCACTGTGTATGTAGCTGTGTTTACTGTGTGTTTGATTTGCCATGTTGATACCTCATCTAGTCAGTGATTTAAGACTGTGCTGTGCCTTGTATACAAGTCTGTAGGAATGTGTTGATGGGGTGGGAGGTTGTTAGAGGGTCAATGTGTTTATTTTGTGTGTGGGGGAAAATGTAACATCTATGTAATATGTGATTAAGATGAAGATGTGATGCTTTATTGTTAATAAAAATATTTAAAAAAAGAAAAACAACAACATTAAACTCACTTGTTGTCATCGAACGAGTGTCGAGCTGTGAGGTTTGAGCAAACTGCTAAGTTTTCTTTACTGCGTTTGCTGATGATGCGGGGCTTACTGTCAAAACATTCCTGTTAAAAAAAAAAAAGATGAAGATACGTTGAAGTCTTGTTCTTGTGCTCAAAAGGTGTAGGTACAAAAAGACCAAGCTGAAGAGGAGAAGCACTGACTGACTGTCTTACCTCACAGAGGAACATGAACATGCCCATGTGGAGTTGCAGCAGTCTGGTGACGCTGAGTGCCCGCCTCTCTGTGCTGCCCAGCGGATCAAACAGCAGCTCTCTGCTCAGCGCGCCCTTCCTCTCTTGAGTCCACACATCAATCTCTTCCTGGCAGTAAGCAAACGTACAGTTCTCCCCGTACTGGCATTCCTGCCGCTCCTGCACCTCTGCAGCAGACAGGGGAGAGGCCATGGTCAAAGGAATATAAACACACATTTTGCCATGTTTCCATCACATTGGCCTCTAGGGAGTATTTTTTATTAAGAATGTATGAATAATAAATAAATTGTACCTTTACAGAGTACAAATGCCCCCAGGAAGTTGTTTCTTGCCGGTCGTGGCCGGATCCGCTTCCAAGTGGGGTCGTCCATGTTTTTAATTCGGCACAGCAGCACGTCCCTCTTGCAGCGGTGTGCTGCCTCTGGCTGATACTTGTAGTCCATCACTCGTGGACCTGTGAGCAGGAGAAGGAAAGAGGAGGTTAAATTACACTGTACTATAAGAAATAGAAAATATTTCATCAGGACTTTTGTAAGATGATATACATCCTGTAAATGTTATTACAATTCCTATTGGTGAGTGATTAAAAGCTGTTAAGCCCCCCTTGATGACTGAACATTACTTTTAAAGATATTTCACATAAAACTAACATCACTCCTGCCCTGGAATTAGCAATGAAGAAAGGCGGGTCAAAGTTGAAAGACTTAAATTAACCTATTCTGCTGTAGCAGGCATGACAGGCCTGCCGAAATTCATGTGTGGCTGCCAGAGGGTTCCTGGAGAGCAGAGACAGGTTGGTTCCTCCGGGGCCATTCTGTAGAAGAGGAGGGGGACAGAGATGAAAACTACTTAGTAGCAAACTTAAAAATAACACTGATAGGTGGTTCCGGTTTCGCAATGAGAGAGATGGCAGCTTAAGCCAGAGCTCCAGCCAGTCGAGGATAAAATAACCCCCCTAAAACACAAAAACTTAAATACATTATCAACTATTCCGAGTAATGAGTGGGGGAACCAAACGAAGCAGACGACTAATACAAAAACTCCAGAATAAAACGGGAGAAGAACTGTACATGGATGAAAACTCTGCAGACGACAACATGCAGAGAAATAACGCTGAGACGCCGCACGAGGGGCTAACTAGCTTAACGAGAGAAATACGAGGACTCAAACAAGAAATGAAACACGACTTTGCGACATTTAAGGAAGAATTCAAAGCTGACTTCAGGCTGGAATTCAACACCTTTAAAGAGCAAATAGACAGAAAACTGTCAGTCAACAACAAGGAAATACAGGAACAAAAGCAAAGTATCGAAGAGGCTCAAACACGTATAGGGGAACTTGAGGAATGGAGCATGGAGGCCAAAGAAGTCCTGCTGACCGCGCTCAAAACACAGAAGTCTGAGAGAAAAAGTGACTGACTTGGAGGGGAGGTCACGAAGGAACAATGTGCGCATTTTCGGGGTCCCGGAGGGTGCAGAGGGGGACTCTGTGTCCCGATTTGTGGAGAGTTTACTACGGAGAGAATTGGCACTGGATGATGAAACTTGCCTGCAGATTCAACGGGCGCACAGAGCGGCGGCGGGGAGACCGCGACCTGGAGCAGCACCGCGATCTATAATTGTACAATTTTCTCCAATTCGAAACAAAGGAAATGCTCCTTAAGAAAATATGGCAAAAGCGCATCAAAATTGACCACGATTACGCAAATGACGTGGTGCAGAAACGCAAATCCTACTCCGAAATAAAAAAGGTGCTGAAGGAAAAGGGGATCAAATTCCAGAAGCTGCTGACAAGGATTAAAATACACTGGTCCGAGGGCCCCAGATTCTACAACAGTGCAAGGGAAGCAGCGACAGGTATGGAGGAGAAGGGGCTCAAAGTGCAGGTGAGACACACAGAGGAGGGAGATTCGATGGAGGACCGTATACAGAGAGCGTTTCCATGGCAACGAGTCGGAGGATCAGCTGTGCGGAGTGAGGCGAGCCAAAGAGGAAAGCAAAAGCTGCAGGAGTTTCGAAGATGAGGACAACAACTGAGAGGAACGGGAGGAAGCTGTAAGCAGGACATACGCATATTTTAATTTAAATATCTAAAGACAGATACAGAATATTTAAGTTTTGAACTAGATGAAATCTTACTATTTACTTTTCACTAACTCCTATTTCTTAAGGGTTCACCACCTAGAAAGGTTATACTTATATAACCATATTTTAGTTGTTTTTTTGTTTGTTTGATTTTTATACCTAAGCACAAAGACTTGATGCAAATCGACAGCGTTCCTCCCTCCTGTTAGAAACGTCTAATTTGAAATTGAGAATTACTTGACTGGCAGAATGTGAATGTGAATGTGCTACCAAGACTCTTGTACTTGTTTCAGTGTTTGCCGGTGCAAATCCCTCCCTCTCAATTTCAAGAGTGGGACAAAAAAAATTCATAAACGGAATGGGCATAAACCGAGAATTAGATTCCCTACACTTCAGCTACCCAAAGACGAGGGAGGCTTGGCACTGCCTAACCTCCAAGAATATTATTATGCCGCTCAACTCCAGCCCTTGATAGGTTGGTGTGATGCTAATTATTTTACAGGATGGAAGGAGATTGAGCTGAACATGGAAGGGTGCCACGTGCAGAGTATGATTGCGAACAGAAACATGTATAAGGAAAAGGAGGGATTATTGAATTCAATCACTGGGTTCACCTTGGGAATCTGGTTTAAAGTAGTTAAGAAATACAAATTGGAGAATGAGGCAAAGATTTTGAGTTGGATGGCCTATGACACTAATTTCAAACCAGGGACTCTAAACCAAAGGTTTAAACAGTAGGCAAATAGAGGCATAACAATAATTGACACATAAATTGAAAAAGGAGAAGGAGAGTTTTCTAAAACTAAGGAGAGAATATGACTTAGAAAACAAAGATTTCTACATGTACCTTCAAATCAGAGATTATTTCAATAAGGAGATAAAGCCGGATTCCCCACGTGAATTAAACGGATTGATTGTAAAAATGTGTAATGCATACAGAGGTACAGTCAAGAGAGTAATTTCAGTGTTGTATCAAAATATGGTGAGAAATAGAACAACTTCAACTCTGTACATTAGAGATAAATGGGAAAAGGAACTAAAGAGAATTAAAACCGCAAGCGGTGATGAAGGGCCATCGCACTCCTGTGTGAATGTCGGGGTGTGTCACGACCGCGGGAGTGCAGCAGCAGCGGAACGTGGCTAAGCAGCAAGCCGTGCAGTTCGATATGTGTAAAAGTCGTACTATGGTATGCTGAAATAGGCAACGTAATGAAGATCACAGAAAATGTTGACGTAGAGCAGTTCAGGCTGGCACTGTCATGATAGCTATGAAATATGGAGCAAATTGAGCATAGTGCAGTACTTATTCCTTGCAGTAGGAGGCGCTATGGTTAAAGTTGACTATTGTTATGTCTATGTGTTCAGAGGCCAACCCTGATCATACATGTATAATGTAATGCTTCTCTGTTTTAATGTACCTTAAAACCTTCAAAACACATTTAAAACACATCCTGACACACACTAAAGGATGGTGTTAGCTTCTACATGCTATAGAAGAATATAGACCACATGTACCTATGTGATTTGTGACATTTACTCACCTGTAAATAACAGGGAAATAATGAGACAACCACAGGTAGCCTATAGTGTTTCCTTTCCTCGCTTCTGCCAGTCTGAAGACGAGGGCTACCGAGCACACTGAGCTGCCTCACTTGGAGGTTACGCCTCCTTGTGGAACAAATTGGAACCACACTCTAAATTAAAATATTTCAATCATGGATAGTCACCAAAAGATGGCAGCATTGTTTTAATTTTAGAGCGGGCCTTGTAGCCTATCATGCATGAGACATTTCAAACTAACTTGACTTTAGAGCGTTATTAACCCCTCTTCCCGACATGATAGCATGTCATGTTATCACCAATGGATGCAGTATATCGTGGACTTTCATTAGATACCTGTATATCCTCTCTAGCTTTAAAATTGAGCCCGCGACTCCGTCTGAAAAATAGTAACATTTATGTCAGCTGAGGGCACACTAACATTAGACAACAAGTTAACCGTTAGCGATAGCTAGCTAACAAAATGACTGCTAGCTAACTGGTAAACCATAAGCGCAAACAATTCTGTGAAATTGCTTGGTTGACTAATGTAACATAACGGTTTTATTATAATGTAACATAAGTTTAGCTAGTTAGCCGTTAGCTAGCGAAAGTTACAGCCACTTCCTCTTCATGGCGATGTGATTTGTGGACTTCCTGTTGGATATTGAGCAACCCTCATTTGCATAAACTAAAGCTGTATCATCTGTGGCTTTCTCCTAAAGTCGCAACACATTTATAAAAAGACCAAAGTTCCAGTTAGTCAACACACATTAAAACAAGTTAAATCCAGAGTTTTCTCTGTTTGGAGCATAACATGTTTCCCCCTTCTCCTTACACTCCCTCCTTCCACCGCTAGAGGGCGGTGTAGCACAAAATATTTTTTTTACGTCATTTTAGAAAACCAACAATAATTTGCCAAAGCTCGTGAAATAATGTAGGTCTAATGTAATGTTGGATAACTCCCCCCCCCCCGGCTGTGTTGATATCTTATCTCTTGTTTGACTCTGATAGGCGTACACCTGTCACGTGGTTCCCTTATCAGTCAGAAAGCACCAAGTACACGTTGTATCGAGTCAAAACAAAAAGTGAAAGTGTTGTTGTTTCTGCACAGACGGGGAGCAGTTCAGCCTGAGAGAGAGGAATGACAGAGACATTTGAAACAAATTACCAATCTATTTCGTAAGTAGGCAGGAGTTATAGAGATTATTATCAACTAAGGTATTTGAACTGTGTCTGCTTGGCTTGCACACAGCAGCTATGACGAAGCAGCTTTTGATTCATACACTGTAGGCCTGTACTCACTATTCTTATTTAACTTTATCATTTCTTTTTTTAATATGACGCTGAATGTCGTTTCTTATCTCTCCTTCAGGAACATGGACCAGGAACAGGCCACCCGTGAGTTAATTCGTCTCAGCTCCAGCTCTCAGCCTGTCCCATAGACTGTAAATATTGATTATTATTATATCTCAGCCTGTCGTGAGGTTGACTGAAAGTTAGGGTGGGACAGGATTTCCGGCACATAACAGATGGCTGACGTCACTCAGGCTTCCTCCATTAATTTTTTGTCTTTAAATTGGGTTGGGCTTTTATTTGAAGTTTTACGGTAACCACTTGTTGGCTCCACAAAATAACGTTTTCCTGTTCAGCTCTGTTGTATCATGTTTAACGATTTTTTGCTTGATGGACTGGATTGTTGCCAAGCAACACCTTAAAATTGTCCTGCACTCTTCCTACTTTGTGACTGTGAACATGTTATCAGCAGGTCAGCTTCTTTCTGATGTTAATGTTTATCTGTGTGATTGCATTTACGACCAGCGGTGAAATGAGAGTCTGATGACGGTTGCTTTGGTGGTCTGTGTTAAAGTGCTGAACAGTGCGGATAGAAAAAAACGACAACAATAAAAATGAAAAAAACAGGTAACAAATATGTACGGTGTGCGCTTGACGGGTCCTAGCAAGGAGTCTTTGCCTAGGAGTGATTTAGGAACATTCTCAGAGTGTGTTAAGAAGGGTTCAACGTTGAGGTACTATCACCATGGGGGCATCAGGTCAGGATGCAGGAATCCAAAAAGACTTGAGTTTAGGTGACAGGTTTATTTCGTAGGTAAATCATGAGGGTAACATAAGACACACATGGGATTGAACATCCATGCATTGCTGAACTGCCGCCCCATGTGAGGATGAAAAACATGAGTGCAAGGGAGTGCAGTCTTAAATCAGGAGTAAGCAGGTGAATTCAATCTAACTAATTTGTGACAGAGTGCAAACAACAACCAATCAAGAGGGAGGGGGAGAAAGTGAGAAACCAGGAATTGTACTAAAGGAGGTGCAGTAGGAAAAGAGAGGAAGTGAAAGGAAACAAATAGTGATCTTTACAACAGAGCGACTGTGAGCAATTAATTGACTTCATCAAGATGGCGGCCATGTGAAATCGCTAAGTGCCAATATGTCTTCCAAGCCACTTAGAAAGTCAATCTTGGTGTCAATATATACATTTTCTGGGTCAAGGAATGCATTAAAATATCATGACATGATTATTTGTGCCAAGATCAAATACGTATGTTAATTTTGGCAATGTATTACATCATTTTCCTTGGTTTCTAGGCAGTTGGACATGATTCATGGTTTTTTTCTTCGAGTGATCCCTCCCTCCTCAACTGTTCACCCTGCCACCATATGGCAAAGCCTTTAGCTCTTCTTTATCTTGGTCTGGTTGCTATGACGTCTTTAAAGTTTTTTTGACAGTTGTATGATGACTCATCAACCTTTTTTTCCCTGTCTTTAGTGTCCGGGAAAAACTTCTATATCTCGGTGTCGGGAACAACAAATGGGGCTCATGTTCCTTGGGTCAAAAAATTCAGAGGCATGGGCCACACCGAGGTCCAATCTGAAGGCGAAAGTAACTACATTCTGCTGTTCTGTCCCATCGTGTCCCGAGTTGGAACAGACATCAGTGAGGCTATGGAGAACATTCAACATAGTAAGTAATAACTTTGTCAGTGTGTGGAAGATTTTAAATCAATTAGCTAAAGATAAATAAGGAGCAATCAGTTAAAAATATAAATGTTCTATATTATTCTTTATTTTGTTTGTTTACAGGTCATTATGGAACTTAAAATTCCTCTTTGTTTTTACAAAATGACCCTGAAAATAACTACAAAGTGACCCTGATAAAACATAAAAATTGACCCTGAAAATACTTACAAAATGACCCTTTAAGTTTCACTTCAAACTCGTTCTGCTGCCCCCAAGTGGCCAAGTAAAAACTAAAACAATGAGTACTCAAAACTACTATCTTATTAATAATTCTGGTTAAAGGAAGAATGTGCAACTTTTTGATCCGTAGTCCTTCACTAGAACAGCTTTTATACGCAGAGGGAGGAGTCGGCCGTCCCCGTCTTTGTAAACCTGATGTCAACTTCTTCTCACTCAGAGAGACATTTACACATTCTTCCTTTAATGTAAAAAAAAAAAAAAAAAAAGAGAGAAAGGAAATGTATTATGTTGTACAAATTATATGACTTTTATTGGCTACAAACTGATCTCCTCTTATCATATATTGACTCCTTTAACTTGTGTCTGTGTCCACAGGTAACAAACCAGTTATTCTGGTGGTCATGCATCACACCTTCAACACTGACTACGTGTTGGCTGAAAGCAGAAGGCTGGTCAACAACCCAAATGTCTACCTGGTTGTGGACTGTCTGTTCCACAAGGGACAGCTCCTCAACTGTAACCACAATGACATTGCATTGTTTGAGATCAAGAAGCTTCTTGGAGTTGCTTCTCTGCCTGCTCAGGTAAAACTAGATTTACTGTTCCTGTAATATCAGTGGATAAGGATTGATTATAACCCTCTGTAATAATGTTGTTTCAATCATTCTATCGTTTTCTAAATTATTTTCTTTATTTTGTCTCTTTAGGGCACTATCTGGGGCAGCTTTTACAGTTGCGTTTGCAGTTGTAAGTATAACATAAACATGAACTTTGAGATTTCAGATCAGTATTTTTCAAGCATTTTTTTTTTAAAGGTCACATATTCTCCTCCTCTTCAACCAGTTTAAATAAGTCTTTGAGCACCCCAAAACATGTGTGTGAAGTTTCTTGTTCTAAATCCACTCTGATCCTGTATTTGATCATGTCTATAAACCCCTCTATTTCAGCCCTGCTCAGAACAGACTGTTTGTGTCTGTACCTTTAAATATGTAAATGAGTTCGTGTTTGACCACGCCCCCCTCTCTGCACAGGGATGTGGCTTTCTCACTCCATGTCCTATTGTTTATAGTGAGAAGGCAGACTCAGAGGGCAGAACAAACACCTAGCTGTGGGAGTGTCACCCACCTGGGGGAGGGGTTACTGCCCTTTGTGATGTCATGAAGGGAAAATCTCCAAATGGCCTGTTTGAGCACACATTTTCTGAAAAGTGGAGCAGGCAGAAGACGGAGAGGATGGACTTTTCTTATAACTGGGGGGTTTGTAGACAGACTAGGGACACATGTTAGTGTTAGAGAAACATGGTGAAGTGTGTTTTGTATAATATGTGACCTTTACATTTAATTCAGATAGTGCAGATGTGCATTGAGATTAAAGAAGGACTCCAACATTATCTATATTATTTTATTCCTACAGTCCTGGTTCTGTATATAAATCTCATTCACTATGCAAATCTCAATAATCGCAAGAAACAAGTGTTTTTTCTCTCATCACATTGACACTTATTCTTCATGTAATTTGTAGGCAAAAAATATTTAACACTCAATTATTGATCTTTTTTTTTTCAGTCTTTTCTGGGTGGAGCCGAAGTCTGATCTGTTATTTTGCCGCCTGGATTGGTGTCGTGGTGATACTGATCATTCTGTTATCCGTGTTTTCTACCCGGAATAAGTAAAGTCGAGTAAAGGCCATCATTAACCGAGAGTTAACCATCTGTTTACTCTCACAATCGAATAACCTTGAAGTATTAGGGTGACACATTAATGAGTAATGTAATGCATGTGAGTCATCTTAAGAATATATAATTAAAGCTGGATTTTTGATCAACTTTTGATCACTAATCTTTTATGGGAAGAGAAATAAAGAATGATGTAACCACCTTCTCCAGTCCACTTGTGCCGACAGGGAGGAGGTTCACTTGTGTTCTGAGGTTGTTTGTTTCGTCAGCAGTCAGGTTTTTAAATAAGCTGTAGGCATTGCTGCCTGTACACTTTTACTGTGGACTTATCTCACTCACGTACAGCATGATTATATCCATGGTGGTTGTGTTTTTATGCAAGTATTAATTTCTTTCTGTTGCCTGGACGGACCTCTGTTGCAAACCAGATTGCCCCTTGGGCACAATAAAGATTTTCCAATCCAATCCAATCCCTCCCTCTGGATCTCACTCCCCACACAACACGGGTTAGTGTTATGTGCTTTTATTTTGTTGACTGTGTGCAATTTAGTACATTAAATTTACGTTGCCAGCTAGACGCTAACTGTGTCTGTCTGCAACATTCAGTAAACCATGTAGCTTACTTGATGAGACCACTCATCCTTTGACCTCTATTTTGTGTTTATTTTTCTGTGATGTGACGTCGTCTTCTTCTCTTCTCTAATCTTTGAAACAACTTATCATGATTATTTCAAGTGTCATTTTACTCTCTTTTATTCTTCTATTCACTCCTTTCATTGTATCACTTTGACCTTTTCAGACTAAGCGGCAACCTCTGCTGTTGAAAAATGAAGCCAATACGGAAGTGCACAAATCTGCAGTTCTTTGAGTGTCCACTTGAGGCTGGCTCCAGGAGCTCCAGAAGTCACACACACACACACACACACACACACACACACACACACACACACACACACACACACACACACACACACACACACACACACACACACACACACACACACACACACACACACACACACACACACACACACACACACACACACACACACACACACACACACACACACACACACACACACACACACACACACACACACACACACACACACACACACACACACACACACACACACACACACACACACACACACGTCTCACCCGTGGGTGTTGTGGGTGTTGCGACACCCACAGTTTCACTGACATGTAATTTAATCCCCCACACTTTTTACCAGTGGAGTCATTGACGAAAACCTATTGGTCAAGTAAGATGTATTAAGTGACAATTAAGCCAATCATAGCTGTTCGGTTACAGTTGAAGCACGGTAAAGTTACGTGCATTTAGCAGTAATCCTCCAGTCACTCATCACTGGCTGAGTTAGAGCTCAGAGCTAACAAATGGATACACAACATGTAGCATCCTTCTGAAAGAGAGTTAGTCACCCAAACAGATGTTTTTAAGATAAATCCACCTCACAAAACAACGTAAGTTTAACATTTTCTCCTCTTGGTTGTTCTTTTAGCTGTATTTATTTACTCCCGTAACTTTACGATGTAGCGGAAGTCCCCTTTGCAGTTTTTCAAAATAAAAGCACATTATATTTGAAGACCGGAAATAAAGAGACTCATTAGGCAATAAGAAAAGCAAAATAAAAGCATCACATTCAATCTGGTTTTTAGAGCTAACTGGGTTACTCACAATGGATGTTCATAAAGTTAGTGTCTAATTATCTTTTGTAACTTTGTCTTGTTGTATGATGTGTCAGCTAACATTAGTTATTGGACATTAAATGAAACAGAATGTGTTGATTTGCTAGAGGGTAGTAATATACTAGCATAAGAACACCCACACTTTTAAAATCGCTGCTCCACCCCTGCGTGCAGAGCACAACGGGATATGTTGAACCTGTCTAGAACACACCGACACTGAGTTTTCGTCGAACGGATGAGCGCAAAATCGTCTTATTTTGAAATTGAAGTGTAAATAGCGGGCTTCCTGTACGTTTAAAAGTATGGTCATAATGTAACTTTCTGTTCGTCTCACCAACATACATATGCGTACAAAGTTTTCGTGGCTGTAGGTTAAGCGCAGTGCCCTAACTCACGTTTGGGGGCGCCGTAGAGCCATTTTTTTTTACATACGTGCACCGAACCACTTTCATACGTCAATTTCTCACGAGGAACAATTTTGGGGAAATTTTGGTGAGTTTTCACACACGTTCAAACTGTCAAAAATGAGCGCGAAGCGGTGGAAGAATAATAATAATCCTTTGGGTTCCAAGAGGGTCCTACACACTTGTCAGTGCTTCGGGCCCTAAAAATAACCAAGGAAGAGTGGCATAACATGTGTAGGACAGAGTAGAACGTCAAACTCTAGAATGTGCAGGGAATACGGTTGGAGAAATATTGTGAGATTTTTCATCACACCAAAACTTAGAGGAAGATTCTCACTTGTCCCACAGCCTTGCTGGAGACAGTGTGGGGAACATAATGTTGATCACGCTCATGTTTTTTGGCAATGTGTGAAAATGACTGAGTACTGGGATGAAGTGTTGAAAGGAATGAAAGCAATTTTAGGTTATGAACTTCCTAAGACTTGTGAAGTGCTGTATCTGGAAAATTTAACACAGGAAAATAAACAAAGCAAAGACAGAAGGCTGGAATACTACTGGTGGCATCAAAGAAAGCTATAACAAGAAAATGGTGTAAGGAGGACCCTCCCCACTTGGAGAAACTGGTTGGACATTGTTGAAAAACTACATGATATGGAGAACTTTACACACAATTTAAGACTACAACAATCTGCATGCCAAGGAAAATGGATAAAGTGGACTGACTTCAAAACCCACCACAAAGTCTGAAGAGAATGGACTATTTAAAAGGAGGGTAAACTGACTATTGTTAACTGACACCAAAGTTTGTATACTGTGTTTATTTTGATGTATCCTCATTAAGAAAAGCAAATAAAATATAAGTAATAAAAAAATAAAATAACACTGATAATAAACTACTACTGGTTTTAATAATAATAATAATAGGTTAAAAGCATTCTTTCCTGCCCATTGCTGTGTCTGTGTGTGTGTGTCTGTGTGTGTGTTTGAACATTACTCACTGCGTGTGTAGCACTGTGGTTGCGCATTCCAGGGATAAAGCTTTGACACACGCTTCCCCCTGCAGATGAAGACACAAGGACACTGATGTCAGACACCACACCGTCATGGTGCTGACTCACACTGTCTGCTGCTGACAGCGCAGGTAAAACCAACCCATTATTTATTTATTTGGAGGCCCACCAATGTAGCAATTACAAAAGTACAAATAGTGCTGCTGTTGTATGCACGTATGTAAGCATTCAGTTACCTGTAGATGGTTTTAAATGATGCTCGAGGGTCATGTGCAGAACTGACTTTGTTTGGTGTGTGAATCATTATGGTAAATATGCAATAGTATGTGTAGTCAAATTTACCAGAGTTCTGGTGATTGTTGTGTATAATGCACCCAACATTCTTTGTTCAACTTTTTTTTTCTTTTTGTGATTTACCCTAAAAACAAGATCAATGCTTTGCTCACCGGGGAGAGTGTACTCGGACAACGAGTCCAGCCCACCAACAGTGACTCCAGTCTTCCCTTCTCCATCTGCAGCCCCAGTGGGGAAGCCTCCCAGTGCGTCCTGCGCCTGGGTGGAGCCCTGGTCCCGCTGGGCTAATGGCAGGTAAGGTTCCAGGGGGGGCATTTCACTGATAGAGGAGCTGAAGAAGGCTGAAGGAAGCTGGGATGATGGGGCTGGAAGGCTCGGGGAGTACGGAGGCCGGAGACCCACAGCTGTGTTGGGGAGGTTGGTTGGGATGGCACCCTGGACTGGACTCTGGACCAGGAGACAGAGAGAGGCCAGGCTTACTTTATGCAGAGGGACTACCAACTGAAGCCATATTGACTTAAAATACAACTTCATCTTCTGGCTCCATTTGTTAAAATTACTACAAAAAGGTATTTATAATTTAATCCAGACCAATTGATGTGGTTAAATTGATATATTTACTAAACACCTGTGGCAGATTGCCTGATCGTTTGACCTTTACTCACTTCACTGACTTTCTTGGGGATGCACTCCAGCAGACTGTCCAGTTCATCTTTAAGGCTGCTGCTGCATTCATCCATGTGTTCCGATACAGGGACGGAGTACGGCATGGGAGGCAGGGCCTGGCTGCTGGGGCTCTCAGATAGGTCAGTGCAGGGGGTCACTACTGGGCTAGAAGGCTCGTCGCTAACCGGGATGGGTGTGGCCAAAGGAGCGGGGATACACTGTGCACCTAACAGGTCAGCTGAGGAAGACAAACACAATAATAAAACGATTAGTCATTAATAACCAAAATAAATGAAGGTCTGAGTAGGTGCAGACATGTTAAAGATTTGTCAGATGTCATACCTGGTCCAATGTCGCTCAGAGACTCCAGTCCATTGGATGACATCTGAATAGGAAAAAAAGAAAGAAGACAAATGAACCTCTTTCCTACTCTCATGTTCATTTCAAGCCTGGTGCTCTACTCTACAACAACAGCACCCACCTCTCCTGTGGGTGGGGAGCTATCCCCGTGACTCTCCCCTTCTGTAGCTGTGGATTCTGTCTGAGGGCTGACGTAAGCTTTGCGACCCTTAAGGCCAAGTTTACTGGCCAGATCCTGGGCAAGGTCACTCACCTGCCTGTCCTGGAAGATGAATTACAAGAATACAAGGTCAGCCTTACCAAGGATACGTTTCAGCGACGTGATTTGGAACACAGCATAGTCAATGAATCGTACAACATGTCATCGTATAAATGACATCCTTGACTCAATATTTGTACTGACACAGACATTCAACTCCATTCCAAATTACTGGAATAACGTAAATGGTAGACAGACTTTAGGTTGTATGGTGCTTTTATAGTCTTCTATAAGCTCACTGAAAGTGCTTTTTACACCGCAGGTAACATTTACCAATTCACACCACATTCACACATGATGACCGAGGCTGCTATGTAAACTGTCCATCAGTGTTAACTTATCACATTCACAGTTTCACACGCCGCTGATTCAGCAGTGGGAGCAATTTAGGATTGAGGGCGCACTCACACTAGGCAACCCGTACCGTACCCAAGCACGCTTCACCCTCAAGTTCATTTGACTAGTGCGAGTGCTCCGATACACTTCCTTGGCCCTGGCACGGTTGAAAGAGGTGTGCTTTGGCACTGTACAGTTCATGCACGAGCACAAGCACAAAACGTGGACAGACTTCCAGTATCAAGGATCCTGCAGTGTTGTGGTTGTATCTGACTAAAATGACTTGACCGCGCGTCCCTTTTTTTATTTTTAAGTTCATCTGTCTTGTTAACTGAGCACACTTCATGATCACGTAAAGCCATGCATGTGGTTTATTGTGACATTATGTACAAAAGGTAACTGTGCTCAGGCCCGGTTAGTCCTGGAGCAGTGTGAGTGCAGGCAGACAATCGTGCCTCAGCATGGTATGGGATAACTGGGTCTAGTGTGAGTGCGCCCTTCGTGTCTTGCCAAAGGACACTTCGGCATGTGGCTGCAGGTGGCGATTGAATCCTCGACCTTCCGGTTACATTCAACATCGAGTTGGAGAAAAAAAGTAATTTGCATTTAATATTTCTACATACGTGAGGTGCTGTGAGAAGACATTTGGTTCCAAACTCGTAGGCCTCTCGGAATCGTCCCAGCTCCCTCAGACAAATGGCTTTGCGGTACAACGCTCTGCGACTGCCTTCTGACACACACAGTGCACTGTCACAGTCCTGAATGCCTCGCTCGTACTCCCTCTGAGACAGAAAAACAGGAATATACTGTAAGTGAAAAATGTCTATGTTTTAAGCAACTCTGTTAAAGTTAAACAGACTCTAGTTCACTTGTAGTTCAGCATTATCAGAGATATTGAACAAAACTAATATAGTTTACAATTAACCCCAACTAATCGAGTGCTATATAGCGGACATTATGCTGTTAAAACAAACTGTGAATGTTTTAAAGGTGAAAAAGTTTGTCAAAGTTGACAAATAGAGCAGATTCACTACAAATCATGTGTTGTAGGAGACAAAGCAGTCTAGTTATGTATCTATTCATTCACTTAACGTTTGAAACTTAAATAACAACAACTGTTATCTGATCAATGATAACTGACACAAACAGTCTACTGTGTTTCTGCGTTTTATAATTGTCCACATAGACACCTGTAAGTGACATGTCCCCTCTTTGTCTCACCGTCTGGTAGAAGGCAGCAGCTCTGTTGACATAGAGGCACTCCAGCAGCTCATGGGGGATGACGAGAGCCTCGGCCTGAGCGTAGCGGGCTACACTTATCCCCTCTCCATACTGCTGGGTAGCTTGACGACAGTCCCCATCTCGAAAAAAACAATTTCCCTCGTCCAGCAAGTGACACACCAACTGGGTCAGAAACGCCTGAAGGGAATGTGTGGAGAGATCAAACAGAGATTAAATAATGAGAGGGGTGAGAGGGGTAAGGGGGAGGAGCATAAATAAATAATGGAGAGGTAATAAGAGATGGACAGAAAGCATGGATGGAGAAGAATATGGCGGGACAAAAAAATGGACAAGATAAATCCCAATTGCCAAGTCAGAATTTAGGTATAGCAAATTATTATACAAATTCCAGGAAGGTCATCGTGAAATCCGAGTAACTATTGGAAGAGAATATTCTTAATAAAAAGGATCACAGCAAACCTCATAACTCTCCGGCTCTGGAAAAGGCAACGATGATCTGTAAACAGGGAATAAGGTGGGATGAAATATATCTCCATGTATGTAGAAGCCTCAGAGTTGTGTTACATCTCGTTATTTGTAATGGAGATACCCAAAGCCAACATGCAACTTGTTCACTTACTGGATAAAGCTCATTGCTTTCTGAATTTCCTCTCTTCGTTTCAGTCGTTCTGGATCCATTGCCTAAGACTAAAAACAAGGTTGACAAGGGTTAGGGGTTTTCCACTTCTTGCACAGCCCTATAAACAAATCCTACAACTTCATTCAAAGTATCAAACATACCATGAGTAATGAAGATGGTTGTGTTTTACATATATTGCTATTGGTTTTTTTTTTTTTTTTAAATCTCCTAACTACTGAAAGTCGTCCTGGACAAACCTGGGCCTGTCACTAACCCACACTATGCAATCATCAGACTGGAGTAAACAACCAGCTGGGGCAGCTATCAGGGACGCCTGTCTATTGTGTTGTGACACAGTTCAACAACAAATGTTAAAGATTGAATTGCAGGTTTATTTTGAAGGTGATACCTGAACATTTTAATTTAATCATCAACCACAACACTAATAAGAAACAACGCGTTCATTTGCAGGCTTCCAACTCAACATGAACTCAAAACACATCTTATAAATGTTTCAATGCAGTTTGCTTGTCACAGTGTCAGTGTCAGGAAACTGAGAATCAACCTGAGTTCACCTGTCGGAGGTTAAGATTAGCCAGCTAATGCTACCTGCTCCATCAGCCTGAAGTCAGCTAAGCTAACGAACATGTATGAAGAGAGCAAAGTTAGCTTTCTTAACATTAGAGCCTTTATTCAATGTTAAAAACAATATATTACCAGTTTTCTAAATAATTACTTTTAAACTGACATAGGCTACGGCTACGCTGTAAATAACCCTAGCTAGCTAACAGGTTAGTTAGCTAGCACTTCACACGACAACTCACCGAGAGTTAACTTCAGAGATTTTCAGATCAGATATCACTTCACAGACAGTGGCAATAAAGGTAGGGAAATGTAGCCAGCCAAGTATCAGTAAAGATCCAGGCGCATATTTGTATTTTTAGTGTCCCTGTCATTGGTATGTAGACGGAACACGAGTTTCTCTGCGCTACGTGCTGCAGCTGGATACTGACGGGCTAAGGTTAGCTTAGCTACATGCTAGCTGTTAATACCAGAGCAGCATCGCAACAAGTTTCAAACAGAGACCACAAGAGGCCGCTCCATGTTATGAGGGACAAAAAATGACTAAAGTATAAATAAATAACTCAATCAATAAATAAATGTTGGGAGAAATGCATACAATAATGTATAAATGATTAAATAATTAAATAAATGCATCAATAAATATATAAGTGCTGAAAACAATACATCAATGAATAAATAATAAATACACTTTGTTAATGAAAAAGGCTATTTATATATTTTTACATGTATTTATTCATTTATTAGCATATTTCTACAGTTATATATGTATCAATGCATACATTTCCACATTAATTGAGTTATTAATTTATTTCTGTATTTTTACATTTACACATCTATTTATTTCTGTGTCCAGGTCGCAAGAGGAAAAGTATATATATAAATTTGCTTCTGTCTGTTTTTCAAAATTGACCAGTCCTACTTCAGTAATGTTAGGACGGCCCACTTAATTTACATATTTACTTTTCCTTGTAGAACATGGACACAGAAATATATAAATAAATATATTAATATATTTATTTATATATTTATTGATGCATTTATTTAATTATGTATTTATTTATACATTATTGTATGCATTTCTCCCAACATTTATTTATTCATTTATTTATTTATTTATACTTACGTCATTTTTTGTCCCTCATACGCTGTTCCTGCTTTGATTAATCAATTAATATCATTGCCCCCAGATATATTTTACGAACTAATATTGTAGTAAACCCATAGACTGTAAATATTACCTAGTGAACCAAAGGATGCAGATGAGTTGTTGATCGTTTCTTTATTTTCAGTCAGCCCTGACACAATGTTAAATATTGACTGCTTATGCCCCATTGAAACAATTAGGAAAAAACTGTTACAATCATCCCTTTTCCTCGATTAATTAAGAATAGAATAGAATAGAATAGATGTTTATTGCCATTTGCACAGGTACAGGACAGTACAGGTACATTGGAATTCTTGTGCGTTTCTCCCTGAGTCAGCTTCTAGTTAAAATTATATATAAAATAGAATAGCATTATAAGAAAAAAAATAGTAGAAAAGTATAAATAAAAATAAATAAATAAACAAGTTGTAGTAACAGCTAAGTGATTTAAAATAAACTGTACAGAAGTTATACACTGTATTAAAGCAAGGATATAATACAAAAAAATAACAAAGGGGAACACTGTACAATGAAATGAAAATATAAATATGTTTTCTTTTTTCTTTCTTTTTCTTTTTTTTTCTAAATCAGTAATCCTGTTTGAACTCTGTGTCTGTTTGAAATTTCCCATGGTCATTTTCCAACAATATTAAGTACATATTATTTACCAAACAAACATGTGAAAATTAAACAATCAAGGGCCACTCCTGTTAAACAAAACCACCAGTGTCTTCTTGTTTAATTTGAAGAGCCGGAGCCCAAAAGAAAGTCCACTTGAAGGGTTTAGGATCAGGCTGGGGATACTGCTGGAGTCTCTGGGAACAGCTGAGTCGGTGTGTAACAGTAGGTGGCGGTAAAACACCTGTAGATCAATTTTGACCAACGAGAGCAGAATCGACGAAGAAGAAACTCCGGCAGCATGACGTCACACGATTTAGCAACCGGCGCGCTGCGGACCCACTGCGCGGAAGAGCGGCGTGTGTTTCCCATTCACATCTTTATACTCTTTGTGGTAAGGTTCAAAGCTTCAATGTAAACTTTATAAGTGAACAAATAGCCACATGACTCAAGAATACACTTTTAAAAGACCGCAACCAGCGTCACATGTCGTTAATATAATCACAAGCTGTCAAAGTCTGTTATGTTGCGGATGCTGCGCACCTCTACTAGCTAGCACCTGTGTAGCTAAGTAGCTACCTTGATTGTTGTTGATAGTTCTACAATGTCTGAAAATGATCCGTTAGAATCACATAAAATGCCATGAAATATAACTTTCACATTTTAGGAATAGCAGTATTGTCCTTCAGTTAACTTATAAGTTGGGAAACTTACTAAAACTTTTAATTTTCTCTGACGTGGGGTTTCTGGATGTTTCTGCAGAGTCGCTATGGCCTCAGATGATATTACTCAGTTGGCTGATGCTCTGTCCAAAACCCACGTTGGGGATGGAGAGTTGAGCTATAAAGGCTTGGGACTGAAGCTGGACGATGGAGAATCAGGTAAGATACATTACAGAGCAACATAAAGGTTTAAACTTTGTCCTCTTTCATTGCTTTATTGTGATTTGTTGGTGTCCTTGTTTCCTCCTCACACTTGACAATCGGTTTCCTGTTTTTCAGTAAAGGACCTGGTCCGGGAGATAGAGCAGTACCAGGATTTGAAAGCTCTTCGCCTGGAGGGAAACACTTTTGGAGTAGAGGCAGCCCATGGCATCGCCAAGGTCCTGGAGAGCAAAGACCAGCTGCAGGTACTCCTAAGTCCATAGTGTTCATACAAAGTAAACAAACATTAGCTTAACATCACACTTTAGATTTACCGTATTGTCTTAGAGCAGCAAAGGATATGCTAGTCACAATATTCTTGCTGCTTTGTATTACTAAGATTTCTATAAGACCAGTAGCATTCAATGTTGTCATACTTAACCCTTTTTATCTTAATAACACAGCTAAGAATAAAAAATAAAATCCATCCCTCTGTTCTTCTCAGTTTTATGCTCAACTACAGACTTTGGTTTTGTATCCCCCCCTTGCAGCATTAATACTTTCTGTTACCGCCTGTCTGCACTGTATTGCAAAAAAAAAACCAGCAGCACCCCTCTTTGTGCCATGTTGTTTTCAATCTGTTATTAACTCTGTGTGTCTTACAGAGATGCTATTGGAGTGACATGTTCACCGGAAGGTTGCGCTCGGAAATCCCTACAGCCTTGGTGAGAATTCCTCCTCTACTTTACAGGAAGAACCACACTGTTCAACATATTTTAAATTCTTTGCTTATCTCGATTACTTTTGGGATTTGTAATGTTTTATTGACCTTTTGATGAACACACATTTCCTTATGCATGCCAGTGATTTCATGTATTCATAAATTACTTGTTGATTGCATTTTATGCCTGATTCGCATGTCCTCTGTCTGTCTGTGCCAGAGATCCTTGGGTAGTGCAGTGATGTGTGCCGGGGCCAGGCTGACTGAGCTGGACCTGAGCGATAACGCGTTTGGGCCAGATGGTGTAAAGGGAATAGAGCAGCTGCTGAAAAGCCCGTCCTGCCACACATTGAGGGAGCTGAAGCTCAACAACTGTGGCATGGGGATCGGGGGAGGAAAGGTGAAAACCTTTAGTCCAGGTTTACGCTTAAGATCAGTAATCTTGTTTCACTTCGGGCTGGTTTGAATTTGCATTATGGAGTAGACAGTGACGGTGCTGTATGCTTTGTTTAGATTCTGGCTGATGCTCTGACTGAGTGCCACAGACAGTCATCGGCACTCGGAGCTCCACTTAAACTGAGAGTGTTCATCGCTGGAAGGAACCGTCTGGAAAACGAAGGAGCAAATGCCCTGGCCAAAGCGTTTCAGGTAAAAAAGCTCCCAAATTGATGAATAATAAACAATGATCCGTCTCCTGCACTCAAACTTGATGCCACCTCTGCATAAGTCAGGGCCCAAGTTTGAGCATGCTTGTGAAACTAACCAGTGCACACAAATGAGTATTTTTTGCTTAGTATCACATTGGAAAGAATGAAAGTAAAAAAACTCTTAATTAATGCTGTTTTTCTGATTATAGGAAGTATAAACAAAGACACACTCACTGTCACCTAACTGGATAACTTATGCAACATTTTAGATTTGGTGAAACAATTTTATTTAATGTTAATTCAAATGAAAGAAAATGGAGAACTATTTCATTGTCAGTTCACGGATTAATACAAAGTTTCCAAATGTCTTCTGTTCAAACATTTTAAATGTGTGGATTTGCAGCTTTTCTCATGATGCAAGTTAAAAATCTATTTTGATTGTTGGTTCTGACAAATGTAGACACCTGAAGATGCATCCTGCTCCTTAAACTGATTAGATCTTCCATGACGGCGTCTTAAACCTAAACACTACTTGGTTTTTCCTCGTTAGCTGATGGGAAGCCTGGAGGAAGTCCACATGCCCCAGAACGGTATCAACCACGCAGGCGTGATTTCATTAGCTTCAGCCATGCGACACAACCCAGAGCTCCGTGTCCTGAACTTCAATGACAACACCTTTACTAAAAAGGGAACGCTGGCCATGGCCCAGGTGAGGCCTGTTCACACATTCCCTTTAAGTACAGCAAAAATGCACACAGCATATGTTAAAAAAAACACTTTTCTGCTTTTGGTCACGCAGGCTCTGAGGCACCTGAGAAACATCCAGGTGATCAACTTTGGTGATTGTCTGGTCCGCTCAGAAGGAGCCATCGCTCTCGCTGCCGTCCTCAGAGAGGGATTACCAATCCTCAAGGTCTGGTCAACATCATAGCCAAGCCTTTATCGTCTGTTTATTTGATTGTCAAGAGGTTTATAACATCAATGTGTTTCTTTTCTTTAGGAGCTTAATGTGTCATTTGGAGAGATCACAGAGGCAGCGGCTCTGGTTGTAGCTCAGGCTATAATAGACAAACCTCACATGGAGAAAGTGGATTTAAACGGTATGCACACTATGTTTTAATCATCAATCAATCATTATTTGTAGAGTGCCAATTCATAACAAGTGTTATCTCGAGACGCTTTACAAAAGAGCATATGGGACAGTATGCAGGAAGGATTTCTCCTTTGCGTTCCTGTTGTCCACACTTCCTTTCCGCTGAGGTGAAGGTCGGAGCAGGCCGTGCATGAACGGTGGTTGTGGGGACAAAAAAAAAAAGTCAGATGGTGGTGGCTGGGCATCAGGTGGTGGTTGTGGGACGACACAGTCCGATTGTGTTTAAAACTGGTGCCACTAAAACTGTAGTATTAACATCTACGTGAGGTTTCCTTGTTAATTAATCCCAGAAAAGTTCAAAATAATTTTAGATTTCTTAAAAGAAAATAGTTTAATGTAATGTAAATGCTGCAAGAATTGAGATATTTTTTTTCTTTTCAAATTTAGATACAATAGTTTTTCTTCATGAGAAATAAGGATACAAATGATGAAAATCATTGTGTGTGTGTGTGTGTGTGTGTGTGTCAACAGGTAACTGTCTTGGAGAGGAGGGCTGTGAGGCTCTGAGAGAGGCTATGGAGAACATGCACAAAGGAGACTTGCTGGCATCTCTCAGGTAACATGTTGGTGTGCTAATCCAATGACTCTTTTCTGCAGCTGTCGTTCAGTCATCCTCTGAAAAAAACAAATCTTATCTCTGATCAGCATGTTAACTGAACAGGAAGTATGTTTACTCAATATTAAAATAATGTCGTTACCCTGACGTCATTGTAGTGATGATGAAGGAGAACCAGATGATGAGGAAGATGATGAAGACCATGAGAATGAAGATGATGATGATGAAAGTGACGACTGTAACGAAGACGAGGAGGACGATGAAATTTCATCAGGAAATGGATCACCGAGAAAAGACGACAGTCCTGAAAAACCTCAGATACCAGTACGACATCAAACACACATCACATGTTTTTTTTTTATTGATTTCCCAGGCAAATTACGTGAGCTAGTGTACTCAACCCATATTGTTAATTATTGTATAACTATTTATTTAATGCAAATAACTATCTTGAACAATTAAATTATTTCCTGTTAAGACTATCACGATTTAGAGAGTTAGGTAACATCCAGGTAAAAGTCCTAACACCCTGTCAGAGTTATGTCATAATTTTAATGTGACTAAAACAAAATCTGATTGTGACTTTGTGTCCTTCCTCAGGCAGAGATGGCGTCTTTCCTCAGCTGTCCCTCTGCAGAGAAGCTCCTTCAGTTGGGAGAGATGAGAACAAACTTGAAACAACATGTAGGTTTTTGAAATAAATGATTGTAATTTATCCCAGCAGGTTCCTCAATCCCGTGTAGCTATTAGTACATCTAACCACAGCAACCTAGACATTAAACATGACGCATGAGTGGATTTAATCAGCTCATCAAACGTGTGTCTTCTCAACAGGTGGATGCATCTGACCCTCACAATGCAGCTGATGTTGTTCTGAAAATAGCTTCTCTATACAGCGAGGATCCGGAGACCAAGACGGCTGTGTTTGAATCTATCGGTGAATAAACTGGTTCTATAAAATAGGTTTTCTTTTGTAAAAAGTTTTCTTCTAAAGGTTAAAACGCTGTTGTTGACAGATCTCTTTTATGTATAAAATGATATCTTTGCTATGAGCGTTATCCCAGTAGGCTCAATGATATCTGTGTCCTACAGACGCTGTGTTGAAGAAAATCCTCTCGGGTTCAGATCTTCACTCTTACTGCTTCCTCTCCACGCTGCTGGTCATGATGGGACTCCTCAAGGTAACGTGTTGTTATGATTATACTTTGATAGAAGTCACAGGCGGACAAGCATGGGATTGTTTGTCTTTTGAAAAGGATAGACTGTGTTCTTGATTATTTGACTGAACAGTTAATGTAGTCACCTTCTCAAGTTGGCAACAGAGTTACAAGTTGGTTAAACTAATTATTCATCATTTTATTAATGTAGGCCCACATGCCGCTTTACTGTTGTATCTAAACTGTAACGCAGCCACAAGTCTGGGCTGTAGCTCGGGTTAATGGGCCTGATGTAAACATGGTGGGCATGGTGTAAATCTAAATCCCTCACTACTTCTCTCTCCTTTGCCGCTGCAGCAGCGTTACTTTTTTATCTTAAAATCCTTTCATATCTGCGTACGTCAACATGAGGATTTATAGTTCGGAAGGGGTAAGGTATGAGGAAACCTCTTTGCCACCTGTTGCCATGGTAAATCATAGTACTATGGTCTCATTGCACGCGCTGAACACTGAGTGAACCTACTCGGGAAGCTAAAAAAACTTTTTTATTTAGGTGCAATCCAGCAGGAGAAAGCAGACTGGGAAGCAGCTCAAAATGAAATAGAAGAACAAACTAGGCTCAATGTGGTACCTTACTTGAATCCTTTTTGACATATTGAATTAAAGAATACCTTTGAGTGGCTAATTAATTTGGCCTAATTAAATTAATATATCCACATGTAAATGTAACTCCCAGCGAAATAATGCAGCTCCTTCATTCATCCTGAGGCTCATCTACTAAAGAACATACTTGTTCAACAGAAAAGTGATGTTTTAAAGGTTGTAGTGTGCCTCACAGATAATGATGACACAGCGTTTCTGGCTCTGTAAGAGGGAGGAGTTGAAGAGAAACTCTGGGTTTATTGGGGGAAAAAAACCCTGCTCCCGGCCAGGTTAGGTTTACAGACTCAGTTTCCATAGTAACCGGCTTAGCTCAAGTTGAGTTGTCCCTCTTTCTTGGGTTTGAGTGACCTCCCTTACTGTAACGGAAAAACCCAGAGTATCCCCTCATTGCAGGGTTTACAGACTCTGTGTTTGCACTGAACCTGCTTTCTGTTTGTTTATGTCTTTGTGCTCTCTCCAAGGTGCTGAATCTGGAGTCTGGTTTACATGTTTCAATGCAGCTCATTCATTAATTTCTTTGAAGTTTGTGTTTGAGTCCATCTGCTTTAAAATCAAACATTCTTCTTATTCATTGTGTTGAGAGTGAATCCATTTTTCTATCCATGTTTGATATAGACTGTAGTATTAGTGATGAAAATGACTTCATTTTCTATTTGGTTGTTTTGTGTTTCAGGGAGAGGGGAAGATGAAAAAGGTTTCACTGGTCCCGGGTCAGCTGTTGTGTTTGGAACACGCTGTCCAGCAGGAATACTTCCACCATCACCACGCATCAACGCTTCACACCGTCATGAACAAGTAAGGATCATCGTTTATCCATTCAAGTTTGGCCTGAGATTTACTTTCACAATATGTCATAGAATGCTGCATTTTACTCACAGACCATAAACTTTCAAAGTCATGTAAATGTTTTGTCTGTGGATTTGCAGGAACAGTGACGCTCTCAAGTCGTGCAGCGGTGCCGCAGAGAGGTTGAGCTCTGCCCTGAAGAAGAAGTGCAACGACCAACACTGATCGACCACTGGCAGCACAAACACTGGGAGACAGACACGCACTGTACCAACATGAACCTCCTCACCTACAAAACCAACAGGGACACTTTACACAAAAGGGATTCAGACAACCACTTTACCTATCTCCACTTCTGATTTGTATATTTTATGAAGGACTTACAAATACTGTCCTGAATCTCTTGATTTTTTTATTTTTCTACTTTTTCTTGTGACTTATATTTTTATAGAAATATAGATACAAATAACCAAAAAAAAAATAGAACTACACATAAGTTGACCTTTTGAGTTGATGTGTAAAAAATTGCAACGGATTGTATTCGTTATTGGAGCTAACATCAGACTAACAATCTGGCACCTTTTTCAAGAAGTTGCTTTGGATTTATTTACTTCAGTTTAACAATTCAGTGTTAGAGAACAACAGAACAATACGTCTGTTTCACACAGGCTCAGGCAAAGGAAATGTTTGGATTATCAAACTAATGTTATCAGACGTTGATAAATTCTGAAATCTTACCTTTAAATTCTGCTTCGGATGTTACGCCGCAAACACAGTAACTCATGTCCTGTATCTTTAGACATGTATTAAAGAAACTGATATTTGTTGTTAAACTTAGTAATCGAGTGCTGGAACAAAATCAGTAGAACTGATGGGATGTTTTTATGGCATGGCTTATTTTGCTTGAAAAGTTCTATTCTTTAAAGGAGAGAAGAGAAACTTTTAGGACAGTTGGTCCTATAACAGTCGCTGCTTCTGAGGTCCAGTCCATTTAGAGCACTGTGTGCACCTGACTGAGCGGGAATGGGCTGCATGCTGGAACACACAGTGTGTGTGTGACGTTCATTGTTCTGCACATACAACAGTCATAATGGTGCACAGCTCAGGGGGCTAGGATCTCTTTTACTTAATGTTGCTTCTCTGTTTCTGATTCAGTTGTACTCTTACATGACGGTCTGTTGCCTCATGTTTGTTCGTTATGGAGCATTTAAGGGAAATGGATGAGAATTGAAAACACCTTCATGGCGTTTAGAATAATATTACACTGTGTGGACTGCATTTACATTTTCAGGATGATTTGCTGTTTATTTGTACTGAAATACCTGTACGAAATAAATATAACTAACAAGGAAGAACTCTCCCTGTGTTGTGTCTCTGCTGTTACAGACATTTGTTTGAAGATTGAACATGTAAAGTGGATGGCTGCCTACATTTGCTATTTTGTAGTGAATTATTCCTTTAACAGACTCAACATGCAGACTGTAGAGGCAGTGTGTGTGTGTGTGTGTGTGTGTGTGTGTGTGTGTGTGTTGTGCAGGGGGGAGTGTCAGTGAATGAAGGGATAAACGGAGTTTGTTTTGGATGGGGGACAGCCAGGGGAAGCGCAGCAGAGAGCAGAGGCCGTGAGAGAGTCAGCGGACAGTAAACGACCTGCAGCCGGACGGACTCCCGACGGAACCACGGTGAGTCTGCGCGTACATGATTTTTGACTTACTGTGATTAGACAAATATCAGGATTTCTTTTAATAATGCTACTCGGGTGATTTTAAAGGTGGTAAATAAATAATGGAACATTTAAAACAACTCAAATATATAAATTATACTGTCCACAGCTGTTAGTTTTATTTGTGCATTTTTGTGTGACTAGTTCAGTTTTTGAACATTACCACACAGATCACTATTAACTTGTTAATAACTTTCTTACTAAACCAGTAAACAATATAAGTTTTGAAATGGGGGGGGGGGGGGGGGGTGTAACATTTTATTCGTCAAAACGTTCAAAGTTGGTGGGGGAATCGTTCTCCCGTCGTCTCTCGGTAAAGGAAACTTTTTTCTCGGGTCAACGCATTTTGGCACAACACCGGCAGCGAGAGAGACACTGTGCGTCTTTGTGCGCAGCCGGCGCGGCAGCTCCTCTGCGGTCAGGACTGTTGATCCCTGGGGGGACGCAGACAAACAGTCCGGCCGGAGGAAATTCCTCCGTCTCTGGTTTCTTGGCCCCTCTCTTCTCAGGGGGTTTAGGAACAAAACCTGGTGTGATGCTATGTTTCCTCAATTCAGATTTATTTCAATTAAACAGTAAAATCGACTTCAACTTTAGGCCAACATTATATAATGATGTTTCATCTCTGTCACGGTTTGGTGCTGCATTTTTAATCGAGTTTTAATGGAGGCACGATCTCACCTTTACAATATAATAAAAATGGAAATTTCAGAGTGTGGAGCCGTGAAGCTTTTCATGTCCATTGCTGCGGATCAGGATTGTTGATCCGACATGGGAATGTGGTTTTAAGGCATTCCAGTGAAGACTATGGCAGCCCAATCTGAACAGAATGGCACTAATCCCCAAAAAGTACAGAATAATGGAGAGACTTTCACCCGACTGGGCATTAATAAGGAAAGGAAAGCAAGGTGACACGCTCCTTTGGCAGATTTGCTGTTTAGTCTCACCTCTTCCGTCTGTGCTCACTGTAAAGAAAACATAGACTACAGTACATCATAAACTCTCCTGACAGCCTGTCACATATATTTGGGGTTGAGTCAGGTAAAATGGACCAGAAAAGGTTGGAGCATCATACAGTATCTCTAAAATATTACATTGATATTACAATATTACAATTACATTGACTGATCTTGCATTGTTGCCATGACACCAATTTACATTTAACGATTGCTTTTATTGGTCTGAGGTTGCTGTGCTGGGTGGGGCCAAGTGTTGCATGTAGTGAAGGATGGAAAATCTACAGAAAGTGAGCATGGTGTGGCAACAATAAAACGACTTGTCCCTAAAAAGGGGGATAAGGCGATTTTAAATTCAAGTTAACGAAGAAAAAATATTTTTGGATACATTTTTTATCAGGCTTTTTAAATTAAAAAAAAAGAAAGCTCAGAAGAAACTTTGATATTTTAGGCACTGGTCCATTTGAGCTTAACCAGCTAGATAAAGTGGGCCGAAATGATCAGCTAAAATAGGCCACATAAATATAGACACAGATACAGAAGTGAGAAATGTAGTATTGCAGGAGGACAAGAATAGGTCTACTTATTACTCAGGTTTTTACTTATCTTATCTTATTCTATTAAAATGAATATGATATGATAAGGGGCCCAGACAAACCTCCTTTTTTTCTTGGAGGATCACAAACTTACAACATTTGAGACCACCAGTTTAATCTTTACCTAGCTTTTAGTAAGCATTTCATATATAAGATACAGGTTTGAGCTGGATATATCTCAAGCCATCAATTAAATGCAACAAATTTAGAATAAAATTGACCTTAAAAATGTGATGCACTTAAAGGGACATTTTCAGTAAATACTTGTGATGCAAATGCTGAATGAATGCAAATTGCATTCATCTTGAGGAAATATACTTTCCCCTTGACTGTATGAAAAACAACTCAGAGAGGAAAGCCATGGGATCACTAACACGTGTGGCCAACCTGCCCTATAGAACCGAACTGATAAGATGAAGTAATATTAGACAGGGTAGCACGTCTTATATATCTGTTCAACAGGTTTGTACCAGAATTTAGGGAAGTTATAAAAGGATGTTTAATGCTCAAACAGATGATTCCTGACAAATCTTGAAACTCATCAGTTGTCTTCTGATGTCTTTAAAGCCGCTGGGAGTGATGACCAACTTTTCAGGGCTTCTAGTGTAGCAGTTAGTTAAAGCCTTAAAGGACCTTTGTTTATACTCCGACTAACAACTTGAAAAGTGAGAATGAAGTTGGTGTTAAAAATGACATCTAAGAGCAGAACGTGAACTTCACTCTCCAACACAGATATCTGTTAAGACATTCATTAAAGGTCAATCATTGTTAGAGAATCACAGAGGGGGTTCTGGGATTGCATTCGGCTCTTTTTGCTCTCCAAACGGACTGTTTTCCTTCTAACAGCCAATGCCTTCTGTAGCAGTGGAAGATACTTCTTGTACTACAAACAGAAATCAGAACACGTTTAAACCTTCATATTCTACATTTTTATGCGGTAATCTGTGAATAGAGATGAATTCCTCACAAAATACGTGGAAACAAAAACCACTGTATGCGCGGCTTGGCAGTTTGCAGAGAGCAGAAGAGTGAAGGAGGAATAATGAGTGAGTGAGGGAAGTAGAGAATGAATAAATTAGTCACTGAGTGCAGGATCCTCTTAGGTTTTATCTAAAAGGTATTTTTTTAACAGCTACCTGCACAATCTGTGTTAAGGTTATATAAAGTCATTTTTAAGGACGTTTGCCAGGAAACGCTTCAGTAAAGGGTGTAACTTCTGAATTTTGTGAATGAACTAAAAGCTGTGATTTTCCCTCTCAGATGTACTCTCAGCTCTGTCCCGACATCCTCTGGGTGCTGCTGCTGCTCCTCTGCCTCCCTGCTGCACACACAGCAAAGTGTCCACAGCAGTGTGTCTGTGACCAGATCCAGCTCACTGTGAACTGCGTCAATAAGAACCTGACCCAAGTCCCTCCCACTGTGGACGAGGTTTTTTCTTTTCCACACACAAACATTTCTCTAGTTCGTTTAGTTTTCATGTTGTTCCATGTCAGATTAAAGCCCTTTCTTTATAGATCACTGTGAAATTGGACCTCCGAGGCAATGACATCCAGGAGCTTCCAACCGGGGCGTTCAAACACACTCCCTACCTGACTCACCTGTCGCTGCAGCGCTGTAACATCCGCAGAGTGAAGGAGGGCGCTTTCCGTGGCCTTGGTCGCCTCGTCTTCCTCAACCTGGCTAACAACAACATTGACATCCTCTACCAGGTTTTCAATGACACATTTAGAGTCTGTTGGGGCCCTAGGCAGAATTTATTTAGGGGCCCGCTCCAACCATCATTATATCTGGACGTGTTCCAACTCTCTTCCTCTTTCTTTATTCACTCCCAGACAGATAATTCCTCTTTTCATTTTCCTTTAGTGGTTTAATTGTAATGAAGGAATAATACATGACTTGCTAAGCAGGGCAATGACAGTGAGTGCTGTCAAATAGGGCCCCATTAGGGAGGTTTCCTACTGTCATTGCAAAATTTGCACATTTCTAATTTTTTTTATCGCACAAAAAAACAAAACATAATACATCAATGAAAAACAGACAGTACATGATGATAAGTTAATGAACAAAATATACATTTTGAAAGAAATGTGCTGGAGGAGCCAAATAAACCCAGAGGGGCTTGTCGAGTGGCCCTCCTAAAGAGAAACATTTTGAGGCACTGCTGTGTTTTTAAGTTTGTCAGCCTTTTGGGGGGGGGGGGGCCCTTACTGGCCTTGGGCCCCCAACAGTTGCCTGCCTTGCCTGTTGACAAGCAGCGCCTCTGCACACATTAATCAAGATTTTCATGACCAACATTGTTCCTCCTTCCTAAGACAAAGTTCACCTTCTCAACTCTTTGGTCTTATTTTTGCCTCTTGTGATTCCAGGAGTCATTTGACGGCCTGTCCTCACTGAAACAGCTCATGATCGACCGTAACCGCGTGGAAGAGATCCAGCCTGGGGCTTTCTCTCAGCTCGGCTTCCTCAACCTGCTCTCCCTCACACACAACCAGCTGGTCTACATCCCCAACATGGCCTTCCAGGTTCACACACATCAAACTACACAACGTATCTCAAACTATAAAGATGGTGTAAAGACATTTACAAATGTTCTTACCAACCTGTTCACCTTTCTACCTCCAGGGTTTGCAGAACATCAAATGGCTTCGTCTCAGTCACAACTCTCTGAACTACCTGGACACCGAGGCCTTCGCTGGACTGTTCACACTAAACCGCCTCAGTCTGGACCACAATGAGCTGCAGTTCTTCCCATCTGAGACCATGACCAGGTCAGCAAGTAGACCTCCACTAGGTGTCAGAAGCATCTGCCTTCAGTCAGACGAATACATAACATACTCACACGGACAGATATTAAACGTAAAGGAGCAATCTGTAAGATATCTACTGAATGAAATCATAAAATGACCTCATTCATCATCAGACATTAAGGAAACATGTTCTGTTGAAGTGCAGGCTTCTCTGAATACAAAGCAGCAGCCACTATGTCCTCCTTAGTTTAGATTCCGGTTTGTGTTTGTTTTGACCAGAGAAGGAAGGCATTTTTTAAAATTTATTTTTTTAGATTTATTTTTGGGCTTTTGTGCCGTTATTGGAGAGATAGGACAGTGGATAGAGATGGAAATCAGGGAGAGAGAGAGAGAGTGGGGATTGACATGCGGGTAAGGACCCACAGGTCGGATTCGAGCCTGGACCGCCCGCTTGGAGGGCCATGGCGTCCATACGACGCGTGCACTACCCACTGTGCCACCAGCGCCCCGGTAGGCGGTTTTAAGGCGTATTGAACGCCCCTCAGTTTGCCAGACATGGGACCAGTTATCACAGCAAACCAGCAGGTGTTGCAGTGATGGAAGCAAACTGGTTTCAGATATAACGGATTCAATCCGACCTAATAAGCTCCTTAAGCAGAAACGTGATAAAAATAGGATAAATATTGGAGATGCTTTTTAAAAATGGACAGAAGTTAGAGCGCAGAAAAGTTACAAGAGCAATTCAGAGCTGGCTAAACACTGAAGCTTCATGGCAACCCTCGTTCACATCAACTCCAGGGAGGAGGGGGCGGGGGGACACAGCTCTCTCCAATATTTTGAATTAGACTGCAGTACCCATTTTAAACACCAGGTGTCAGAGTTACATATTGCTCCTTTAAAGAATTAACTTCTTTATTCTTCTTAATTATAAAATCTATTATATTTTATATGAACAAATTAGCCATCATGCAAGTTGGTCTTGATCATCATCCTTATGTAGTAAGAGTTTGTTCAAAACATTGTAAGCGATGGTAAGGGAGCTCATTTTATAGTAAACAACAAAAACAACAGAAAGGGAGGGTGTGTTTTTCAGCCATAGTGAACGCATCCCAGTACAAAGTCAAGGAGAACTGTCTTACTTGCCAGTTTGAGAGCCTAGTTTTAAAACCCTGAAGGTTAATAGCTTAGGTACATGACCGTTCAACATACTGATCCAGAGACACATATATTGTGTTGATGTTGAGAAGATAACGTGTCATTACAAGGAAATAATGAGTTTGGGAAGTTACAACCGTTGAAACATAGATATGCTGTGAGTCTCATGAGGCTCAAAGCTACTCCAAGCTAAATGCTAACTTCAGCATGGCAACATGTTCACAGTGATGATGCTAATACGCTGCAGTTTTTTCGTCATGTTCGATATCTTAGTGAAGTGTGACATCATGCTAACATTTGCTAAGTGGTACCTATAATTAAGTACAGTGAAGTCATCAGTTCAGCAGATATAGGATCCAAATTATTGTGTGATGAAGAATTTGTCTGAAACAAGGTGGTGGATTATCTGGCTGCTTTTTTCTGGAGAGGTGCTGCTAGCTTAGCTAAATACATTGTTTGATCTCACAGTTGCATTGTGTTGGAAGTAAGAGTAAAAACATCAGAAGGGAGTATTATTCATGTAATAAGGAGGACCTTTCCTTTCTAATATAACCTTCCTCTGTTTTGTATCTAGACTGCCAGAGGTGACCCGTCTGGATCTGAGCTACAACCCAATGACTTACCTTGGAGAGGATGTGGTGTCCGTGGCCAAACTGACCCACCTTTTCCTGGACCACATGTCTCTGCAGGACCTGGCCAACACAGCTGTGTCCAAATCCCCCAACCTCATCCACCTGGACATCAGCTACAACCAGCTGCGCGTCATCCAGCCCTTCTCTGAAGGTTCACCCAACCTAGCACGCCTCAACCTGGCCGGGAACCCAATCTACTGCAACTGCTACCTGCGTCCACTCAGGTACATCTGACCTCTGCGGAGCCTGAAACAATGGCGGATGACATCCAGTCAATGAACAAAAGTACCTTTAATATCTTCTTTTATGTTACCTCACTGTAGAGAATGGGCAATCCGTAGTAAGGTGAAGCTGATGGGAACATGTGGAGGTCCGGCTCACCTCTCAGGAGAGAACCTGGAGGCCGTTCACCCTCCTGAGCTGCGTTGTCAGAGCCAAGAGGCCATGCTAAAGGCGGAGTTTGAGGAAGCGACCAGGAACGCACCGCCACCCACAAAGGAGCCAGAAAACAAGGTCAAGTGTCCCGCCAACTGTGTCTGCGAGGTAAGTGGGGCGTCGGAAGTTGGACACCAGGGGAGATTTTGTGATTTACTTCTGTAATATATAGAGACTGATTTTTGTCTACTCTTCCCACTTAAGTTTATCAAGACAACTTCTACTCCTTTTCAGTCTAAGCTTTGTAATCTCACTTTTCTGTTTTTGCTGATAATTTAGACAATGCTGACATTAAATGTGGGGGTTGGTCTCAGTGGTAGAGTCGGTCGTCTCTCAACTGGTCAGGAGTTCAATCCCTAGCTTCTGCAGTCACACGTCCGATGTCCCAAGTTGCTCCCTCTGCTTCGTCAGCAGAGCATGAATGTGTATGAATGGAACAAGTTAATACTGATGGACACTTTACACAGCAACCTCTGCCATCAGTGTGTGAATGTGTAGGTGTGACCTGCGGTTTAAAAGAGCTCTGAGTAGTCAGAAGACAAAAAAAATCACTATACAAGCTCAAGTCCATTTACAATTCAACAAATGACGAGGGAAGTAGGCCAATAGGCTTATGATCTTGTTTTTTTAAATCTGTAATGTGAAATTTGCCAAAAGTTATAACACCTTTAAACTTACTAAATCACATGTTGTTATATGTTTGTTTAACCCGTTCAAAAGCAGAAACTGTAGTTTTATGGATATTTAGGTGCTGTTTTTATACTAATCAAGCAATCTTGGAACCAATTTCCTAAACTGATGCCGCCAATGCGAGCGCTGTAACCTTTGATGAACTAAAAAGGACTTCCTTTTCCCTGTGGTGCCACTGTTTTGACAGCCTCTGAAGTAACCTGACCATTTAAAAGCAGATTTTCTGATGCTCTTGAATGCAGATTTTTATTTATACATTTAAAAAAAAAAAAAAATCTAAGTTATCGTGAGGTTAATGCAAATGGGTTCAGCTAATGCACACTGCCCCACTCGCTCTCCACAGAAACGTTTTTTTCTGCATACAACCAAAGCCTGCTGATTCGTGATGGGTCAACACTACTTGGTCTAAAAGCAGACAATAAACTGAAAACTTTGGTACAACAAAAATCTGGTTTTAAGCATTTTCTTAATTTATTAATCCTCTAGCATCTCTCCGTTCTAAGACTTTGTTCACAGCATGTTGTTGCAGCCATAGGGTCGCAGGAGTAACTTAACAAAGATGTCAGAGCTGTATCATCAGAATACTTAAGAATGTAATGATTTGTAGCACGGCTGAACTCACAGGCCATAAAAGAAATACAAGATTTGAAAACTGTGCTCCAGATGATAAGCTTACGTTTATTGGAGCTGAATGTGTGGCAGATATCTAAATGGAGAAAGTAAAAGAACAAGGTTTGAGATGGCTCTTTGTCCCCATCCCCTCCCTCTCCTCAGGCGGAGACTCACCACTCCTCATGTGAGAACCGAGGTCACACTAAAGTTCCTCGGGGTTTCTCTCCCACCACTCGTCTCCTCGACCTGCGCGGAAACCACTTCCACTACATAACCAGCAACAGCTTCCCCGGCGTCTCCCAGGTGGTGTCGCTACATCTGCAGCGCTGCAAAATGGCGGAGGTGGAGGGCGGGGCTTTCAGTGGAATGAAGGGACTGATATACCTGTACCTGTCAGAGAACGACCTCACGTCTCTCAGCCCTGACGCCTTTAAAGGTCCAATTAAATGTGTTGAAAAGACATTTTGGACATCATTAAGACGTGTTTCTGTGTACTGAATTTGAACTTCTTTAATCCTCGTCCACAGGCCTCCCTCAGCTGACATACCTCCATTTGGAGAAGAACCGCTTCACCAGTTTCCCCATAGGAGCTTTCAAACTGGTGCCCAGTCTGCTGGCGCTTCACCTGGAGAACAACACCATCGCCAAGCTGGAGGCAGACATATTGACTGGCGCAGGGGGCCTCAGAGCCCTCTACCTTACCGGGAACGCCATTGACCACGTGTCACCCAGAGCTCTGGACCAGGCTGGTGACCTGGATACGCTCCACCTGGGGGGAAACAAGCTGAGCGAGGTGCCTACTGAGGCGCTGAGCAAGACGGGAAACCTCAGAGACCTGAGGCTGTCGGGGAATTCTGTACGCTGGGTGGGGCCCAACGCTTTTCGACCGTTGGCAGGGTCACTGAAGGAGCTGTACCTTGATAACATGGGACTTGAGAAGGTAGGAAAGCTCTTATTTCTTTAAGGCCTTCTCTTAAATTTTATGTAACCCGCTCATTTAGCCTTTGAAATTTAATCTTAAGATTAAAACGCTGTCATCCAGACAGATCTCCAGCCATAGTTCTGGCTTTAAAGTCAGCAACAAATCATTCAGGTGACATTTTTCTGATGTCTCTCGTACTCCAGATGTCACAGAACTCCCTGGCAGGTCTGGGCCCAGGATTGAGGAGTCTCTTTCTGGAGGGCAACCAGCTGGAGGAGGTGCCTAACCTTCACACTTTCACTTCCCTGGAGGTGATCAACCTGGCCGACAACCCTCTGATGTGTGACTGCCCTCTGCTGCCTTTACGCCTGTAAGTACTTTTTTCTAATCACAGCACAGTGCAATGAGAAATCCTTTTTGTTTTGGGGTTGTTCCTTGACTCCTTAAAACAAGACAAACCTTGTTTTACGTCATTCATCTGGGGTCGTGTATTGATGAAGCACATGTTTTTGTTGGGTCGGTTATGTAGCCTATGCTTGGTTCCTTGCAGCTGTGAGTCCAAAAACAAAAAAAACACAAAATCTTGCTGTTGGATTTACCATTCCATATAATAATGCTCTAAAAATTATGATTTATAAAGAACTTAAGTAAAGTACATGTTTGTTGCTTCGGTGTGCCACGGTCAAAAACCATTGACCTCAAATTGTGTGCAACACCTGCTGCTAATCAGCATTCTTAAATAAGTTTGGCTCCCTGGGATCACAGTGCCGCCTAGTGGTCAGCCCAATAAGCAAAAAAACCCAAAATGGCTCAAACATGTGTCATCATTTACAGGATTATTCCTTATCCATAAATTATTAATTTCAGGGGGAAATGTTGCAAATTTTCAACCTTATGCAAAAGTCTGATTATGTTTTAGTAATGGCAGAGTGTACAATAATAATCAAACGTTTTGCCTTTTGATGTATTGATCCTCTTACCTTAAAGCATTCTATCATCTGCATTCCCTTTGCACACATTCACAGCAGCAACAAGAATACGTTTATGGAGTTTTTTACAGAGTTGACTATCTTTAACAGGTTTTCAGTTTGATCTCAAGGCGGCAGATATAATCACAGTTCTTTGACGTTGTTGTGTTGCTATGAAGAACAACAGGATATAAAAGTTGTAAATATAACTGTAATATAAAAACCTGTATTGCAAACCAGCAAAGAAAACTGCTACAAATTCAGCAAAAATGACACCTGAGATATGAGTGTTATAGGCAAGAATACATGTTTAATCATCTGAATGTATTTAAATCATTTTAGATATTAAAGTTTGGAAGTCACACAGCTCAACCAGGACAACAAAAGTACTTATCAGGTCAAAGGCTCAGAGAGAGAGAAATGGCCTCTACGTTCAATGCACTTGGACTTAACCCAAGCCAAGAAGAGAGAAATCGACTTTTCTCAGTCAGTAAAGCACCACACAGAAGAATATAGTGCTTCCATTAATAAATATAATACATTTTATCATGGGCATTAAAAAATGTTTTCAGTCCTTTTTTAAGTGCGTCCACAGTCTGTGGAGCCCTCAGGTGGTCAGGGAGAGCATTTCAATTTCAAAGCATGTGGAGGGCTCTGTCCCCCGTTGAGCAGAGCTTAGTCCTGTGGGTTTTAAGGCGGTTGGTCTCAGATTTACATTTACCATCATTTTTTAGAGCAGTCAGAAAACTTTATGGATTAACCCATTTGACATAGTTTGTGTCTTTACAGTTTAAAGTGTATTCCTCCTCTTCATCCAGGTGGATTGAGAAAGTCAACCTGAAGGTACGAGCCACCTGTGCAAACCCCCCTGAGCTGAGGGGTCGCAGGGTCAAGGACGTCCACGTCTTCAAAGCCTGTCCAGGAGGAGAGAGCCTCCCCTCCGCCCCAACCGTCACCCCAAAACCTGCAAAGCCACCAAAGGCCACCAAACCCAAACCGATGCACCTTCAGGGCCTTCGGCAGGTGAAAATGATGAAACCCAAATCCAAAACACGCAAGGGTCCCAACACGAAACCAACAGCAGCCAAGAAAACCACCAAGACAGGAATCATGGCGTGAACCTGCTGCCTTTAGCTGTTTTGAGACTTCAGTTTCCAGTTAACTGCATCTGATGAGCAAGAGGTGGAACCAAAGATTTTAATTCTTAAACTGTAAACTCTCTTAGACCGGTCTCTGCCGAGGCTCCTTCACATCTTCTGTCAGTCAAGTTTCCATTAGCCAGTGTGTTGCTGTTTAATCCACAAATTAAAAAAGTTATATTCCTTCTAACATCATCCCAGGAATCAACACCGAGCATACTTTCTTCTGCCAGCAGAACAAGATACACATTGACAGTTCAGCTAGTCCCCCCAGCAGCTCTGTTGGGACTCTGTAGCTTCTTGGAGGAGGCTAATAAAGTGAACGTCATTAGCTTAAAGGCAGGGTTGGTAATTTTCAAAAACTAGCATGATTTTGAAAGTAGCATTCTCTCAGTGCTCCAGTGCTTTGAATGTGGTTGAGCAGGGAGGCGTCTGATTGGTTCATCAGATTGGTACCTCGTGGCAGACATTGGTTTAAGTTTTTACACGCTTACAACTGCTACAGATGACAGAGTTTCTTTGTTCCTTTTTCAGAGCACATTCATTTTTTACTTCTATCAGGACATTAAGACAATTTCAACCAAAATCTTAAAAAGTGAATCTGGAGGAAATGACCCACCCTGCCTTTAACAATCTGGCACCAAAATACAACAATCCTCAACCTAATACTAAAGATATCTTGACCACAACAGCAGAACGTTTGTAAAGATATCATGAGTCAACGATTATGATCAAGTTATTTTTTTAATGAAATATTACATATTTACAAAAACAGAAGAACATCTGGATCTGACCATGGAGAAATAAAACCTTACAACAAACATTTGTCTGCTCTGTTAACTCAGAATGATCAAACATCTCCGGATGACGTCCACATGTTTAACTCTCAATGATAAGTCATGTTGAACTCTAAAAAAACACATTATGCACAAAGGTCCTCAGAGTTTGACAGTTTGGATAAAGTGAGGTAGTTACAACACTGACTAAGTTGCTCCTTGTGGGCTGTCCAGTGTTTTCAAGTATTAAAATGTCATCAAATCAAACCTGGTCTGCCAAACTGTTTATGGTCGGCATTTTACAGCAATCATTATTTTATGTATATGCATTCAATAATTACATCTTTAAAGCCCATTTCATAAAGATACTGCACTTGTGAAAACATCCCGACATTGTCTGTCAGTGTGTAGCATGCCTTCTCATTTGGCCCTTAGATTCTTGAGTATTAAGAAGACGGCATAAAGTCTGGCTGAGTAGACGGATGCAGCAGGTAATAGCCTCGAACATTCATGACGAGCCAAGTGTGCAGGTTTGAGTTTGTCAGCTTTGTACTGTTGGATGCTCATCTCAGTTGCAGTCAGTCCTTAAACATGAAGCAGTGATAGAAACACAGCAATGGTAACCGTACTGGTTACTACGTTAACCTCAGTGATCTACAGGAAACATTTAGCAAAACATCCAGCTGTGTTGTTGTGACTGCAGCCTCACAGTTTGTTAAATCACTCAGAGCCACATCACTGTTATACCTAACAAAATGCAGAAGTTTGAAAGGTTAGCCCTAAAAACTTAGGGTATCCACATGCTGTTAACATGCTCTTCATCTCACCAGGACTGACATTTGTAGGATTGTAACTTTAAACCACCAAAGATCTTGACAGATGTTGCACGTCTCTTTGCTCATCCAACTTTTTCTTCAAGCAAACATCTCAATCGTCCATTTCTACAGCCCCGTCCTCTGTGTCCTGCTCAACATTGATATCTGAAATGTCCTCCATAGCACTGTCATCTCCTTCTATGCTTTTCTCCGTGATGCTTTCTTCATTACAACTCTTTTCCAATGAGCAAAACTTTGTCTGTCTCCCGGCTGCTGATGCCCTTTTTGTCGTCTTCCCATGTGCCCTGTTTTTCAAACTGCTCCGCTCTGGCTCCTGATGTGGTCGTGCCTCGCTCTGCTCCCCCGCCTCCTCCATTTTAATTATACTTAGAGGGAGCTGTTTACGGTTGTCTGGAGGTTCAGTAGGCGTCTCCATCTCAACCTCCACCTCTTCAACTTTCACGTGCACTGCAAAGACTGTAGACACGGAATGAAGTGAGCGATTCATCCTAAATATTTTTGAATAAAAAAGCATGTAGTACAAGTTTGCCAACTTACTCTCCTGCTCCTCTGACTCAGACTTGGGCTTGATGATAGGATGTTTTGAAGGAAGACTTGGCTCTTTAGGCTCTGGAGGACTGTCAGTGCCGGTGGCCTCAGGCTGGCCATCATGCTCCTGAGAAGCAGCATCTTCAGCTTGTTCCTGAGAGAGCCTCTTTTTGGCATTCCTCTTTTCTGAAAAAAGTAAAACATGGAGGTTAAAGAATAGTTCTATTTCCTCCTGATCTAAGAAAACACATATGAGCCAAGTTTCTGTAGCTGGACATAAAACTTACTCTTTTTCCTCAACATAAAAGGCTTGGCTTTCTTGCTTTGGTTCTCAAACAAATTCACTGGAAACAGAGCAGAACAAACCGTCAGATCAAATTAAAAACACATTTAATTAACTCAGGTAAACAATCAGAATAGGATGGCTCTCTACAAAACACAAGGGGCCGTTACTGTAAATATGGTTACCGAGTCCAGGTGGCGGCTGCAGCTGGTAGCCCATGAGATCACACCAGCCAGCAGGGTAGATGTCCGGGGACTGGTGGTCGATCCACTGGTCAAACTCGTCCTCCCAGCCGTCAAAGTGAATGAGCAGCAGGCGGCCCACGAAGCGCTTCACTGTGGCCACACACACCAGGCGCGGCTCCATCAGGTCCACCGCTTCCAGCTTCATGTTGCGGGAGAAGCTGTGACCCGGGTAGTCCTGGGGAAAAAAAAAAGAAATTACAAATCAAATAATTTTTGTGTTTTTTTTTTTTTTTAAATAGAAAGGTGTAAAGAAGGTCGACAGCACTGTTGATGAATCAAAAAGGGATTTAAAGTTGATGCTTAACAAGGAGCAAGACTTGAAATGCTGAACTCCGTTTGGACTTTCTGTCTTATAATGCTGAACTTACAACATTGAACAGTCTTGATGGTGCGGCTCGAGCTCTGGTCTCTTTCAGGTATTTGTCCCAGGTGAAGGTCTTGGAGTCATAACCTGCCAAAAACAGGTAATCAGAGGTCATTTATGAACCCTATACTACTTGAAATATTTTCTATTCCTTGCTGATTCTCAGCATAAACCGACGACACCTTTAAAAATCTGGAACTTAAAGCAAACTTCAATAAGCAGTGGAGTTAAAAACGTGAGCTGAATGATTCTGCACATCGTGTTTACCTGGAGGTACAGTGAGAGGGAGTTTGTTCTTCTCACAGAAGCCCACAGGAAGGAGGGCATGAGACGAGGCGTGGTAACAAAACCAGTCAGAACCGTTGTTGGATATTGTGCCATCGATACCCACCATCAGGTATCCATCTAACAACACCTGGGAGGAGTCGGAGAGGGCGAGGAAGCAGCGAGAGTAAAAGAGGAAAAATTATTGACTTAATGGGTTTACTAATTCAGTCCTGATCATAAGAAAAGGACAGGTGTATTTACCTTGTGCACAGTGGCCACAGAGATGCTGCCCAGATTAAGAGGGTCGATGGCCTCCAGCTTCATCCCCTCCTCGAAGAAACACCCGTCCATGTAGACAAACCTGGGCTGCAGATCAAACTGAGATGAGCTACAGCCGTGATATATGGAGTGATTTATGTTCAGAGTTTTGTTGTTCCAGCAGAACAGGAAAAACGTTGGCCAAAGATAACAGTTACTAACATGTCAAGCTTCTTTATTAACTCTCAGTTAACATAGAAGTGTTTTAAGAGTTAGAAGTCCTAAAGTCTACAAAGAGCCTTTTTTTTTACCTTAACAAATAAACTGCACCAGATTTCTGTCATTTCTGACTTTTAAAAGCCGCCAGACTACATCAATAGAAACTGGGATTCTAACTTGCACAACACAGGAGTTTCTACTCTACCTCTTAGTTGATCTCTTAAAGATCATATATTATGCAAAATACACGTAAACATGTTTGTCAAACTCTTATATGTGTCCCTAGTCCGTCAACAACCCCCATTTGTGAGAAAAGACAACCCTATCCATCTTTTTCCTACTCCAAATGTGTGTTCAAAGATTTTCCCTTTGTGACATTACAAAGGGCAGTAACCCCTCCCCAGGTGGGTGACACTCCCACAGCTAGAGGTTTGTTCTGCCCTTTGAGTCTGCCTTCTCATAGTAAACAATAGGATATGGGGCAAGAAAGCCCAGGCAACCCCTTCCAGAGAGGGGGCGTGGTCAAACACAGCTCATTTGCATTTAAAGCTACAGACACAGAAACAGCCTGTTCTGAGCAGGGCTGAAATAGAGGGGTTTATAGACATGATCAAATACAGGATCAGAGTGGATTTTTGGCAAGAAACTTCATAGACATGTTTTAAGGAACTCAGAGACTCATTTAAACTTGTTGAAAAGGAGGATATTATACGACCACCAATTGTTCTTGTGTTACACAAAACGTGTGTGGGTTCCAAACTAACCGGTTACAACACCAACATTTTACAATAACACAAACTAATATAGGAGAGGTAGACCAGCAACTCGTGTGTTCTGCAGAGTTAAAGTACACTTATTTCTGTTTTAAAGAAGGGATCTTAAGTCTCTCTGTAGAGCTCATACAAAGACAGACCTTTATTCACAACATTTTATAAACAATCTGAGGATCTCAGTGGGAAAGAACAGCACTAAGTGGTCATACTTGAATTGGGAACACTTGCCCACAGGGATTACTCTGCAGCCATTACAGCTAGGGCAATCCACCAATTTCAAAATGGTTGTAAACAATAGAACATGTTAACACCAGAACATGTAAAATAGGTTTAAATCAAACAATGTAATCATCAAGTCCCACATCTAGGCTTGGGTCAAATAAAACAGTCAGCTGGGTGCTGATGTGTTGCAGGACCCTAATCTGCAGCCACACAGCTGAAAGATGAATGGTTAGAATATTGACTCTTCTGACAGTTTAATGTGATTTATTGATGTGTTTTGTTGCGACAGTTTGCGACTGCTGAAGGCATTTTAAAATGAGCAAGACAACTTGTTCATAAAAAAGGCTTATAGTCCAAATCAGCTGTTTTTTTAATTTGACCCCTTTCTCACCTTCTTAAAGAGCAGGAATGAACTGTCGGAGTGTCCCCGGGAAGTAGCCGCTTCCATGGTGTTTACTGAAATCAGAAGGAAGCATTCGTCCATTAAGTGTTTGTCTACCATGGCAAAAGAAATCTGACTTCATCTGTTCAATGGCTACAGCAATCGACTAATGAGAAAGAAAACAGATCTTCTGTAGTTACATTTTATCTTGACATTAGACAAAGCTAAATAAAAAAACGATGTGTCTTGGTAGCCAGTTCTTAAATGTCTTCCTCCCTCATGTCATTACTTCTGTGCCTTTCTGTAAATACTATTTATCATATGTGTGGAAAATCAACATCGTAAACCTACCGGGTGTTTTGATGTCATGACCCACTCTGCTGGACCAGCCTATCGGGTGCAGGAGGGGGCTCCACATATGGCACCAGAAGTCGAGGGTAACGTTTTCAGGGGCGTCGCTTTGGTCTGCGTACACCAACCGCAGACGGCCGCCGACAATCGAGTCGATGAGGGCGATGCGGGTCCGGCTCACGTGTTTGGGATCCACCACCTCCACGCGCGAGCCGATTCTGAAGGAGGTCCTCATGCTCTCTGCGAGCTGTGGAAGAGGATGAGGTAAACAGACATGCTGATTGTATTCAATAATGTCAACAAATTCAACCATCTGTTCAAAGTGTGCATTTCACACGTATCGGATAAATGGGTTGATTTATTATGAAGCAGCCTCCACGCTTACCTTCAGGTAGAAGTCAACAGGTAAAGTGTCAGCCCCCACCAGCTTCTTCATCAGATAGTCTTTCCAATCTGGGATGTTCTGATTTACATCTGTGGTCACCACAATTTGTCAAGTTAGAACAAACCAATTCCAAAAATTATGTGATCGAGGACATTTTTAACATTATTTTAACACATCAACTGCTACATTCAATCATGACTGAACACTGTATTCCCGGGGACGCAGTTAACTGTTTTGATTGGGTAACAAAAGTGTGACGATGGTCATATAGTTATTTTTCTTTTTTAAAGGTTATTTTGCAGCTTTTCATGCCTTCATTTAGAGATAGGTCAGTGGTAGAGTCAGAAATGAGAGAGAGAGTGGGGATCGACATGCGGGAAAGGAGCCACAGGTCGGATTTCAACCCCTGGCCACCCCAGCCAAAGGACCACAGCCTCCTTACATGGGGTGGGAAAGTTGTAATGAGAATTCTCACCTTTCGGTGGCACCAGCAGCTTGCTGGTCATGGCGCACCACCCGATTGGGTTCAGCTCTCCTGACACGAGGCTGCCCCAAAAATCATGGCTGCTGTCGTGTTCAAACCCCTCATATCTCAACAGAGCTTTGTATCCTGGAGACACACATAAGAGGGGAAAACAAGTTGAGCTAATACAATGGTACTTCATGCCTCAAGTCAGACCCACATGAACGCTTTGATAAGGACCAGATATTGGATTGTTAAAAGCTTATTATGCTACTTTCAGAGCAGATTTTAAGATCAAAACAAACGCTCTCTTCAGACATCTCTTTCATCCTTCATCCCTCAGCTCCCCCCTCCCCTCCCCCTCCCTCTAGCCTACACACTTCCCCTGTCCTGTTTAAATAGCAGGGTTCTGTAGAGCAGAGGCAGCAGCAGACAAGTGCTAATAAACACCTGAAAACAACTTTCTGTATCTGTGATTAAGTTCAAGAAAAGACATGCATCTCAAAGTTTATTGCTTGTCTTTTTAGGCCGTAGAAGTTAAAGGTCTTTTCTACAGTTTGGAAAGTCTTCTGTTTCTCCTTCTGTTGCACTTTTGCAACGACGCTCCTGTCATGTTTTAATCGTAAAATGTGTTGTACAATAGTCAAAATACTGTTTCTGAGAAAAAGATTATCTTCTGAAGGAAGACTTATTCTCCATCATTTTTGCTCTCAGCTTTGGTTTCTTGTGCACTGCAGCTTATTTTGTTGTGCAACTGACACCTGTAGATCGGTGGAATAATGGAAACAAATGGATAGATCATGTGTCTTTAACCTTGGGTGCACAGGCTTTTACAATACAAACAAAGTGGAAACCACTCGGCCTTAAACAGAGTCCAAAACTCTCTAGTGCGAATGCAAGATTCACGAGGAATAAGAAAATAATGACAGCTGGTCTGACTTGTGATCATACAATTTATAATTCCACAGTGTGTTGGGTCAAATCAACACATACTGACTGTACTCACCTGCAACCTGGATGACCGTGGCGATCCAGTAGACTTTACTGGGCAGGACTGCGTTTGAGTTCAGGACCTCCACCTTCATCCCCACATGGATGTCGTCCCACTGGGCACAGAGCGGGGCCTGCAGGAGGGGAGGTCACATGATTCCTAACAGACCCTCAGTGTGATCAGCTGCATTCAGAGTGAAGTTGTTTGTATTTGACCAACTATGTTTTTTAAGTATTTTTTAAAATCATTTTGAATACTCCATTCAGATAAGGCTCACATGTCTGAAGCAGGACACTGACGCAGCCAGAGACGTTTCTTTATCCAAGTAGGCGCCCCACTCAAAACGAGCAGGCGATGCTACAGGATGGAAAGAAGAGAGGTGGTAAGATTTTAGATGTTCACGTTCATCAGCAAAAATATAATATCTCAAAGTAAGCACCAAACACTGGTATCAAGTGTCTTTTCTGTCGCTAGAGTTCACACTGGCATCAGAATGATCCCAAAATGTCCCTAAACTCTAGCATGACATATATACTTATTACTATAATGAAGTCCAGATCATGCATGTGTGTGTGCATCTGTGTATCTGTGTGTGTGTGTGTCCTCACCTTCTGCTCCCGATGGGGCTGCAGGAGCTTTGTTCACCTTGTTCAGCACTGTGGCTTTTTTCGACGGTGGCTTTCCCTGAAGAGAGACAGAAGAGGAGAGGAGAAAAGAATGCTTATGAAATGTAATTTCATCCTGGGCCTGGGCAATAAAACGATAATTATAGTGATAAATGTAATCATCACAAATCATGATATCATTTTTCTTAATATAAATATGGCAAATGTTTGATAGATGTAATCCTATAATTACAGCAGAACACAAGTGCAGCTAAAACACCACAAACCTTTTCCACCATTTGAAACAATAAAACCTGTTAGAACACACCAAAAGCAAGAAATGACCAAACGTCCCAAGTGTCACTGTCCAGCAGCAAACTCTCATGTCAGTGTTTTCCAGCACTGTGCTAAAGATACTGATGTGTTAATCTGTTCAAGTGTAGTATGTCAGGTTCTGACAATAAAGAATAGTTAAACCAACATCAACCATCTGGTTTCTTCTACTTTCACTCAGGCGCAAAGATCAGCCTTTACATTTGAAAGAAATTATGATTTGACATTTATCGTTATAATTATCGATATCGACTAAAACGTTTTATTGTGATAATATTTTTAGTCATATTGCCCAGGCCTAATTCATCCTCCTGAGTTTTTTTCTACTCTACACAGTCAGGGGACAGGTTGAGACAGTCAGCCCAATGAAAGTTATAAAGCATATCAAGAACATGTTTATCTCTTTACCTTGCTGCCCTTTCCTTTGGCACTACATTTATTTTTCAAACAACAACTTCTATAACAATATATTGATATATAGACAAATAACTAGTTATATTATGACATCTTCAGAACAGAGCAGGCCGGTACATTCCCCTTATGATTTGGATCCCAAGAAAAAGCACTGGGGTTATGAAGACAAGTTTATGTCTCTTAATCAAGAAGAAGCCATAAACAGAACCAGGTCCGAGATGGATGGTCATGACCAGTTGAGCTGAGAGACCGAAAACTTTTCAGCACTTTTCAACCACCAAACTCACTTACAAAAGAAAGTTAACAATCGTTTATCAAAATAGAAAAAGAGCAATCTGAAACTCCTGGATAACACATAATATTGTCAGAAGTACACTTAAAAATCTGATTAAAAATCAGCATAAAAAAGCAAAATATTTTGTGCAACACGTGACAGCACAGTGAGACACTTTGTGTGACAAACTCATGGATACAGTTAAAACAACAATTTTACAAAATTTCTTGACATAGCCTATTTGTGAACAAGTTTGTTTCTTAATACAATAATCAGAAACAAATTCTAAACGTTTTGTGCAAAACATTTTTATTGTTAATAAAATAAATAAAAAATGTATGTACTTTTTTTATGTAAAAAAAATTATGTAAAAAATTCCATTAAAAAATGTAAAAAAAAAACAACAATTATTTTAATTTATATTTTTATGTAAAAAATTCCATTAAAAAATGTAAAAAAATATATATATTTTAATTTTTATTTCCCTAACGCATTAATTTTTCATAAAACTTTTCTGCCAATCAAGACAGGGTAGAGAGGGGGCGGGGGAGATATTTTCGACTTGTGTGTAACTTACATTGTAAGTGGTTGTTTTTTGAATAGTTTCATTTAAACAGGACTAGTTCGGTGCTATCTTACCTGATTTTTGGGTGTAGCAGTGATTTTTAGCTTGTGTTGAGTTTTGTTATTTGTCGCAGGTGTTTCATAATCCTCGTCAGAGAAGTGATCGCTGCAGACGCGGAGGTTCTTCAGCGCTGCTCGCGATGTGCCGAGGTCTATTTTCAGTGCAAGTAGCCACAAATGTTTTACACCAATGTCTCCCAATGGGATGGGATGAAATCTGTACGGTAACCCAGAAACTTCTTTGTTTGCACAGCCGGGAAAAACACAAACACGCACCATCATTGAAACCTCAACAACAGTTTAAGGTTCATGCGGATCTCACAGCAACACCTTGTGACACAAAATAGTTGCTCCGCGGCGAAATATAGTGCTCAGTAAAAGTTATATGACTGCTGGCAAAAAAGACCCCCAAAAAATCAACTACACCTGAACGGCAATTGATTAATTAAGATCCTAAGGCCTTTTGTTGATGGCTAAAATACGCTTTGCTGCCAACCCCATCCGTAGCAGTACTTGGCTTAACTTCCGGTACTCATGCCTGTTGCTCCTGTTGTATTTTGCATGATAAGCTTCTGATATGGTTCTCATACCACTTTTTCCGAATTAACCCTTTAAAATACAACCAATGCAAAGCATAGAACAGATCAACTTCAGCTTGGCTGCATCTTTGCTTTGTCCTCACCAATGAATCAGCCACTGGCCTTATTCATCGATTTAAATCTTTTAGTTGCTTCGGATATTTTGTTTTCCATCATGAACCAACGCAGCACGTATGAATCATTTTGACTCATAGATAAATGTACTTATGTCTACACATTCGTAATGAATTAAAGAACCAAAACAAGCAGAGACGCAGGTGTGTTTCCCCTCAGGTGAGGTAACACTTTCAAGCAGAGCGCGGTTTTCTTCTTCTCCTCCTCCTCCTCATGTGTCTCTATCGGACACCGGTTGACATTTCTTTTAAAAGAAACACCGCCACCTTTTGGTCACAATTATTATTCACGGGAATATAAATAAAAACCGAATGGAGACAACATTTGATAAACAAAGCAGCAACCTGTGTCAGTGTCCTGCAGGAAATATTGGATTTTTTTTCCTCACAAGTTAGCCTTTATGTTGAGAATGAATTGTTTATAAAACACCATGTGCCAGTTTTCAGTTCAAAACAACCGCAGAGACTGCAAAATGTGCTTATTACTGCTGCTTTTAAATGCTGAAAGAGAAGTGTCTGCCCACATCCCCTTGAGGTTTTTATGTCTTTCACACTGTTCAGCATTCTACCATCACTTCAATATTATGCTGTATCTGAACAGTTCAAAATAAACACAGTATATACTACACATATATGCTGATCAGAAGAGCATTCAGAGCTAGTTACACAGAACTTCTACATAAGAGGGGTGCAGAGGCTTTATCGAAGCTTCTGCAGTCTGACCTCTGAGAGGATCAAACACAAAGAGGTAGTTGTGTTAGCAGTAAAGAGGACTGAATAGGGAATCAAAAACAAGAGAAGGGCCGTTTTTGAAGAGAAAGGAGAGGTGTGAGAAATAAGGAACATCTGGATGAAGACTTCTGGAGGGCTGTGTTAGAGAGACAAACCGGTCACTGCTTTTCTATTAGTGGTAGAGAAATAACTACACTATACATCTATCAACTCTCTGCAGGTCTCTGTGGTTTACTTCTGAATGATACGTAGCAGCAAACAGTGTTCATGATGCAGTGCTGTTTGTGCAACATCTCATCTTTTCCTCACCTGCAGGCGTGCCAGAATGGAGGTCTTCTTGGAGTTGGATGAAAAGGAACGTGAACAGGATAAACTGCAGAAACGCTTGGTCCTCGAAAAGAAGGCGCTTAAGGTGCCAGTGGTGCCACACATCTCACACACTGCTGTAAAGATGAAAACATAAAACACCTTTGAGTATAATTTACATCATCTGACTTCATTTACATCCCCAAGAGCTAGAACAGAGGATTCAAGTGTTTTACAGAGAAAATCCCAAAGTCCTTTGGCTTTATTAAAAATATTAAAAATGTACGTAAAATGAACAAACCAAAAAGTGGTATTTATGTTTCTCAAACTTTGTTCTCTCACTGCGTACCTGGTCTATCCTCTGTGTATTTATGTCCTGCTTTAACCCGTCCTCCTGCTGGATTCTCTTTGTCACCTCCTCCATCGTTATCATCTAACTGAATGGATGACGTTTCATTGTGTTGTAAAGAGGAATAAAAGAAAACAAATAAGTCCAATTTTACACAAAATGTGTACAAATATTGTAAACAAAATTCAAGTTGACGCTCTCCATGAAAACTACTACTCACACTGGATTCGGCTGTAATGCCCCGGCGTTGGATAGCAGGCAGGCACTTGCTGCAGCCCACTCCGCTGCAGGAGGAACAGTGTGGACGGACAAACACCGTAGGAACCGCTCCAGGCTTCAGCTTCGGAGCCGCTGTGTGTGGTCTGGGTTCAAAATACTCCCTGCCGAAATGCTCGCTGCAGAGGTAAGAGTTTGGTGTGGCGACCCAATTGTTGCGGGTTCGCTGGACCTGCTTTTCCCATTTCAGGAATTCTTGCTGGTCCTTGGGGAATTTAAACAGTGCCACACCATCTTCTGCCGTTTTCCCGCATCCATAGGCTACACAGTGATAAGGCATTGCTGTGGTCGCTCGATGCCTCAGAACACAAAGACGGATCTAAATCCAACACATCATTTCTTCTTTTAAACTGTGTTTAAGTTGTTTTATGAGCCCTGGAGAAGAAAGTGATGATTATAATTATGTTAAATCAAACAGACATAGTGTTTTTAAATGTCAGAAAATATAGTTGATGACATTTGTTTTAGGTAGTACCAAACCCTAAACCAGGCGTGGGCAACTGGCGGCCCAGGGGCCACATGCGGCTCCCATCAACCCTCAACGTGGCCCTCAGGTCAATTTTAACATATCAATTAATTAGAAAAACATGAAGGAAACATCACAAAATCTGCCATGAAATCATGAAAACCAGAAGTATGTCCATAATAATATTTGATCAATGGTATATGTTGAGTTAAATTGGAGAATAAATTGACTGTAATCGTTTTTGTATTCTACAATTTGGCCCTCTGGCAGTGAGAGTTAAATGAATGTGGCCCCTTGCTGTGACCAAAGTTGCCCATCCCTGATCTAAACGATGTGTATGTGATTGTAAACATTGTTTTGAATACATTCTGAGAAAATATTCTTTAATTTATAACAATAACCTGATTGGTTGAGAATATTTACTTGGACACTATTTTAAAGTTCGTAACAGAGTCTCAATGAAAAACAACAAATAATTGAAGCGTTATTATAAATCTTCTGACTACAAATCAAAACATAAGAAACATTTGTTAGATGAATAAACAAACAATAAGTATCACTCTATTGTTAACAAGCCTAAATGCACTGTAACAAACACGTTTCAATTAATTTAGCTACATAGGTAATGGGTAAACTAATACAGCTCAAAGGTTAATAGACAAGCTGGACGAAACATAAACAAACTGTGATACTTCACATGCTACTGTACATGCTAGCTAGCAGCTAATAATGCTAACAGCGTGTTTGACAAATCATGAAGCAGCATTTCGCTTTTTATAACTCAAAGTCTGCGGCTTGAAAAGGTTCAAACATATAACGTTAGGGTGGCTTTGGGCTGTTATAAAAAACAGCTAAACTATTTGTTTTTTGCTATAACTTCTTAGACCTCTCTAATACAGTACTGCGGTCCCTTACCTGTGACGTCTTTGTAGTTTCTATATCAGGCACTAGCAAGGCATTGTGGGAATTGAGGCCTTAACATGATTGGAAGAGTTTTACAGTGAATTACCTTTTTTCAAATCTCATATTATTTCATCTGCAGGATAATACTTGAAAAATACTCGAAGTATGATTTGCTGGATACATTTTGTAGGTGGCATTTATTTATTTTTGTTTTGTTTGGTCATATTTCAGAGAAAATTCACAAATGTATGCATACTGTATTTCTCTCTTTTTTTTTGGCCATTAGAGTCCATGCACCTATTTTGAAAAACGAATGTGTTTAAAGGGTAATGACAATATAACTCATATGCAGGAATTAATTTCAATATGCAAGGTTGATCAATAAAGGTACAATGACACATTGGTTATGATTTATCTCTTTTGATCTTGATCTCTTAATCTAGATACATACAGCACTAAGTGTACACATTAGTTAGTTTTCTATTTATGGGCACCTGTTGGCCAGCCTCCTTTTGTCTGTGCTTGAGGTTTGATAAAGATCGACTCTGTACTAAACTGTAAACACATACATTTGCATAAACGTATTGATCCAAACAAAGACATAAAGTTTAAACATACATATTAAGCTGTCTACATTAAATAAACATAATAAAAAGTATATATAAACAGTAAACAAGAAAAGCACATTTGTAAGTAACATGGTGCAGTGGTTAAGGTTTCTTAAGGTTCTTAAATAAACATGATTAATGATACATTGCCTTATAGGCTACATGAGGTAGATAAATGTTACTGTAAGGGAAGTATGCATAAGAAAAACTTTGTTTGAGGGCTGGCATTCAAAACTTGCATTTAAACAATGAGAGAGTATGATTTACAGGTACTGGGAATGTTTGTTTCACAGACTTACTGCACAGGGATTGCTCTTGATGCTGTCGCTCCTGTGAAAATAAACTCTTCCTAAGTCTGGTTGTTCTGCTGCTGTGCAGAGCTCTGTAGTGCCTAAAAGAGTGGATAGGTTTGAACAGATTGTGTGTGTTGTGTTATTGGTCGCAGTGATGTTTCCTTCCCGTTACTAGATGTTAGTCATGTATGGTAGGTGATGGACAACAAAGACTGTGGTGACGTCTGGTGTTGTCTGTTCCTGTCCTGTTAGGTGGGAGATCCAAACCAGACTATGACGGATGTGCAGAGAACAAACTAAATAAAAGCAGTAAAGGTTTTAAAAGGGTAGGACTAGATACGATTGTGGATCACAGAAATCTGATGGTTTCCAGAACAGACAGTGACTGGAGGGACTCCATCTAAAGTCCATTGTCATTTCCATGGTTTTGAGTTGAATAAACTCCAGGTGGATCTGACTTCATCAGAGGTGTAGATAAGCCATGTAGAGGTGTGATATAACCCTATATTATGTGGATGTCTGTGGATGTGGATGTTGAAGAGCAGTGGGGAAAGCACACACCCCTGGAGGATGCCAATGTTAATTGGGAGCTGGATGTGATGTTCCTGAGGCTCATCTCTTTCTTCCCAGTGAGTTTGTGATCCACTGAGCTGGTTGAGTCTGGTGTGAAACATGTCTGGGATGATTGTATTGAACACCATGAACAGGATGCGTGCATTTTGTCCTGTGTGAGCCAAAGTGTGAGGGGATGCTGTGCAGTTGACTGCTTCATCCTTGACCTGTTAGTTCAGATGAGAGATTTCAGGGGTGCAAGAAAGCCATGTTTGTTTGTCAGTTTGCTCTGAACTTTAGTGTTAAGAAAGATATAAGAAACATGTACACATTTTTTTCTGATTGGCAGGGCTTTCAGGGGTTCTAGTTCTGGTTTTTGCTACTCTGTGGTCTTTACTTTTGAGCCATCGTCAGGTCCAAATTTAACAAACAAAATGTTTTTTCCATGTCAACCTATCACCAAAATCTACAACCAGGATTCTTGGTTTTATTCAATGGTACTGATGAGTCCTAAACCTTGGAAACCCCCAGTCCTGTCTTGTTTTTTCTCATTCTCTCAAATATAGATGTTTGTCAGTGTAGGAAGAATTCAAATCCTTCACTTACAGTATATGGAAGAACAGATCCAATGCTGTACAAATGATGTGTATAAAAAATAAAACTCCTGCACTGAAAAATTCATTTCGATATAAGCAGTTAAATGACCGGGAAAGGTATTTCAAGATCTTAAAGTGAATGTAGTCCATGTGACTTTCATACAGTAGTTACATAGAATACCATTGGATAACTCCTACATTAATGTAGACACCAATTTTCTGCCATTTCTTGCTTAGGCGTAGATAAAAGTGTAAATTTTTTTGTGTAGGGCTGTAGCCAATTGAATATTTATTATGGATTGATATCTGCACTATTTTCTCCATTAATCAATTTATTTTGTTTACTTGTAAAAATCCTGGCAATAGTGAGAAATTCCATGACAAATACCCTGGGCATTGACTTCAACCTTCACACTGCTTGCTCTTTCCAAGATCAGTCAAGTTCTTACAATCATTAAAAATATCCCCAAAAAAAGCTTATTCAGTTCAGGGACACGATGGGGCTGGAGCGGATGTCAGCTGTCATGAGGTGAGAGGTGGGCTACACCTTGATATGGTTGCCAGTCAATCGCAGGGCTGACAGAGACAAACAGCTAGTCACATTCTCATCTATAGAATCATTGTAACATCCGGTGAGTTCAAGTCTGGATCCACATAGGTGTAGATGACGCCGTCATCTATCTGCTGCACAGATCCTGGACTCACCTGGCTGGAGAACACCGACAGCACTGTGAGGGGTCATGTTCTTTGACTTCTCCAGTGCCTTCAGCACCATCCAGCCTGTACGCTGGGGGATGCTGTAAAGAGCTGTAGTGGACTGTCTTCTTGCTGCATGGACAACGGACTACCTCACCAACAGACTACAGTACGTGAGGCTTCAGGACTGTGAGTCTGACATGGTGGTCTGCAGTACAGGGGCCCCGCAGGGGACAGTGCTCTCACCCTTTCTCTTCCCCCTGTACACCTCGGACTTCAGTCACAACTCTGGGAGCTGCCACCTGCAGAAGTTCTCCGATGACACAGCCATCGTGGGAATAAACAGAAGGACAAGCAGGTCATCATGGACTCTGTCGACTGGTGTGAGCTCAACCACCTTCAGCTCAACGCCAGCAAGACAAAGGAAATGGTGATTGACACCCCATGCACCGGTGAAGATCCAGGGCTTTGACATTGAGATGGTGGAGACGTACAAATATCTGGGTGTTCACCTCAACAACAAGCTGGACTTGGTCTCACAACACAGACGTCCTGTACAAGAACGGCCAGAGTCGACTGCACCTGCTGAGGCGACTGAGGTCCTTTGGAGTGTGCAGGACTCTGTTACGGACTGTGGTGGCGTCTGCACTTTTCTATGCAGTGGTCTGCTGGGGAGGAGGGAGCACAGAGAGAGACAGGAAGAGACTGAACAAACTGGTTTAGGAGGGCCAGTTTCGTCTTGGACTGTCCTCTGGACTCAGTAGAGGAGGTGGGTGAGAGGAAGATGTTATCCATGCTGACATCCATCATGGACAGCCCCCACCCCCTGTGTGACACTGTGGGGACCCTGAGCAGCTCCTTCAGCAGCAGACTGAGACACCCACCCTGCAAGAAAGAACGCTACCGCAGGTTCATTCATCCCATCTGCATCATATGACTCATATGTGAAATGACAAAATGCTCATCTTAATCAATATGCTACACACTGTTTGTGTTTTTTTTTACTTTTCTGTCTTTCCAGAAGTGAAAGTTTACATAGTGTATAATTTATAGTACTATATTATTATTATTATTATTATTATTATTACTACTGTATTTTTCTACTTAAACTTAATTACTGTAAATGTATTTGTTCTTAACTTTTTTATATTTTTGCTGATTATACTATTTGAGCTGCTGTAACAACCAAATTTCCTCCAATGAAGGATCAATAAAGTTTATCCTATCTTATCACCAATCAACCCAATAAGAGTGTATATGGACTGTTTTAGGAAGCCTGAGTACCCAAAGATAACCGGATGCAAAGCCACACAGAAAGGGCAGGAAAAACATTTTTCATTTACAGTAACACAGGTCCAAAAGGTTTCACTGATGGATAAAGAGAGCAGCTTCTATCATTCTATCTTCTTAAGGCCACTCTTTATATTTGTTCACATATAAAGAACACAGCTTAGTACATGCATACACAAACATATGCACAATGCGTTATTGCACTGCAAGTAATGTGATTTAGCCCCATTTAAAACATGATGTATGGAGAGGTAAACAGGCAGTGATATCTGTTCTTACAAGGTGCAACATGAGACACTGCCAACAATTCTACCGCACCATGTCTGTCATTTTTCTTACCCTATAATGAAAGGTGTGTTTCACATTTATTGGATGACCATGGTATACTGTATGAAGGCCACTTAGTGCAACCTTTTAGAATCAGACTATGGTAATGCTTGTCTGGCTTTTCTTTTAAAGTGAACTGTTTTTGTTTTTTTTTGTGATCAAGCACTTGTTTTGTTTTTCAAAGGTTAATTTTGGGGCTTTTTTAGGCCTTTATTTTAGAGATAGGACAGTGTAGAGTCAGAAATCGGGAGAGAGTAAGAGCGGGGAAGGCCATGCGAAAAAGAAGCCACAGGTCAGATTCACACCTGGGCTTCCTGCTTGGAGGACCACAGCCTCCGTACATGGAGCATGCCCACTAACCACTAGGCCACCAGAGTCCCCACTTAAGCACTTGTTAATGAAGGTAATTGATGCACCACCACCCAGTGTTCATATACTTAGTGATGAAATATCAACAACATTGTTTGATTTTGTATTATTTATAAATTAATCTCATAACAAACTCCTCAGATCATCCTTCAGGTTATTTGGTCACTTTTGGGGCTCCATACACGCTGTTCTGCAGGTTTTGATGTCATAATGTCTACTTGCTGCCCCTTCAAAATGTGGGGTCCTTCAGTTCAGAGTGAAAGTAAGAGAGGTAAAAAGTAAAAAAAACAGCACAAAATAAGGCTGCTCACATTTTGTTTTTGTGACCAACCTTTAATGATACCTGTTTGAGGCTGGATTACTGACCTGGCAGAAAAAGGAACTTCCACAGGACCCTGAAGGACACAAGTTCACAGTTGGCCTATGTGTCATAATTGGTTAAATGTATATTTGTTAAAGAATGTACACTGATTAAAATCTTTAAACCCGTTAACTCTTCTTGCTTTCAAATTTCTATAGATTGTATACATGCTAATATATAAACATATGAAACTTCACTCACTGTCCACCCTTTATATCTAGGATATATTATGTACTTATTAAAAATATATATTTTTTATTTTGACCTTAATTAAGGGTCATGCATTATTAAGGCATGTTAAGTTTAGTCATATTTCATTAAATATTTGCACACATACAATTTAATCGAGAAATGTATTCTTAGACCCTGTAATAATTACAATGGTATTTGCCTTGCAACAAACTAATGCTGGTAGACTTGGGACAGGGTCCTTGTGTGCCATGTGGCCCCCTGGTGGGTTGATCCAGCCATGGCTTGATGAAGTTCTTTGACTGGGCATGATACCACACCACAAGGGTTTGATTCCCACACTGAAAGCGCTGATGGCCCTGCCTACTACAGATATTATTCACCGATTTGGTTATTATATGATGGAAACGTTTAATGAAACTTTTGTGTCGCAATGGAATCCCATTTTTTGATCACATTAAAGCAAGTCAGTGGATGTGACAAGAAGAAGTGGCTGCAGCTTTGTAATACAAAACTTACTACTGTGTAATACTCACAAGATTGCATGCAGAGAAACTAAAACAGACTTCTGATTGTATTCTGTTGACAATTATTTTACTAAGTTTGAAAAATGATCTCTGCTGCCTGTTGTAGGCATTTATAGATGTTCAACTTGTTCGATGAGATTTCATTTTTCATTTAGATGCATTAATTACCTCATTTTCTGACTTTGTCTGTTAAATTCCCCTACAAAGAATGTCATCTGCATAATTGATATAAATACAGCATGAAATCAAACAGGTTTACAGATAGTGTGTAAGTCCTTTACTCTTTATCATATTAAGCATTAACATCATAGTGTTCTCCTTTTGGCCGAACACATTTAAGATGAATGAAACTTCATTCTTAATTCCAGAACACATCATTATGTATAAAAACATAAAACGCATGCTGTAAGTGTATTTCATTTGATCCAATGGTGCAGCGTTTTTAAATGACTTCAACTTGTTTACTCAAATAGGCATCTTACTCTAAAAGTCTCACAAAGAACTAGCAGACTCGGGATGTTTAAGGGGCAAGGGCGAAAATAATGATAAGGGCACCTTTTCTGTATGGTGGGGCACCAGCGCACTAAAAGTCGTCATACATTTATAGGGAAATAGTTATGTCCACTGATGGGCACCCCGGAGGGCTGAGGGCACATTGACACTTTTTGTCCACAGGAAGGGCACCCTGGAGGGCATGTTCCCAGATTTGATCACTGGAAGAACAACCAAGAGATTACTTAATCACATTTTGTCCTCTAAAATTGCACCCTGGAGGACACTTATTCATATACCATAGGGGCATTCGAATAGGGTATCCCCAACCCCAGTTTAAGAACAAGGAGATAAACTTTATAGATGCAAAATGTTGACTGAAACATACAGATACAGTAAGCATTGAGGGTTGAAAGGTTAAGAGTCACCTGTGTGCATAAAAACGAGATCAAATGACTTTGGAGTAGTTAGGCCTACAACATGAATGAGCAGTGAACCAACAGCTCTTCTTCCACTTTGTAGGTTGAGATAATAAAGTGTTTTTCAAACTGATTTCTTTGCAGTTTAAAACCTTGAAGTCGATGCAACAATTGAAATGGAATCAGTTGTTTTGTGAAGTCTATATAGCACATGAAGCGGAGACTCAGGAATATGCTGAACACATACACACCAGTGAGTGACTGAGTAAAGACTGGTGGCTGTTTTGGTGCAAAACCAAGACAGGAAGAATATTTTTTTTAACTGAGGGTTTAATGCAGAGTAAACAGAAGGATAGGCTGAGGAAATTGCATTCTTCTGTGCTGTATAAAAGAGGATTCACAAATGTATGCATGGAGCCATGCCAGTGAGAAGACAAACAAAAAGGAAATAAACGATGACAGGATTCCGTCTTTAATTTGGAAAATGTTAATTAGTGAGGAATTAGTTCAACCAATCTTTAAAGATTTGCATTAGGCTGTTGGTATTTGTGAACCTAACATAGTCTGCTGCACTGAAAGTTATAGGCCAATAAGTCTATGAAAATATATATTTCCTTTTAAAAGGAATAGCCGCAAAAAGTGGCAATAACTTTAGGCTACTTGCATGTTAAATAGCCTTTTAGCGTAATCCAACTTAATTAAACCTTCCAGTGGCAAGTTCAGGTTTCTTCAAAGATGAATTCACCATAAATCACGTATCTCTTTTATTTATTATATAGCTTACATGCACAACTCTTTGAATGAGCATTATATGTCATCCACCACCACGGCTGCATATTTGTCAGCTTTATTATTTTATTTTTGCATCCCCTCATCCTTACCCGCTGCCACCAGCAGCACCACCATCACTTCGCAGGCAAACAAGCCTGCTCTGCCCGACATTATCTCCATCCAGACTCCGCTGGAAAGGAGGTCGAAATGACGGATGTAAGCATGGAAGAGAGACCCGGGGACAGTTTATTTACATCCGAAGACGCTGTGTAAGTTTAGAGGGAAGCCGCTGCGTGTGTCTCCCTCTTTACTTTCACCGACCCCCTCCTCCTCCGCTGGCAGAAATTTATAAAGAACAAAAAATCCGACGAGGGAGGGAGGGGGGTTGATATACGCCGAGGCTGAAATCGAGAGGCGAACCCAGGGAAAGAGGAGTAATTTGTACACGGGACTTTCCCCCTCTTAGTCCCCCAAAAGGAGGGGGAAAAGTCGCAATATTGGAAACGAAAAGGAATGAGCTTCTAAGGGCGTGAAAACGTCTGCAGTTGTGGATACTTTATATATTTTTATTTCGAAAAAATATGGCCGAGAACGTTCTGGACTCTGGCCCGCCTGCAGCCAAGAGGCCTAAACTCTCCTCTCCGGCACTTTCCGCCTCCGCCAGCGATGGAAATGGTAAGTATTTATTACTGATACAGTTTGTTACAGTGATAATCAATCGGTTTATTAATTTTCAACCGCTTGTGTCCACTTGGAAGGCGAGGAAAACGCGTGATTACTCCTCTGTTTTTGTCGTAGCTTGCTAACGTTAGCTTGCTAATGAGTGTGTGTGTCGGACGTGAAGAGGAGCTCCCACAGCTAGCTTGCATGCTAACAGCCATTTTAGCCGGAGGTAGCTCTGTTAGCTCAATCGGCTAATGCTATGTTAGCTAACTGAATGCGGGGTCCTCAACTGACGGTCCCGTGTCTTTAATGGGCTACTTTAACCGGGGCTTATAAACGCCAAGACAACTTGTAATAAAGTTTTTGTTGTGTTACAGCCGTGTTAAAGTGGCTGTCTGCTGCAGCTAACTCGTTTCTGTTATCTTGAGATTTGAGGGCTACTAAAACAATCTGTTGTGTTGCCCCATCATAACTCACATTAACATTAGCTCTGTACTGTAATGTTAAGAAAAACACAGGTTGTCAATCTGGTGTGTTTAGCCTTGTTGCGGAGCTAAATTTAGGCCCACAGGTCCGACTGATTGTTGAGCCTAAATTGCCATTGTTGGTGTGTTTTTATGGATGTCGTGTGACAGCAGCTGGAATAGTGGCCTTCGAGTAAAAACTGAGGAGCATGGACAGCGCCATGATCAGCCACTGCGATATTAACCAGCAAGGCAGATAATGATCCATGCACGAAGTAGAAACTCGGATTTAATCGCTTAATCATTCACACAATTATTGCCCTTAAACAGCTGCATCGCAGGGTGTCCACTCAGATATGGTTGTCCCTGAAGTCCTACATGTTACCTTTCATGAGCAGGTTTAGTGCACTGCTGTCAAGGAAATTATGGGAATCAAAGGGGTGACATTTATTGCACCCACATGTAGTGTCTCACAACTTACATACAGACTGTTTATGGTTTATTTGAGAATAATATATAAAGGAATTAGTTCATGCACAAGGTTACATGTGTCTCTGCTTTCACTTCAAAAAGCTCTTTCTAATGACTACAAGTTGTTGATTTTTAGATTAAGTTAATTTAAGGTTTGGGCTTTTTTAATATATTATTTTCATGTTGAGCAATTACTTAACATATCACAGTTTATCTGAATGCAAAACCTTTTTTTAAATGATTCTCAATCTGACAGTGGTGTCTTCTTCAAAAGTGAATGTCATGTATATCGTAAGTTATCATTGTATACAAACATTTTGCCTTAAGGTCTGTTGGGTTGTGTATTGTTTGATCTTGAAGCCATCTTTAAGATACAAGATGTTTTTAATTACCTTAGCTGCGTGCCGTTGATCCTTGCAGATGCAGTTGAACGCAGTTAGTGTGCATATCCTTCGACTTGGCTCCATTTTGTGGTGTTACTTCTCTGAAATGGTCCATTCGTCACCTTGTCTGTACAAACCTGCCTTAGTAACATGTTGAATCACTTTACTGGTCAGGGATTCTCTGTGAGGGCTTGTGGGTGTGTGTGTTTGCATACATATTTTTGAATGCCAGCTTCACAATCACACTAAATTTCATTTGGATCGGTTTAGTTGTGCCGGATAGCATGTCTGCAGAGACAATTTTTCATACACGTCTAAACATCTTTTATCAGATTTAAATGTCAGCATGCAATGTCGTTTTCACACAACAATTTTGAAAAATGAAGGATTATACTATCTTAACATGGCCGTGGCTCTTTTTGTCCTATTCACGCTTATTCTGATTTGTCTCCCAACTTATTGTCCTCCCCACTTTTTTTTCTTCCCAATTTTAGATTTCGGCTCTCTGTTCGACCTGGAGCATGATCTCCCAGACGAGCTCATCAGTTCCAATGAACCAGGTCTGGTTCTGAATGGTGGGGACCTCAGCCAGTTGCACACCACACTGGGAGGAGGACCTGCAGGGCTTGGTCCAGGTGGAGGGGCAGGAGGAATGGGTCTTGGTCTTGGCCCTGGAGGGGGTCCTGGTGGAGGTCAGGATGCGGTGGCCAAGCACAAACAGCTGTCTGAGCTTTTACGTTCAGGAGCACCATCGTCTACCCAACAAGGGCACCAAGGAGCCATGGGCAGCCAAGGAGGCCCCACTGCCATGGGGCAACACTTGGCAAACATGAAAGCTTCCCCTGGCCAGGGGCCTCCACAGATGATGGGCCAGGGGCAGCAGCAGCACCTCTCCCCTCAGCAGCAGGCCAACATGATGCAGCAGAATGCCACTATGATGGGTGGCATGAACAGGGCCATGATGGGAGCACAGCAGAAAGGCAATAACGGACAGCAGCAGCCAGGCATGATGGGAAGTCAGGTGATGAATGGCTCCCCTAGGATGGGCTTTGGGAATCAAGGGATGGGTGGCAACAGTAATCTGCTGGCTGAGACCCTACAGCAACCGGGGGCTGGAGGTCAGGCTGGGATGAGAGGCCAGCAACCTGGAGCAATGAACAAGGTAAGGACCCCTTCAGTTATAGATATAACATTTATTTTTATTTCAACTTGATTGGATTTGTAAATTGCATATTGGTAAAATAAGTATCTATCTGTCTTGAAGTATTGTTGTTTATGACCGAACACATGAGCACGTTTCATTCTGAGTCAAGATCTTATGTCTAAATGAAAAACGTATTTTATAGCTCTTATGCTTTGAGTTGAAGTGGCAGAAAAATGCTCTGCTTATGTGATTGACAGTCCCTCAGGAGTGACAGTAAAAATGTTGCTGCGGCAAGCTGCTGTTGTCGCTGAATGAATGAATGTGGCGCGGAGACACTGATGTTTGATCCTGCCATAGAGATCACAAGCAGTGAGATGGTTTCTGGGTTGCGTACGAAAAGAGTGAAAAAATGTTTTAAGGTTTTGAAGGCAATTGAAATGATAAACAGAAGGGGATATATGCAGGGTACTGATGAGTACCAGATCTGTGATTTAAAAGAAATGTTCAAATAACCTGTTTAATCTGAGAAAATGGGAATTATTCAAAACTGTGGTTTCAATATGCTGGGCAGTGTTTCTGTAGTTGATGTAAGATTTTTGGTTTCCAAAATATTGTTTTATATTTTCTAATAGTTTATAACATATTTTAAATACTGTAAAAAAAAAAGAGAAATCTCTTCCTTCAGTAGTTGCTGTTGAGCATTAGAAAGTGCAAGTGGTATAACAGACGACTTAATAATTTTTGGGAAATTAAAACCTTTTAAATTTGGCTTTGATGGAATTTATGATGTGTAGAAATATCAACAGGTCATTCTCATTTATGAGCTAAGTTTTGGGATATTGCAGAGACACAGAAAGCTAAAATTGCTGTGACATTTACGTCTCAAATATGATCACTGAAAACAGTAAAAAAAGTATATATGGTGCACTTGCATACTAAGTTGTAAAATGACTTCGCTTGGTGTATCCTTCATCATCATGTCAAGCTCTTCATATCTTTTTATTGTTCGCCATTGTTTTTTTCTCTTCCAAGATGGGGATGTTGGGAAATCCAGGGGGCCCTTTTGGAGGTCCGTATGCTGGGCAGGGTAATCAAGGCCTGGGAGGGGCAGGGCTGGGCCCTCAGCTCCAAAACAAAGGTCCCATGGCAAACAGTCTTGCCCAGTTCAATGTGGACAAGAAGAACCAGCCCATGCAAGGAATGGCTGCCATGGTAGGGAAGCAATTAAGTCTAAAACTGAAAATGATTGAATTGTTTTTGCCCTAAACCCACCTCCCTCGTATCCCACTAAATAACTTCCCTGTTCTTTTAATATCTCACACTCCTGTTTTTGTAAATTAAGCACCACCTTCTCTTCCTGTCCTTCCTCTTTCCTGCTTCCATCTACCTTATCTCTCTCAATTTCGCGACAACTTAAATCTTGCCTCTTCCATGTCCCTGCTACTTATTAACTCCCACTTACCTTTCCAGGGCTCCCAACAAACACAAACGGGCGTGGGTGGCCCTTCAGGTGCACCTTTAGGAGGGGCCCCAGGGATGGTGCCTAACGCTCAGGCAGGTCTGGTCGGTCCAGGTGCCCAGGTTTCGGCAGCCACTGCTGCAGCAGGAGCACCACCTACAGCTGACCCTGAGAAGCGCAAGCTCATCCAGCAGCAACTGGTGCTCCTGCTCCATGCACACAAGTGCCAGCGGCGGGAGCAGGCCAACGGTGAAGTCCGCCAGTGCAACCTGCCCCACTGTCGTACCATGAAGAACGTCCTCAACCACATGACTCACTGCCAGGCTGGCAAGTCCTGCCAGGGTGAGTAAAAGGGATGCTGCATGCTTCTGGATTGAGAGGCAACTATAATATATCTAACAAGCAGGCTTGTTACACACAAGATGTGTACTTTCTAATGCTGAATATATAGCCCACAATGCCACAGTAAAGCTCTTAAGCAAACATTGCAGGAGGCATACGCAGTATAGGGAAATAGATGCACAGACGACTATTTTTAATACAGAAGTTTACCTATATTATATCGTAATATACACATCAACAACATCATTCAGTTAACTTCACAATCCTTTTCTGTGTCCTTTGGATTCAGGAATGTTTTTTAATTGCAACAAAAAGGCACCTTTAACTCAACTTTGTTTGAGTCTTGTTTTCCTGCCTCGTTCTCCTCCCTTAATATCCTTTATATGTTTCCTTACTTCTCCTGTCTTTCTGCCCCTTTTCTTCTCAGTGGCTCACTGTGCATCATCGAGGCAGATCATCTCCCATTGGAAGAACTGCACGCGGCACGACTGTCCTGTGTGCCTGCCGCTGAAGAATGCTGGCGACAAGAGGAACCCGCAGTGTGAGTGTCTGTATCTGACCAAACACATTATTTTTGTTCTTACTACACTGTTCTTCTAAGTAACATTATCATATTGTGTTATTGTCAGATCGTCAATTCATTTTTTTTAATGATATTGCTGCATTAAAACCTTAACAGTAGTTGTGGGGGGGAAATTCATCCATAACTTACTTAATGTCAATTTGAACAATTTTTTTATGATTTCATGTAAATATTTTTTCACATGCTTTTCGTGAGCTTAGTTTTTCTAGTTCTTTTTTTCCATTAGAGCAGATCAGTTGCATTATTTAACAACATCTCTTCTTTTTTCATGACAGCTCTACTTGGTGCGGCTGCTGCAGGTCTGGGCAGCTCTCTTGGAGCAGTACCTGGTGGCCAACCAAGTGCTCCCAACCTCAACCAGCCAAGCCAGATTGACCCCAGCTCCATAGAGAGAGCCTACGCAGCCCTGGGCCTCACTTACCAGGGTAACCAGATTCAGGCTCAGTCTGCTCAGCCCAACATGGCCAACCCAGGCATGCAGGGCCAGGCAGGCATGAGGACTCTGAACCCAATAGGTGAGTGAGAATGCATGTTCAATCAACCTCAATCTCTAGGGTATTTCAGAGGAAAAATATGCCATCCTCTGTGATTTAGTGCTTAGCATTTTTCATAACAATGATTTTAAGAACACCTCCAATATTTATTCTACATGTTGTGGCATATGAAGTATGTATTTTTCTATACTGGGAGTGATAAAAAGAGTTAGATGTATTTCAGTGAACTTGTACCTTAATAACCTTTCACATGGCTCAAGGTAAAAGAATACAGTCTGAACAGAAACATCCATTACAGTGTAACAATCATTACATTTAAAAGGGAAACACACATGCAGACTATCAATATCCTGTCCTTTCCATGTTTAGGTGCGAATCCTATGGGAGTCAATGGAGGGGTGGGAGCTCCAACTCAGAGCCAAGCTAACCTGCTGCAGGATACCATGATGCACCTCAATGTGACCAGCCAAGGGTGAGCAGGAAGGGAAACACAACCTTCATTAAAATCAGCTACCATAACTAGCCGCTTAATCACGTCATCACAGTTCTACATCATACCAACTTGACATGTCCATGTATTTTTAAAAAGTTAATCATTCATACCATGCCTCTTATCTCTTCCAGTCTAATGAATGATGCCAGTGGAGTCGGCTCCATGCCGACAGCAGGCCCTCCCTCTTCTTCAGGTATGAGGAAAAGCTGGCATGAGGACATCACGCAGGACTTAAGGAACCACTTGGTACACAAACTGTGAGTATTAAAGAGGGACCCCGCACTACCTTAATGTTCCCATTTTTCACAAAATGCTCTAACAAAAACAAACCTCCACTCCAGCCTGTCTCCAGCTTCTTCGATTTCATTCAAGCTGTCTGATCATATCCCCCCTTTGCACTTCTTAAATGTAACTTTCTGTGTTTACAGGTGAAGACTAGGTTACTTTATTTGTTGACATTAATGCTGGAAGTATGCAAACACACTAGCACTCTGATTACTACTACAGTCAGAGCTTAGAACATGTTTGTTGCTAATGGATAATAATGTTAACTTAACATGGAAAAACTGCAGAGCTAAGACTTTGCACAAACAATACAGACACTCACACACTGGTCATAAAAGCTCTTTCAAGGGGACTATGAGTGTGGTTTAGCCATATCAACACAAATGGGGAAAAAAAAAATGAGAGTTAACGGTGCAATTGTTTCCCCTCTTTCCTTTCCCATTTGTTTTCCCACCTCTAGTGTTCAGGCCATCTTTCCGACTCCAGATCCTGCTGCCCTCAAGGATCGTCGAATGGAGAACCTGGTGGCCTATGCCAGAAAAGTTGAGGGGGACATGTACGAATCAGCCAACAGCAGAGTAAGTTTCTGTCTACTTTAGCTTACTCAGATAAAAGCACTAACCAGCTGTAGTTTGTTAAAATCACACAATAAATGTGCCATTGTGTTACTCGAGAGAAAACCTAGAGCACAAGATTTTGTCTATTTACAAGTTCTGCAGCTAAGTAACCGCTTCCAGTGTGTTCTGCTGTTGCTAATTATTTTAAATTAAACTTTGTAAGATCTTTTTATCTTCTAGCCTTTTTAACCCTCTTTAAATGCTTTCCTTGTTCTCGACAGGCTGAGTATTATCACCTGCTAGCAGAGAAGATCTATAAGATCCAGAAGGAGCTGGAGGAGAAGAGGAGGACCCGCCTCCAGAAGCAGGGTCTGGGCATCGGGCCTCCAGGCATGGGTCAGCCCCCCGCAGGAATTTCTCCGAGTAAGTGGACATGCAGTACATGCAGAAATCTCCTGAAAAACTCAGGATATTTCCCGGAGGGGCTTTATATGTAAACGCTCTGACTTCACCCGGAGTTTCTCCTGCCAGACCCCTAGTATTTTTTTCCCTGAGCAAGTCCGAGTGGGCTCATGTGAGAATGCCACAGGATATTCTCCGGAGAATTCCCCCCCAGCCAATAGGAGGGGGGAGTGACATTTATATACTGTGACTGCTGCACATAATTAAACAGCTGCATTATGTTTTCTGATCGTCAGTATTTTGTTCTCCGCTTTTTTTTGTTGATGTTGTCATTCCATTGGACTACACCTAGCATTGATATAAAGGCAAATATTGTAATTATAGCGGACTCTGTTGCTTGGTCCACTACTTCTGCGTTGTTTTTTTTTACGTCAGGTCTTACCTCAGGAGACCCACCGCCCCCCTCCTGTCTGACAGAGATATACATGTGAAAAGCCAGGTCGGGAGAATCTCCGGAGCAATCCTCCTGAAATTATCTAGATATTTTCGGGAGTGCAAACGTGTGAAAACGGCTCTATAGTGCTTTCACACCTGCACAAAGCTCTTGAAAGACCTCTGAAGTTTTTTTTGGGTTGAATGCATGTGTGAACGTAAACAGCCAAATTTTTCACTCAGACTTTATCCAGAGTTTCTACTGCCAGCCACCTAGTATTTATTCCACAGCGAGTGGATTTGAAAACACAGCAGGATATGATCAGGAGAATTCAATGCGAGTGAGTGGTGACTGTATTCACACCACAGGTTTTCTGTTGATATTGTGAATGTGTCAAACTACACATAGCACTGCTACAAGGGCAAATATTCTCTATCTATCTAGCATCTTTTAGTGGACTGTTCTTTTTACGTTTTGTCTTGACTTAAGAGATCCACCCCCCCCCACCCTGTTAGTCTCCTGCTGTGAGGTGAATGTGTGAACAACCATATCAGGAGTATTTCAGGGGCCGTCCTCCTGAAATTCTCTCGAGATTTTTATGAGTGCATATGTGAAAGGCTTAAGATGAGCTTATGTTCCATTTTTCTCCAGGCATTCATGTGAACGCTAATTTAAATTGTCTGAATGTGACATTTTAGCTGTCTTTTGTAACTCTAACTTCATGCATTGCGATCTGTGACCCCTGATTTGTCACCTCAGGGTATTTTGTATCACACTCTATTATCTTGATATGCTCCTAAATTTGATACAGCTTTTTTTGTAAGCTGAATCTTGAATCTGAATCTCCCCTGGCCATGTGTTTTTACAGTTAATTTGTCATGCTAGGTCCTCCAAATAACATGGCTTGTCTCAGTCCCTTCATACTTGTTGGATGCCTTGAGAGTTTTTTCGTTGGATCAGCTTGTTCATGTATTGTTAAGGGAACAACAGATTAGTTTAAAGAGGCTAAAAATGCACTTCAAGTTGTCCCTGTTCAGTGCTTAATTGCCACAAGTCCCCATGCCAATAATCTCCTCAGACCAAACAAAGAAAGGATCAAAATTTCCAGATGTTTACAAATCTCTCCTCAAATGCTCGGTTAGGGAACCATCACCTCTCCTTGTCTCCTGTGCACGTATGATAGCTTGATTTTTATTAATCTCAGTTCTCTTTTATAATTTACAGACGGTCCCCTTCCCGACCCATCAATGGTGCGACCACCAGGACCAAATCAGATGGTCAACAGAATGCAAGGCCCAGGTAAAGAACTGCTCAGATCTAGGATGTAAAATATGTGCGCCTCCATTTATTAGGGGACCAAAAATTAGATCCAGTGTTTGATGTTCAGTCGTTATGTTATTTTAAGTGAAAGAGCCCGAAACCTGTTCTGACAAGAATATAGAAGTAAAGGTTTGTATCAAAATCTCACTAGTGCACATGTATGATAACTAGTTTGAGAATAAAATGCAATAAGTAGTGTGTGTTCCCTTGTGAAATGCTTCATGTTGTATCATACTGCCCTCTGTGTTTGATCAGGTATGAATCAGTTCAATCAGATGGGGATGCAGTCTATGGGCCAGAGGTCCACGCCTCCCCTCTCCATTGGAGCATCTGGCAACCAGGTCAGTGCTGAACACACCAAGTGTTGATTTTAATGAATCCAGAAACACAATAAGTAGTCTTTTTTATTATTCAGGTTTTTTTTACATTGACAACTAGAGTATAATGTTTCTACTAGTGTTTAGGACAGATTTGTAAAATAAAGTACAAAGTTTGAAAAGGGAAAATGAATTGTTAGAGATTATTTTTTAAAACTGTCCTTGAGTGAGGCATTTTTTTAAGACCTCTGTTCCGCTCTTAATCTCTAGATGGGAATTGGCGGGCCGAGGATTGGGCAGCCAAATGTGAACCAGCTTCAGAACCAGTATCTGTCCCAGGGACAGTTTCCTGGCTCAGGACCTGGAGTTGGAGCATCTCAGTCTGGGATGTCCCAACCTCAATCACAGGCAAGCATGGCACAGGTAAGGTGGCTTCAAGCTCTTTTCCCTCCTTAAGATATCTGAATAGTAAATGTGCTTTCTGCTGCTGATTTTTTTTATGAAAAGGGAATTGGGGGGTGGGGGGGGGGGGGTGTGTTATTGTAGATACCTGTGTAAAATGCAAGAATTTAGTTCAACAGGATATATTTGGGTTCTTTTTTACAGTAATGGATGTTTTTATTGGTCAGAGTTATTGTCAGGCCCTGAACAGCGATTTCTTGAGCAAAGATTTGTGAAAGATATGTGTCTGGCACAATTTGATTCTTGGTGTGAAAGTGTTCCTGGGATATAGAAGACGTCCTACAGTAATAATTACCCAAAATTTAAATTACTGAGGACATGAACACCAATAAAAACTATTTCTTCCTTCTCTCTGCTATATTGTGAGAAAGTGGTACACGTTTTCTAAAGTGCAAATTATGAAGAAATAACACGTGTTATACTTCCTTAATGTTAATCTCTTTACTCCATTTCTCCTCTTCTAAAGACACAGATGGGCACTCCACCCTCTCTTCCAGTTGCTAGTCCTTTAGCACAGCCAGGTTCAGCCAGTGGTCCTGGCAGCGTGTCAAACGTTGGGCCCATGGGTCCTCAGAGTGTGGGTAGTGGAGGTCCCAACTCATCGGTTGCTGCGTCGTCAATGACTCCATCTAACTCAAACCAGCAACCGAACTCCATCCCCCATTTGGCCGCCATGCGTGGCAGCTCTCCTTCTCCTGCTCACAGCCGATCTCCCACTCCCCACCAAACACCCCCCAGACTAGCTGGGTCCCAGACCCCGCAGCCACACACCCCTAACGCACCACAGCTGGCTCCACCCTCGGTCCCCCAACAGAACCAGCTTGGCCAAGGTCCCGGCTCTAACAAGTCCCTCCAGCAGCAGCACATCGGCCCAGCTGGTTCCACCACTCCGTCTCACCCTGGAATGAGCTCCAGCTCCACGCCGCATGGTGCTCAGCTGCCACGCACTCCGGTCAGTGTTAATACTTATTCATTCAAACATTATTGTTTTTATTAATACTGTATCAGAAACGTGTGTCCTTATAAGTTCACTAATACTCTTCATCGTGAGACCAGAAGTTTGACTGTTGTCTCATAGCAATAGTATTTTATTTATAAAGCACATTTCAGAGCAGGCAAACTCGATGTGCTTTACATTGAGCTTAAAGGCTTTATATGTGATTGTTTTTTGATCCAGCAGATGTCGCCCTTGAGCACCAGCATGAAAAACAAAACAACTTGCGCTGCATTGTTGTGTTAGCATGCTAATGCTAGCGATCTTTATTATGCTCGTATCTTCACACTGCATGTAAATTTACCTGAAATGAGCGTGATCTAGAAACACAGTTAAGCAGTGAGTACAGTATGTTATTCTTCTTTTCTCTAGTCCCTCAATTAAACAACTTTTATACACGAGGGGAGGAGTCGGCCGGCCGTCCGTCCAGGCGATGTAAACAAAGTGAAGATGGGACTCAGAAAACTCTGAAAGCATCACAGACAGTGGGACTCGGGTGTTACACCCATTATAGACAGTCATGACTCACAGAGTTATTTTCAGAGGATATACTTGATTTCTATTACATTTAATTGTGAAAAATCGCATATAATACCTTTAAAGACATAGTGATACAATCATTCAAAATGTGTTTCCACGGTTATGCTTAAGATTCAGAAATCAAATCAGTAAAATAACACACCACAAAGCAATCATCAACAGTAGTGCACATACAATACCCGTGGAGCATAACCTGTACGTATACCTGCAGAGCTTCAGATGTATTTCTTCCTCTGCCTTGTACACACTGCAGCATGATCACCTGAACACACACACAAAGACTAAGTATTCACATGCTTGGGAGAATAGATAGGTTTCGGGTTTAGCTTTCGCAGTAGAGGACCCCAGGTCTTTGAGGCTCTTATGATTAACCTATGTCTATTGTTGGTGTTGATAGCGATGCGTTTCCCTTTAACTGCTCAATTAAAAAGCAGACTATGCTGAAGGGATGAAAGATTTATTTGTTCACTTTAATGTATCACTGTGTGAGATTTCCCTGCAGCTGACACTGTTTCTATATCTCTCTCTAGCTGTCACAAAAGGGTTCTTTCCCCGCGGACGGTCAGGCCATGACTCCAGCTTCTGTCAATAGTCTGGACACTTCCTCCCAGCCACAGCTGGACACGTCAGCCGCAAGCGTGGACACCAAGATGGAGATAAAGCAGCAGGACGAGGAGGAGGAGAGCGATACAGGCAGCTGTTCAAAAGGAGGGAAGCTCAGCAACCTCAAAACCGAGGAAAAACCTATAAAAACAGAGCTGAAAAAGGAGGAGTGCTCAGGAGAGGTAGGTAAAGGAGCTGCCATGGATACATCGTCAACAACGCCGACAGCAAGCGTGAAAATGGAAGACAGGAAACCGGAAGTGAAGAAGGAGCCAAAAGAGGAAGAAGAGACGTCGGACGCGACGCAGCAGGCCCCATCGAAAAAGAAAAGTAAATGAATGAAGTTTAGATCTTTAGTGTACTTTTTCTCATATATTTACATATGTTGTCATAGAATCTTTAGGGATACAGGCATGTGATTGTTTAATCACTCATCCTCATTCTTCTATCTGATCTCTATTTCCTTCCAGTTTTTAAACCAGAGGAGCTTCGTCAGGCCCTGATGCCCACGCTAGAATCTCTCTACAGACAAGATCCAGAGTCTCTGCCCTTCAGAATGCCTGTAGACCCACAACTGCTGTGCATACCTGTGAGTATCCCTGCAGAGCTTTAGATGTATTTCTTCCTCTGCCTTGTTTACACTGCTGCATCTCTGTCAGTGCACGTTTTTGTTCACATTCTTCTCCTCTGTTGTGAAGTTTTAATTGCCACAGTCTGCTCTATGTAGTTTAGTTTTCTCACCACATGTCGTGCTTTACTTTTGAATATGATTATTTCACTAAAAGAATCAAAGTTTGAAGAATAAATGCTCATTGGGTTCTTGCAGGACTACTTTGACATTGTGAAGACTCCTATGGACCTGTCTACTATCAAGAGGAAGCTGGACACAGGTCAGTAGTTGCTGCTGATATATTAAACATTTGTCCATCAATAAACTTTTCTCTGTTTCTTTCCCAACGATTTAAAATGTTGATGTATTTGTTTTGAAGTTTTACCTACATTTATGGTCAATTGGCTGTTAACCCTATTATAGGAAATGCTCCGATGTTCTTGTTTTTTTAATTCCCCTGCCTTGTTTGGTGTGTAGGTCAGTACCAGGAACCCTGGCAGTATGTGGACGACATCTGGCTGATGTTCAACAACGCCTGGCTGTACAACCGCAAAACATCCAGAGTCTACAAGTACTGCTCCAAGCTGGCCGAGGTCTTTGAGCAGGAGATTGATCCCGTCATGCAGAGCCTCGGTTACTGCTGTGGGAGGAAGGTGAGACATAAGGCTTAACGGATGAGATTGGAAATGGTTGTGTATTGTTTAAACAATCAAGAAGAAAGGGTTCAAGTTAAACTGCTCATGTGTTAAAGGATCAATGTATGAACCTAAAGATGGACCTGTGTTTTAATATCTTATATGACATGGGTATATGTATAATATATCTGTATGGTGTTTTGAGTGCATGCTTCAAATGCAGATATTAACTTCAATCATACACATCTGAAAATGGAGGCCGTGAAGAGGGTGATGGCTAAATCTGGCCTGGGGCATGCCACCGCCATATCACATTTCAACTCCCATTAGACTCTGCTATTTTTGGTTTTGCAGGCAAAATAACAAAACAGATTGACTCTTATTATAAAGGCTGACTGGAGGGTTACCTCTGACAATATATTCAGTATATATATTCATATTCATTCATTTGCACCTCAATGTGAGGGACGTGCTTTTGGGGCCGGAAATATTTGAGTGCTTTTTTGGTTTTATGCTGGAAAACCAGCCATGTGAAGAGTAAAAGAGGCAGAGCGTATTGGTCAGAAGGCATCATTTATGAACCTCTGTAAAGATGCATCTGAATATGAAAACAGAATTGTAATACATGGATACAATCCATGACTGGATTGTTGTCTGTTAATCAGTCTCAAGTTGCAAGTCCAACTTCAAACAATGACCAGTGGAAGGAAGAGGAAGTTTCAGATCTCCTTGATCACTTTTCTGGATATCTTCAGCTCTATGATAATGGCTGTTGCACCCAGATACAAATCTCTTCTTCAAATGTTGTCAGATTGGTTCTGAGAAAGGTGACAATTAAAATTTACTTTGACATTAGCTGGACTTGTTCTACAAATCTTAGCCAACCCGACATCAGCTCAGCTCAACTCTTCTAGGCGGGAAACCGATGTTTTCGCTCAGTTAAAGTTCACTTTAGTTTCATTATAAGCAGTTGGGTAATCTTGACTACCAATGGAAGCCAAGAGAAGTATTTTTTATACAAAGAGTGTGTTTACCCTCGATTAGGCAACATGTGTGTGACTAAAAGCTTTTATTAAAGAAATGTGTTTTTGTTTCTGTCCATCAGCTGGAGTTTTCTCCTCAGACACTCTGCTGCTACGGGAAGCAGCTGTGCACTATTCCCCGAGACGCTGCTTACTTCAGCTACCAGAACAGGTATGGCAGGAGAGAAACTCCCATGTGAAAAAGGGTGGAAGGATTATTATTTGGATGAGTGAGTCTTTATAAAGTTTTAGATTACTTAGTAAAGAATCCAACAGACAGCAGATGACTTTGTTAGAGAAGCAGAGGTTGACACTGAAACCTTTCATCAAAGTGTTCATCTGATTAATTTTCTTCCCCAAAACACTTCCCTTCATGTTCCTCATAACTCCATGTGTAGCTTAACGCAATGGCATTTTAACTGTCGGTTCTCCCTACTCACATTCTTGAAGTTGTTTGGAGTGTCATTAGACTAACCTATAGGTAACATCCCAGCTCAGCATGTTTGACTTACCTTTGTTCTTTGTGTTAACAAGTCTTGTTGATACTTAAATGCACAGTGTGTGGACACTCTCTTCACAGAGGAGGCAGCAGTGATCTCACTATGGTGTTCACTTCCTCATAGATATGTCCACAAATCTCTAGATTCTACATGTTTTTTTTGTTCACACCCTTGAAAGCCTTAAAGGAATGGGAAAGGACCGACTTTAAAATGAGCTGCTTGAATGAATGAATGAGCAGTCGTCTGTGCTTACCTGTTCATATGTGTTCAATGTCTGCATTATGTCCTGTGCTGCCACTTCCTGCTCTAGTTCCCTCCTCGTGTTTAGCTCCTGTTAATTCTGCTCCCTCTCTGCTAGCTGTGACGGTGATTGTTGTTGCTCATCCTCTCATGTCCAAATCGCTAATCTTTGCTTTGCCTCGGCTCTCTGCTGTGTGTTGTCTTGGATGTTCGTCTTGTCTTGTTCCTTGTCTGTGTGTGACTTGTCTGTCTCCCTCCCCCTTCCAATGGTTGTGAAATCAACATTGGCTTGCTTTTGCCTTGCCCAACCATGCACCCCCAAACCCATCCCCCTCACCCTCACCCCTCAAAATCATGACTGGCTGTTTCGATGACGACTCCCCGCTGTCCTGCGCTCCTCCTTCCTGCTTGCTCCGCTTGTGGCACCCTATCCTTGCCCATGTCCTGCACCGATTGGTGACTGCCCTCCCGTGCGCTGTCTGTGATTGACTGTGCTGTGGGGAATGGTGTAGTTCACCAAAATTTGGGCTTATTGCTGACAGGTACCACTTCTGCGAAAAGTGCTTCAACGAGATCCAGGGAGAGGCGGTATCCCTGGGAGACGACCCAACACAGCCTCAGACGTAAGTTATAGCCGGTTCAAGAAGAGTAAACTCTAACTTTCTTAAAAGGAATCATTTAATTTTTAAAGATCTTAAATCATCAGAAAATAACTAGCTCTGGCACTTTTTTTTAGCTGCATGTGTGATAGTTTCTTTGTTGGACTTAAACTCTTAAAGTCATATTTGAAAATGTAAAATCCTTAAAAGAAGGGATAAACTATCTAGCCTGTTGTAAAAATGACATATTTTATTGCTGTATCCATTCAGGTCGATTAACAAGGATCAGTTTGAGAAGAAGAAGAATGACACACTGGACCCTGAACTGTAAGCGTACTCTTTAAAAGATGTTGAATCTTTAACTGAAAGTATCTTTGAAGCTTATTTAGTTGAATTTTATATCCTAAAGCAAAGTTTTAAGTCCTATGGTGGTGCAATTATAATCAAACTCTATTACCCTTTCCAGGCTTGTTGAATGTATGGACTGTGGGCGCAGGATGCACCAGATTTGTGTATTACACAATGACACAATCTGGCCATTGGGGTAAGAAGCAAATTCTGATTCCTATCCTTTCCAGGCTCAGTGGAAATTCTTAATGTGATTCACTAAATATGGTTTGTTATGTTCTCAACTTTCTTTGACAGTTTTGTATGTGACGGCTGCTTAAAGAAGGCGAATAAGACGAGGAAAGAGAACAAGTATTCTGCCAAACGTAAGTGGCAATGTTTGGATTTTTAACTTGCATGCTTCAACCTTCATTTGACCTTTATTTAGGACTTTGTATGGCATAAGACAGAAGCTGAGATGTTTCGACATGAGTTTTTAGATTCAATAATTTTGCATCAGTAAACTAAAAACTAAAAAATCTATATTTTCTTTGCTCTCCCAAACACAGGGTTGCCCCATACAAAGTTGGGCATTTACCTCGAGCAAAGAGTGAATGACTTTGTGAAGCGTCAGGGCCACCCGGAGTCCGGAGAGGTCACTATTCGGGTTGTCCACGTCTCTGACAAGGTGGTGGAGGTGAAACCAGGCATGAAGTCCAGGTACGAGAACAATAGTAGACATTTCTATTCCTCTACAGAGTAGGAGATACCAAGTGTCTAATAATAACATTTATCTGGTTACAAAAGGAAAAAACGCAACCTCAAACCTGTGTCCTTTTGTCTGCAGATTTGTGGACAATGGAGAGATGTCGGAGTCTTTTCCCTACAGAACAAAAGCTCTTTTTGCTTTTGAGGACATTGATGGAGCAGAAGTCTGCTTCTTTGGTATGCACGTTCAGGAGTATGGATCTGACTGTCCTCAACCCAACCAGAGGTAAGGATATCACTGTATTTAATTGAGACTTTTTCCTTTACTTTGCAGTGATTTAGAAAGAACGTAATGTTGAATTTCAGCTCTTGCAATATGCATAAATATTTCCTCTTCCATCCACTCAGGCGAGTTTACATCTCCTACCTGGACAGTGTACACTTCTTCCGGCCTCGATCTCTAAGAACAGCAGTCTACCATGAAGTCCTCATCGGCTACTTGGAGTATGTCAGGAAATTGGGGTGAGTAATGCTGGTCAAGAAAACATATATATTGGTCATTAGTAGCTGATTGCTTACAAAAAAAATTCCCCAACTTCTCCTGTCACTACGTTTATTTTCCTTAGTCTGTAAATACATTTTGCTCTTGTATGTTCAATCTCGGTTGTCATCCTCAGCTATGTCACTGGCCACATCTGGGCCTGCCCGCCTAGTGAAGGGGACGACTACATCTTCCACTGTCACCCGGCAGATCAAAAGATCCCAAAGCCCAAACGCCTTCAGGAGTGGTACAAGAAGATGCTAGACAAAGCTGTGGCAGAGCGGATAGTGCACGATTACAAGGTACAGCAGCGGCATTCGACTTTATTCTGTCATGTGTTTGAGGACCGATTAAAAGAAATCTGACGTCTGTTATCTTCCAGACATACTGACCCCTTGGCGAACTTTCTCAATTGTGTGTAGCAGCACAATTTACAGGAAGACACTAACTTTATTTTCCATTTATCCCCATAGGATGTCTTCAAGCAGGCGACAGAGGATCGTTTGACCAGTGCCAAGGAGTTGCCTTACTTTGAGGGGGACTTTTGGCCCAACGTGCTGGAGGAGAGCATCAAAGAGCTGGAGCAGGAGGAGGAGGAGAGGAAAAGAGAGGAGAACAGCACTTCAAACGAGAGTATTGATGTAAGAATGCTACAGTCTGTCATCATGGTCCTGAAGAGTGTCGCGTCTCCCACGGTCTATGCTCACAGGTATTTGTCCATTTCTTTCTCCTGCAGGACACAAAAGGTGACAGTAAAAACGCAAAGAAAAAGAACAACAAGAAGACGAGTAAGAACAAGAGCAGCCTGAGTCGGGCAAATAAGAAGAAGCCGGGTATGCCAAATGTCTCCAATGACCTTTCACAGAAACTCTACGCCACTATGGAGAAACACAAGGAGGTATGAGATGAAGGAATAATCAATCTTTATCAATCACGTTTTCTTTGCATAAGGCCAATTCATGTTATCTTTAGGCACATTACAAAAAGAGCAGAAAAAGATCCTTCTCTTGACTTTATTTTGATACATAGTGCATACTTGAATACACTCAATTTAAAAGCTTGCTTGTTGTTGACTGGGTGATCGGTTGATAGCTCACTTAAACACCATATACTGTATATGACATTCTGCCTCAAAGGTGAAAACCTTCTGAAGACTATATTTCAGCTGTACCTCATCTGTTCCTCTTCAACCTTTCACAGGTGTTCTTTGTGATCCGGCTAATCGCTGGTCCCATGGCAAACGCCTTGCCGCCCATCACAGACCCAGATCCCCTGATGGCCTGTGACCTCATGGACGGCCGCGATGCTTTCTTGACAATAGCCCGGGACAAACACCTGGAGTTCAGCTCGCTGAGGAGGGCCAAGTGGAGCTCCATGTGCATGTTGGTGGAGTTGCATAACCAAAGCCAGGACCGCTTTGTCTACACTTGTAATGAGTGCAAGCACCATGTGGAGACTCGTTTCCACTGCACTGTCTGCGAGGTGAGTAAGGGAGGGGTCGTTTGGATGGGTCTGATTTGTTGTAACACATTAGGTGAAGATAAAACATGTAGGTTTGTTCGATTTATGTTGTAATTAAAGCTGCAGTGTATCACTTATAAACCTTTTGACTGTCTCCCACAGGACTACGACCTCTGCATCACATGTTATAACACTAAGGGTCATGAACACAAGATGGATAAGTTAGGCCTCGGTTTGGATGATGAGAGCAGCAACCAGGCTGCAGCTGCCACTCAGAGTCCAGGAGATTCTCGCCGCCTCAGCATCCAGCGCTGCATCCAGTCCCTCGTCCACGCCTGCCAGTGTCGAAACGCAAACTGCTCTCTGCCGTCCTGCCAGAAGATGAAACGGGTCGTTCAACACACGAAAAGCTGCAAGAGGAAAACCAACGGTGGCTGCCCCATCTGCAAGCAGCTTATCGCTCTGTGCTGCTACCACGCCAAGCACTGTCAGGAGAACAAGTGCCCAGTCCCGTTCTGCCTCAACATCAAGCACAAACTCCGTCAGCAGCAGCTGCAGCACCGGCTCCAGCAGGCCCAGATGCTCAGGAGGAGGATGGCCAGCATGCAGAGAGTTGGTCAGGCAGCTCCTGGAGGAGCTCCTGGGGGCAATGGCCTCCCCTCTCCAGGAGCCAACAATGGAGCAACTGGTCCCGGTACGCCTACATCTGTTGGTACGCAGCCCCCTACCCCACAGACACCCACCCAAGGCAACATGCCTGCACTCCCTCAGCAGCAGGGAGTCGGGATGGCTGGAATGGGGGGAATGGGAACTCCAGGCCAGCAACAGCAGCTTCAGCAGCAAGGAGGTGCAATGCCCCCTCAACACCATCTACATCAGTTTCAATCAGTGGCAGGAGGAGGGGGGATGATGAACTCTCCCCAGCAACAGATGGTGCCTCAGCTCCAGCAGCAGCCTCAAAATGTCCAGCAGCTCCAGCAGCAGCATCCTGGTGGTTTGCCTCCATACAACCCCAGACCTCCTGGAGCATCTCCTCTCCACCAGTCCCTTGGCAAACCCGGACTGGGTCCTGCTACACCACCACAGCAGCAGCAACAACCCAACCAGGGACAGGGGTCCATGCCTGTACCAGGCCAGCAGCCAGGGCCCCCTCTGGCTGCCGTGGAGACCGCCCTTAAGATCCAGCGCCTTGCAGAGAACCAGAGACAGATGGCCCAGGCCCAGGCCCAGGCCCAGATCCGTGGCCTTGGACAAGGGGGCATGATACCACCACACCCTCACCACCAGAACGCCCAGAACCAGATGGGCATGCCCCACATGGGGGCCCAAGGCATGCCCCCTCAGGCTCAGGCAGTTGTTGGCAGGACTATGTTAGACCCACAGCAGCAGGGAATGCTTGCAGGGATGCAGCAGGGTGGTGCTCAGTCCCAGTTGCCACCTCAAGTTCAGCAGCAGCTCCAGCAGGTCCAGCAGGGAGCAGGTGGACAACTTCAGCCAGGAAACCAACAGTGGGGGCCTGGGGGACCATCCATGAACCCACAACAGAGGCAAGGAATGATGGGTCACATGGCACCACAGCAGCAACCAGCTGTTGCTCAGCAGCAGCAACCAATGAATCCCCAACAACAACAACAACAACAACAACAACAAGGGAACCGTGGTCTGATGCAGGTGATGGGTGTAGCAGGAGGTGCAGCAGGTACACCTGCCGCACTCGCCAGTGCAGCAGCATCAGGAAACCTCCCACAGGCAGCGCTACAAGACCTCCTGAGAACTCTGCGCTCCCCAAGTTCGCCCCTCCAACAGCAGCAAGTCCTCAACATCCTGCGCTCCAACCCGACCCTGATGGCTGCTTTTATCAGGCAAAGAGCAGCCAGGTATCAAGGAGGTCAGGGGGGACCTGGGGGACCAGGAGGGCCTCCACAAGTGGGGCCTGGAGGTGTAAGGTTCCCAGTGCCTGCTGGAGGTCTTCCTGGGGCTAACATGGATGGACAACAGGTTAATGTGAACCAGGCAGGTCAGCCAGGAATGAACATGGCTCAGGGTGGAGCAGGTGGAGGAAACATGCCCACTATGGCTCAGCTTCAGCAGTTACAACAACAGCAGCAGCAGCAACAACAACAACAACAACAACAACAACAGCAACAGCGCCCAATGATGCCTGGAAACCTGCAGCAACAGCAAATGGCTGCATTACAACAACAACAACAACAACAACAGCAGCAGCAACAACAACAACAGGGAGCAATGCAAGCAGGGCAGCAAGGCAACATGGCCAACATGACGCCACAGTTCAGAGAGCTGTTGATGAGACGACACCTGCAGCAGCAGCAACAACAACAGCAACAACAACAACAACAACAGCAGCAGCAGATGGGAAACCACGGGCAGTTCCAGCAGCCTCAAGGTCTCCAGCAGCCGAGCTTCATGCAGCCAGGCCAGGGTCAACCAGGGATTCCTCCCTCTGCCCAACCTCAGGCTGGAGGTGGAGGCGTAGGGGGTCCCCAGCAGCAGCAGCAAGGAGGACCTCAGGGTGGGTCAGGCCAGATGGGGCAGCAAGGATACTCAAACTCAATGTCCCAGGTAGCTGCAGCGCTACAGCAGCGGCTTCAGCATCAGATGCAGATACAACAGCAGCAGCAGCAGCAGCAGCAGCAGCAACAACAGAATTCAATGGGAGGGCTTCAAGGACAAGATGGAGGACCGGGTGGGGGATCAGGAGGACCTCCGCTCCAGCCAGGACAAGGCGGACCAGGGCAAGGGCCACAACAACAAGGTGGAGTCGGCGGAGGGGGCGGTGGTCCCCCACTGCAGCAGACGACCCAGAGCATGCTTCACCAGAACATCCACCAGAGGCTCCTGCAGCAGCAACACCTAGGTGGGGGCTCTCCTGCTCACCACAGTAGTCCCATGAGTCCCCAACAGCAGATGGCGCAATCTCCCCACCCCCACCTTCAAGGACAAGGAGGCCTTGGTCCAGCAGGGTCGCTTAGCAGTCAGGTCCGGTCCCCTCAGCCCTCGCCGAGACCGCAGTCGCAGCCTCCACACTCCAGCCCGTCCCCACGCATGCAGCCCTCCTCCCAACCGCAGCCTCAGCCCTCCCCTCATCGTATCTCCCCACAGACCCAGACAGGCTCACCCCATCCAGCCCACTTAGGCCAACACCACCCAAGTATGGCTCCACCCCAACCCCCCCAGCAGCAGGCGTTATCACAGCAGCCGGGTGGTTCTGTAGACCCGGCTCAGTTCAGCTCAGAACAGAACTCTATCATGTCCCAGCTAAGTGGAATGACAGGAATGCACAGTGGGCAAGGGGGGCATTCGGACATGTTGGGTGGGAATAATAACAGCAACAACACCAACCAAGAGCTGGGAACGAACTTAAACAACAACAGTTTAGACCTGATGTAGCCTTGACTCCGTACTGTCTCTCTGTGTTGACACTGATCGGTCGCCCCGAACGACAAACTGCCACAAGTTTGAGAGCAAGGCGGGACTACGGCTTTGGGGTTTTAGAAGTTTTTATTTTTTATTTAAATATTTTTGTGATGTATAAATAAGAACTGAAGCTTCCTTCCTATGGGAGATGCAACATAAATCTTAGAAGTCAATTAATGAATAAATTAAAACAATGGTAAGTTATTGCTGTTAATATATATCTATATATTTTTGCCAATTGTGTACAAAAAGGTGGAAAGGCAGTGTTTCAGGTTGAATATATTTCTTCCTTAGTCTATGACACAATATTTTTGGGGACTGAGAATTTTTGCCTTTTTATGAATATTTTTAAGATTTTAAATGTGGCTAAAAATTAAAGTGAGTTGACACGATGTACCTTTTTTATTGTTTTGTTTTCCTCCTCAAACACCCGGTCACCGGTATCTATTTTGCAGAGTAAGTACATTTTATTTCTGAATTTACTTCTTTTTTTTTTTTCCCGGACCCTCCACGGACCGTTAAACAAGCGGCAACATATCTTCTTGTTCTGGACAGTTTTTACAGCATTGTACAGCGACTGCAACAATTCACATATATAGAATTTCTATTATTTGATACGTGGGAGGGAGGGTGATGAATGCAGTTTAATTTTGCCAGGTGTCTTTCTTTTGCATTTTTTTGTATGTTTTGGCAGGGTTTATTGGTTAGAATAAAACCTTGACAGTGTTTTGGGGAGTGGGTGTCATTGACCGCGGGTTTAGTCATATTTTTCAATGGCCAGATCTGCAGAACAAACCTTTGCACCCATTAGCCACATCTCCGCCCTCTATCTTCAGTTTTCCTATGAATGTGCACACCTCCCTTACCCCAACCCCCCACCCTAATGAAAGGAGGGATGAACTGTTGATTTCAGATGGTCTAGCTGTCAGATGCATTGTTTAAAGCTGGCCGATGTAAAAGGGTTTTGCGTGTAAATATATTCCAGCCTTGTTTATGAACTGTGACATGTGGAAGAGGTTGGTCAAGTTGTTTTGTTTGGGCTGCAGAGGTTTGAGAAAATCCTGCCTGTATCCTCACCCCCCCCCCCCCCCCCCCCCCAACGGTTTCTTTTGCTCCTCATCCTCATGACTGCCTCTCAACCACAAGATTTATTTCAATGTTAGTACTGTACAGAGTAAGAAATGGTGGACTTGGATACTGTTTTTTGTAATGAAAGTGAAAGATGTAAAAAAAAAAAAACATGTACATACTTTAAACCTTATGAGCAGAGAACTTATTTTCTGCTGCTTTCCCCCTCTTGTTTAATTGGATATTTGATGTATCTGTAAAGAAAACTACAAAAGTACTCCTGAGCTACTGTACAGTATTGAGATTTTTTCTTAAAGGTACAGTGTGGGGTGTGGTCGGTCACAAGCACCAATGCGCCTTTTTCTGTGTATTTTTGACAAGGTTTTAGGGAGGGAGGGGTTACTGCAACAAGTCACACACCTGAACAATCTCAAAACTTCAAACGGGAATCCCGTAGATAGCCGAGCCCAAGCACGGGCTCATTGAAGGTGTGATCTGAAAGAGTTTAAATCTGGTCATTTAGCTTTTTATGGAGAGGACTGAAGACACAATATTCACATGCTCACTATTTTTCTCAAAAGGTTGGGCTTGATGGGTGTGGGGAGGGGATGCATCAGAACCAGGTGGCAATATATCTTGAGACTTATTTTATAAGAAAAACAAGGAAAAACTGTCTTTTATATATAGATATATTATTTAATTTTATTTTTTGGAAATAAAACTTGAAGCTACAGGAATTATTAGATAAAAACATGTTTTGTTTTGTATTAAAGATGTTATGGTGATGCAAAAAGACACTGCAGACAGTCATTCAGTTTGCCCTGGGGAGGCCGTGGAGTATATTGTACCATCCTTTTTAAGAAATGTTTCATGTACATGAATATAGTTGTAAACATACTGAATCACTGTACAAACCGATGGCAACTGAACAAATAGTTTTGTTTTAATCATTTCTTCTCCTTAAAAGAGACTGGAAATAAGACTATTTAAATATTTGTTTAGTATTCAAATGGAATCTTTGACCACTTTTTCGTTCCTCTTGTTAACAATTTTGGTGCTTGCTGAGAGAAAGCAAAAATAACTGTTGCTCCATTTTCATTAGTTTTTTTTTTTTTTAAGTTATTTTGGTGGTCTGATTGTTTTTTTGCCAATAAATTAATTGTACAATAAAGTATGTTTGTACCATTGAAAAAATACTCTGTAGTTTTGTCTTTCTTTTTTTAACAGGTAATGATTATGAAAAAGGAACTCCCCGTATCTGGTGTCGCTCCGTTGGTGAACAGACGCCCCATGGACAGAGGCTTTCACCCTCGTCGCCGTGGTTGATGCTGGATCAACTCTGAAACCCTATTTGATGCAGGTCATCTCCCATTCCCTAACCACACTTCTGTCTGTTTACAGCTGTCCTATCCAATTAAAGATCCAAAGCTCAATAAAAAAATCTTTTAAGAAAATCCATATCTACTTATTTTGAATATTGAGTAGTGTAAATATTTACTAACAGGAAACTGCTGTGTAGAAATGGAAATAGGGTTTAAGGTAAACGTCCCTTGGAGAGGAGACATTTTATTTTGAAATAACACCTGTACGCATCCCAAAAAGTTATAAGAATTCAAAGCAGTGAGTATTAAAAAAAGGTTTACATTGAACACAAATCAGTTTACTGAAAATAATGAGTGAGGTGAAGATTCAATCTTAATTACTGTCACAAACAGGACCCTCTCAAATGTTATCAAATGTTTATGAATGAATTGCCTTATTACATTAAAAGCAACACAATCACTGATAGTATCGAGTAAGTATGACTTGTTTATTTTTTATTAATTTAAAACCCAGCACAACTTTATTAAGACAGTGTCATAACTCTAAAATGTTTGTCTACCGCAGGAACCTCTTCATAGTTCTAGGAACTGTAGAAACTCTCCTTTATTTTTCATTCTGCACTGCAGGAATTATTAACTATTTCAGTTCCTGGAAACCTTTTTAGCTCCTGCTTCAGAGTAGGTACCATGGCGGTGTGAATGTAGACAGAAAAAAAAAGTTCTCAGGGAACTCTCCAGTGGATAGTTCCACTTCAAAAAGTCCCCGGCACTGTTTGGTCCCAAAACACCTTTACATTACACTTACCTGCCCTTGGAAAAATTTATTTGGTAAAGTGTGTTAATGGGCTTTTTTGGACTGCAGGAACTTCCTCATAGTTCTAGGAACTGTTGAAACCCTCCTCCTTTGTTATTCATTCTGCACCGCAGGAACTATGAACTATTTAAGTTCCTAGAACCCTTTAGAGGAACCTTTTTAGCTCCTGCTTCAGAGTAGTTACCATGCGGGGGAGAATTGTAGACAGAATGTATTTTTCTCCATGATTTGTAGTTCTTAGGGAACTCCTTAGTGGAGAGTCTACCTTCAAAAAGTCCTCAGAACTGTTTGGTCCCAAAACACCTACATACACATTTCACCTACCTGCCTTTGGAAAAATTAGGTTCCACAAACAGTTTTTTTCAGACATTCCTTAAGGTCCTGATATCTGAACAAATTTGTTACACATCCCACTGCAGTTTGAAAAAGAATATGAACCATGAGAAACATTTATTGTAGTATTATCATAGAAATATTCTATCCACAATGAGACTTCATAGACAGGCGCAGGTTTACATCACAATAAAGTGCAAAGTTCTTCACTCAGTGGAGGACAGAATCAGCACAAGCTACCACATAGGCCACAGAGTCATATCAAGGTGCTTGTTTTACTTACGTACATTTACATATGGCATCAGCTCAGAGGTTATCACAAACTGTATAAAACTATTCTGTCATTCGTCAGCATGTACAGGTTCATTCAAAGAATAAATATACATTCATGTTAATGTAGAAAAATAATGACTTCAAAAATACGTTGCTCCCTCCTGTACCCTTAAACGTCCTCCCCTTAAAGTCTCCTCACATTTTGAGTCTTTGTAGCATCGGGCGAGGATCGTGCATTCATACAAAGTCCAAATCGTGTGTGTGTCTTTATATGAGTGTGTGTTTGTGTGTTTGCGTGTGTAAAGGATAGAACGAGCCCTACAGACTTAACAACCACAAAAACTACTGCAACATCAGGCACTTCCGTTCCCTGCGGCTTCATTGTCACACAGAGACAGTTTAGAGATCACAAGACGCTGACTCATTAACCATCAGTGCAGGATAAACATCCTTCTGACCAATGGGACGCCTCTGTAGGAGATCCCACAGACGTGACACATCACATCAGATCCTGAGCCAGCAGGGTCAAACAGATTGACAGGGTTCAGATTTGGGTTTTTTCATTTCTTAGAATGTGGTCTTTTCCAGCATTTATCCCAGACCACAGTTAGATAAAGCGGGTCTAAAAGGCCGTGGAGAAACCTTTTACTCTTAATCCATGAGTTCCATATCATTTGTCAATATTTATGGTAAATTAATTGAATATTACTTTATTGTATACTGACTTGATTGATTGCCTGATCTGTTAAAGAGAGTTTTATTTTGTTAATCACAAAATGCATTATTCTCAAAGACAGTTCAATAACTCTTAAAAGTATCATGGAGGCGTTTACATTCTTTTCTACCTTTGACGCAGAGACGGTTACAATTCAGAGCTTGTTATTATCCAGAATGTATGATTTACTATATTGAGATTGATTTGAATGTTTGTCCTTTAAATCTTGAAAATAGTTCTTCTCTTTCAATTCTTTTACTCGTAACCGACTTTGAGGCGAGTTTGTTTGAGTTGTTCATTTCTGTTTCGGAGTTCAAGAGTAAAACTGAACTTTCAGACATTGGAGCAAACTCAGATCACATGATATAATCAGCCAATAAAAATGTGATATAAAATTGTTTGGTCAGCTGCCTTCTCCGTGGTCCAGAATTAACCTTCATCAGGACAACTAGATACAAAATCTTGAGTTTTAAATGTTGTTCCTTCTCAAGTCTTAGCAGACAATTCATCTTCACTCTACAAGTTCTGTGCACTAAGATGAGACTTCAGCTTCATGTTAACCAAGGCAAAGACTACTATACTATACTACATCTTTCTTTTTAGCTTTACACCTAGGCATGAGTTGTGGTTTGACTCTGAAACAATAAATCTTTTAAATGCAATCCTTTGTATCGGACATGTGTGGGTTAAGTTTCCTACTGAGTATCTTCATGGGACTGCAGCATCAGGATAGCTGATATGTGTGTATTTGTTTATAGTAAGAAATCAACGTATTAGTTGTTTTAACAATGTGATTTACCCTGCTGGACTAACTACACAAACATTACTTAATACAGTGCTATTCCCTTCTACATTCTGTGACCAGGTCTCCTCTGGTTCAGTACGTCCTCATCACTTGTGTGTGTGGTTTGTTGTATATATTTGGAGATGGAGAGCCCGGTGTAGGCAGAAAACTACACTGTGTGTCTTTGCATTGATTATACTGCACTGTGAGAGGAAGGCAAGCAGGCGGATCAAATCTTCGCTCAGTGAGTTTTGAAACGCATACAAGACTTAGTCACACGTACAGCCGTAACAGTCTATGAGTTCACAGGTTACAGGTACAGCACTGTGTGCTGGTATGGGAACGACGGCTACACACAACTCACTGTATTTGACTCTACTGTACAATGAGTCCAGTACTGAATGTTTGGCCGAGTGTGGAAGAGAGACACAAACAGTGGACTGGTTTACATGCACAGAGAGCTCCTCTTCTTCTTCACACAATCACTCAAGTTACTGGATGGAAGAATTCTGTAAGTATTCTTTACCCTCATTAAAAGAAAGTTTACTGAAGAGCAGTTGTAGGTAGCTTTTTCATTTTGATTTTCACCACTACATGTTTATGATGACAGGCGATTCTATTTTCTATTTACTAGGTTTGAGAGGATCTAAAAATTGGGGTGTAATCTTTTTCACAGCTCCCATGCAGAGTTTTTGACCCCCATGGGGTCATTGATTATTGCTTTAATTACTGGACATCGTCATGAACTACTCTGCTGCTGGCTGCATCGTGTAACAATGATTCATAGGTGGCAGTCATACACAGACTGTTTAAAACATGGACGCACTTCTCAGTTACGTCACCTGTTGGTTTCTGAAGAGATGTTTTGAAGCCATATGATGGCAGTAGCCATACTGGAAAGTGGCTCCCTAAATTTCCATCAAACTCGAAACAGGCAAAGAGGTGGAGTAAAGGCGGGCCTTAAGCCTCCCGTTACACAGCTAAAACACCCAGGTAGTAAAGTTAGCCACGCCCCTAATTATGCAAATGTCTGCCTACATCTTAGCCTTTGCTAAATCAAATCAGATGAGTTAGCAAAATGTCACCAGCAGAGCAGTTTGTATGAATAAAGAATTCTGCTGTAAAATGGATTTTTTAACATGAGCTGAATCGGTGTGTTTACAAGATTACAGAACTACAAGATCAGAACAACGTGCAAAAAACAGGTTACTTTGCCTTTCTGGGGTTGATTTGGTGCCTGTTTAGACACATTGTTGATTCAGTGATGGAATTTGGAGTCCGTACATTGTGTTTTATTTTGAAATTGGCAGGATGCTATATGCGTATCGTTGCCGGACTTCCTGTCCAGGTCGATCCGCTATGCTTGACGCATTCTTGAAGCGGGCTATGTTGGAAAAATACACGTATGGCACGCTGAGACGGGCAGCGGCACACACAGATTCCAACAGTAGCTATTCAATCAGAACTGATTTTTAGCCAAGGTGAGCCCTTACCTGAAATCCAGTTTTCTCTAGCAGCCGTATGCACACCATATTTTTGCTGTAGTTATTGCACTTCCATCACCTCGCCAACTTTGGTCATCCTCTTTTTCATTGAGCTGAAAAAACGTTACATCTTTTCCAGATATTTTGGTTAAATCATTGTTGATTTAGATTATTCAATCTTGTGAACGTTGCCTCATTTTTTGTGTTATTTTTTTCCCTACCTGTTTTTCTTTTTTCATGTTCTCATCCACTAATAGAATTACCACAAACAGTTACAGATATCTAAAAGTTTACCTGGCGTTCAGCTTGTATCCCGGTGACTCTGTGCATGTAAACACCACTGACCAGGCTGGAAGTAGCTGGTAAGAGGAAGAGCAGAGTGAGATCCAAACCCTGACCCTCAACAGCTCTTCCTCACCGCCCTACTCTCTTCCTCACATCTCAGACCTCCAGGCCCAAGTCTCTAAAGAAGCCTTTGGCCACTCTCGACTCTCGGAAAGTCACTGTGAGGGAGTTGAGGGTGACGTCAGTGACCGTCACCTCCCCAGCCCCGATGATTGGTCTCCAGACGTCGTCTCTGTCCGGCTTCTCTGATGCAGTGAGCTCGTCTGGTTCTATAGCCGAGCTCCAGCTGTCTGTCCTCTTCCTTCCTGAGTAAGTGAGAGTCAAAGACAGAGGCAGAAAGAGATAGAGTTGCACTCAGGTGTGATTCAATCAAACCGATCACATGTAGAATATTATTAGGTCAACCTCCCTGGATAAAATATTTCAGCTCTGATAGATGTAGAAGGCAGATGGGAAGACTTTGGCAGCAGGAACCGACAGTCCTGATACACAACTGCCTAATTCTGCACTCCAGGTTCTTATCTCAACATACAGGTTATGTTAGTTTTACAAGTTATGATCAATTAGAGATTGTATTATGGATGAACTTTTCACAGTTTTCTATTCCGCACTTAATGTAATTTAGTGAAATAATCAATGTACCGTCAATGAGATGAGTCTAAAGACAAGCCTCTTCGCTTCAGGCAGAAAATAGAAAAAAATCTAGTTCATGAGGCGACGCCTGTGAGCTACTTGACATGCCTCATTGTCAACAATCACCTGACAACACCTCCTTCCAATTAGGAAGGATGTATGTAAGCTGCAAAATCTCCGATCTCTCCCTCTACTGCACTGCTGCTCAGCTCCGACCACCAACCCAGCATCCACCTGTAGGCTCCCACTGAGGGAGGTTCAAATATCATCCCATCACTCCTCAAATTTCTGCTACTGTGTACAGTATATTATTTGTATATAACTTGTGTTTTTATTTCATTCTTTGTATCTGTGTGCTGTTCTATGCTTTGGTGTTACCTGCTGCTGGAATCTGAATTTCCTGAGGGAACCTTCCCAAGGGATTAATAAAGTTCCTATCTATCTATCTATCTATGTAATTCAAAACTGTGAGGAGTGACAAAATAAGAGCCTTGACGGCAAACAAAAATTATATTCTGCTGCAATTAATATTGTAAACGATAAAAACGTGAGTTGTCTGACTGAAATATAATTTTAGTTCCAGGTTGATTCAAACAGGATCATTCAAAGGAATAACACCAATGTCTGCTTTCATAGGGTCATGTAGTTTAAAAGGAGTTTTGTGATTTGTCTTCTATCAGCCAAACTTTTAATTCAGTGTTCACTCATTTAGGTTTTATAACTGCCGTAGAGTAAAAGTTTCAAGAATAAGTATGTAACATTATGTTGAGACTGAGTGACTCTTGCGTTGCAGTTGTAACGTTGTACAGTAAGGACTCTGCAGGAACTGTTTCTTCACATTTAAATTCTCACCACCACCACCACCACCTTGATCTCTGCATGGTTTTTATCTCTCATTAGGTCAGGACGGAGGAAGTTGACTTGTTTTTGGTTGAAGTTAAGAAAGCTGTTTGTGACCGCGCCTTCAAGAGAGTTACAAAGAGTCGAGTAATCTGGGTGGTGAAGGTGATGAGACTCAACTGGCTGACCGAGTGACACACTTACCATCTAAAATGCTTTTGCTCTTTCCTGTCGCCTCCTCTTTTTCCCCCTCCTCTTCCTCCACCTCCATGTCATCTTCATCTTCTACATTGTCCACTTCCTCCTCCTCCTCCTCCTCTTCTTCTCCTTCTTCTGCCCAGTCCTCTTGTTTGGGAGGATCTGAGTCAAGGCACTTGAGTTGTGGTCTCCCATGTTTGCTTTTGAGATGTTCTAGTTGTGGTTGTGGGACTTTCCTGCAGACACCAAACGACGGATCCTCATCTTCGGGGAGAGAGCGTGTGAGGGAGAGACGAAGGCGAGGCGGCGCCGCCTCTTGAGTCTTGTGAGCGCTGCGGAGATCCATCGTGTAGACTGTACTCTGAATAAAAACCCCAGAGAGAACACTTGGACAACTGAAACTTGCAACTTGAATCAGACTGTGTATAAACATTTCTAATGGTTATAATGGTGAGTGTTGGGATGCTGCTGCTCTTAGGAGACTAAAGGCAAATCAACTACTCTATAGAGGATAATTATCGGACAGAGGCCTGCGAGGGAAATGAAAGGGAATGAGGGATTTATAATTTAATGAAGGAGTTATGCAGACTGATCTGTATATTGATCTCAAACTTTACCTGCAGAAGGAGTCTTTTGGTTTTGGATCCTTTTCTCCTGTGGCCCAGAGCTCTGTCTCTCTGCTCTCTAAAATGCCAAGAAAACAGTTAGGCATACAACACAGCCCCTGAAGAAGAAGAAGATCCTCTTTTAAAAAAAAACTCCATCCAGGCCTTCAACATTTATACAGACAAAAAGGAGGGAAATGCCTTGAACTGAGAAAACTTTACCAGAAAAGTCAACAGCATAAAGAAAGAAAGAAAGAAAGTGAGAGCGTGTCAATTCATTCAACTTCTATGGGAACTTTCTCATACTCAAACTGACTGCCATGCAACTCTTCGCCTTTGATCGGCTGCTCAGCCGCTCTCTGGACAAGAAAGTGGTCAAGTTTTGTTACGACTGTATCTGCTGCCTTATAAGATGCTGTCATGCACAGGAATTTAAAAACTGAATATAAGCAGGAGGTACACTTTTACAATCTCTGAATGTGTCAGCAGCACACATGATGAAGAACTTCATGAAAAGATTGATGTCGGCTGATACAGAATTTTTTCTTGGGCTGAACTGAAAAAGAAATGGAACAAAAGCGGAGCACAGCTTGTGCAGAGGGGCGCCCTGGTTATAGAATAGAATAGAATGACTTTATTGATCCCAAACTGGGAAATTGTGGTGTTACAGCAGCAGGTTATCCAAACACACAATATGAGCAAAAAACACAATGTTAGCAAATTTAAACACAATATAATATTAAATACAAAGTAAATAAGCACTAAAAATATCAAAACTAAGAATGTGAATATATACAACCAGGATTTAACTTAGCATTACTAAGTCTAAAATATGAAAGATTAAATGTAAATGTGCAAAAACAGAGTTGTAAATGGACAGTATTGACATAGGGAGCTGTCCAGAGCTGTGCAATCAGTGGTTGAAGACTTTGAGCCATTGGCATTGGTCTGGATGATTATAATGTCTTACAACACTCTCAATGACACCACCAAGTTAGTTGTGGATTAAATATTGAGTTGTGTTTTGGTATGTGTAGTTAAAATGCGACGACCCAGGACACACGAGGAGAGACGTCTTTAATCTGGATCTTGGTCTGAAGGGTCATAATCTCTTTAAAACCAAATTTAAGGTAAGAAGAAAACAGATTTATTCTGCACAATGTGTCCGTAGTGTCTGTGTGGCTTTTCATCAGTAAAAACATGACGTGTTCTGATGAGCCTTACTTTTCTTCATAGGCTTGAACCAGGCGCTGGTCCAGGATATGTTCCTCTGGTTCCCATGTACTGTACCTGCAAGATGTAACAAAATAAGACAATCTACTTCACTTTTCTTTTTATTCCCTTCATTCATGTGTTAGTCATTCGGTGAAATCTTCTGCATTCAGTGATTTCGGACCAGTTCTGGGGACTTTTTGATGAGAAACTATCCACTAGGGAGTTCCCTGAGAACTACACACCATGGGGACTTTTTTCTGTCTGCATCACACCGCCTTGTTTTTTTTCCCAAATGATTTTAAGGGCTTTTACTAACTGTTTTTTTTTTTTGCTAATGTTTACCATGGAATTTAAAAATGTCTGGATGGATGAATGGATTATTGTATTGGCTGCATCTTCTTAAAAAGTCACTTGTCAGCAAATATTAAAAAGTAGAGGTTGTTTCTGTTGCTGGTAGAGTAGATATCTTGATATAAGCATAAGACAGTACAATAATTCTAAATAAAAGCCTAACCATTTTTACTTTTAAATGCAAAATAATGGAGTTTCAATGTGTTTCATGTGATCCAAAGTGTGATTAATTGCAATTAAAAAAACATAATTGTTTGCAGCTCCTTATATTAAGTTTACACACTTACTTTGGAGGCCATCCTTTCCACTTCAACAGATACTCCACATTCCCCTGTAGAGAAACATGGTTTAAGAATATATTAGCCAGGAACTTAATTTTATTAAGAACATACTTTACCTTTTCACAGTCTACATGATAACTTCATACAAGTTAGATGCATTATGGTCCCGTGTACATCAAACTTAAAGGGGCAGTAACTGCTGCAACACTGATTCGGCTTTGATTAAGGCTGCAGGACGATGCATCAATTGTTACACTGACACAGACATGGACCTCCATGAATTATACATGTATAGAATCATTTAAAGTATAACACAAGAAATCTATCTCTACAGGTGATGTTTACCTCCATATTTGTGTATACTTTATGTGCATGATTATTATTACCCATGATATTATTTGCTGTTAAATGGAAAATACGTTGCAGTAAGATGTTTTCATGCTATCAGAAAATATTGAAGAATTAAAAAAAAAATGAAAATGTGCTGTATGTTTTTTCATATACCAGCCACTCAGTTAGTCATCCTCAGTGACATCATCCAATAACAACTTCCAAGCTCTCAAAAGTATTTCAGGGGGTGAAGTCACCACTATTCCCGACTTCACATTAGTCACCCACTTCCTCGTATAAAGACAGGGTTGTACTGTAGGGGGCATCTTAGCTCCTCAATGAACTGATTGTATAAAACCAAAAAAATGGTAGTTTGAAGTTAGTATCCTAATCCTCCATAATTTGCAATGCTGATCACATAAATATGAGGATATGGAGCACTTTAATAGTGTGGATTAAAGATTAAAGGATTAAGGATTAAAGTTGCCTTGTGGAAAAAATAATAAGCTAATAATATGCAGGTGACATCTTTGCTCATAACAATTATTTCTGAACAAAAGGTCCTTATATCATTTCATTTATCATCATGGGTTTTACTGGTAAACTGGGGGTTTCAGGGGACCCATAATCTCTATGCGGTGCGCACATGTCAACACATTATGTAAACGTTAACTTAAACCTTAGCCTTATTAGCATCACACAGACCCATAATGAGGGAAATTGCTCCCTTCTTCTGTAAACAGGCAAACACCTGACATGTGTTATAACAGTAGTGCAGTGACAACACGCTCCACGTTACATTTAAAGGGACATCCTCCTCTGACCCCGCCCCCTTCACGCAGCATGCAATTTTAGCTGCTCGATTCTGCTCATGCTTTTTATCAGCGTGCAAAGTAGCATCTCTCCTCCAAAACATGCGACTCCTCAAGAGCTGCAGCTAAACCAAATGACACGTTTTTATTAAAATATGTAAATAATTACCTTTCTAACTCTTTTCTTGAGGATTGATTCCACAGCAAACACTTGCTCTCCTATCGCGGACAGCTCCATCTCTGTGTTGTTTAACTGTCAAAGTAATGTCTTTCTGCTGGTGACAGCGGGGCTCCTCTTCCGTCCTCTTCCTCCCGCTTCTCCCTCAGCTGTGTGCTTTTCCTGAAAAGTTAAGGGCCGCGTGTATCCAGAGCGTCTTTACTAGTGATCTATCTTCCCGAGCGTCCAGTGACTTTACAAAATCTGCGACACATCTGCACACCGCTTTGCGCGCTCCCGCCCCCGTAGTGCGCGCTCCCGCTAGCTGCCTCATCATCCTCATCCTTCAGCGCGTACGGATCATAGAAAACAGCTTTTATTATTTGCACTTTATGTCTTTATTATAAACGGATGGATACACAAACACTGTGTGATTGTGTACTCAGAGCCCTTTGTAAAAATAAAAATACATTGTAAAAAAAAATACTCTTATAACTCATATAAGTCAGTATTTTTCACATTTATTACCAAAAGTTGTTATTCTACATAAAAGTTCCCAATAAACATATACGTTTTGCTTTACTAATGCAAAAAAAAAAAAAAAAAAAGAATAAGCATTTTATTATAGAAGTAAATTAAGGAGAGGCTAGTTTAGACTACTTTAGTAAATTAGGTTTTTAGACTAGGCTACAGCAGGGGTCTGGATAATCACACAGGGTCCTCATATGAATTTAAGGGGGCTAAAGACATTAGGCCTTAATCAGGTAGAGAAAACAAATATGCTTAACAATTTTGAATTCACTTATTTATTTTGGAATAAAGTAATTTGAACATTTCAGAACAGCGGGCACAGAGCCTCAAAGAGAAATGTGTCTGTAGTTCTCACCTGCCAAAAACATTTAAAAATGGTGAGCTTGTCTTTAATAAACTTTTCATATATCATAAAGTAGAGCCAGCAACATGATTTCAAAAAGTAAATGGTCTGTGTCTGAATAAAGTAATATATTTCCATCTTAATGTGGTGGAGTTCCGGTAAAGTACAAGTTGCTCATGTGTGTACTTAAAGGTCAATATCCAATTAAATGAAGCCACACTGTATGCTGTACATAAAGTGCCATTACAAGCATTTTATTTGTATGCAAAAATAACAAAAACAAACAAAAGACAGTGACAAACAGGGTCCCTTTAGTAAGAAGGACTGAAAGATTGTCATGGCAAAAAAAAAGAAATGTTCAGTAGAGTTGTGAGACAATAAACACGATGCGATTGGTTCCAGAAATCTCAGCAACAACCTCTGTGATGTTTTTTGCTGCAGGTTCACTAAGATATGACATTTAAGGACTACAGAGTAGGCAAGGGAGTGAAGAGTTTCATCCAAAATATGACATGCACCGTTGAAAAAAGTGATCTTTAGAAAATCATATGGTTTCAAACAGTTGTACATAATATAAAGCCCTTGGCCTCAACAGTGAAAACATTATATTTGATACGTTTCAGTTCCTTCTCCTTTATATTTAGGATAAATTGGTGCTTTGGAATAAATCTCCTGAAATGGCGACGAACAGCACAGACCCTCATATTTTTTTTTTCATAGCAACAAATATGCTTTTATGTAAACAAGTTAAGGCCAATATTGTCGTTACACGGACAATACATGTAGAGTATTAACAGTTTATGTTCAGCTGATAGATTTGAAAGCTACTTACAGTAAAATCTCTCTAAAGGCTCATTTCACAACAAAAACCCACCACAACTCACGTCTGACTGGACATGTCCTCACAACCAGCATGTCAACTTTCACTTTTCTTTCTCTACATTTATTCTCCTTCTGACATCTTCCCTTTGTGCTGCCAATCTTGTAACTTCTCCTCAGACTGAAACCACACATTGGAGCCCCTGCTTACAGTAAATTACTTCAGAGCTTTACCTCTCAGAGCCGGGGGAATGCAGGTTTGAGGAGAAGTTTAAAAGAGGAGGAGCGGTGAATCCGCTGAGCTCCTGTGCTACAGAGGGCTGCTGTGGGGGAGACCCTGTGGACTAGTTTGACCCTGCGCTTAAGAAGAAAAGTTTTGTCCCTTATTCTGCATCCTGTCTGAGTGATGTCGTGTTAACACTGTGGTAAAATATTGAGTGTAATATTTGAAAAAATAAAATATATTTCTTTACATCTATGAAGCGGTTGTATTTTTTTCCTTTCTAAATTGAAATGATTAATGACAATTTCAGATTACAAGGTCACTTAATCGGCTGTTTGGAGGTTTTTGACTAAATAGCCCATTACCAGCAGCTGATTGTTTACCCAGGAAATGGTTGATTTCCTTAAAATCATTCATTAAACTGAACTGTCAATCATTTTTCTTTAAATATCTGGTTGGTAAAATGTCTGAAATGTAATTTCAAGTTTACGTATTTCAATCAGATGTTTTTTGTTGACTTACAGTCCAAAACAAAAAAAAACAGTTTACTTCAAATGATCAAATAATCAGAATTAATTTGGGTAATTTTAAGTTTGAAAACTGAATTATGATAAAAAAAAATTAAAAAAATGCTGCCAATTAATTTTCTGTCTTACAACTGAGTGATCTTCAACACGCTACGTTTAGACCTAAAAAGTTGGAACTTTGAGGTTTGCTGTCAAAAAACTGAAGAATAAGCTTGTAAGCAGTCTTGAAGTTGTGATTGTTTTGTTGATTCCTTTTTCAACGGTCAAAGATGAAGAGTCAGACTTCATCTTTACATATCAATACCAAGTTTGGACAATTTTAGAAATATTTTGGCAGATTTTGATCATTTAAATTGTTCAATAATTTAAACAACCAGTTCTCTATTTGCCATAACCTGAACCTTATTATACCATGATTCTGTATCATTTGGAGAATAGCCTCTAACACATGTTTTCTTTCATGACCAGCACTCTTCATTACTTAAAGCATCCATTTAGAAGTGAATCATTAAAAGGAATAGTGACTGGATGATGCTGTTATGTCTTCAGTATAAGGATGCAGAGTCAAACCTCCACTAGAGGGAGTGTTTGGCCTGGCTGTTGCATTGCTTTGTTGCATATAAAACTGTTGTGTGGGCACAGCCTCTGTACACAGTATAGGCTCAGTCCCTGCCACAAGTGTTGGGGAAATGGAGGAAAAAAAAAGTTGGCAATGTGATTCATCGCTGATTTTGACATATCATATCAAGGCAAAGAACGGCACATTTTGGTGAAGGTGAAGGATAGAAGGGCAGAGAGCGATTCACATCATGAAGGTAGAGACAGAAGCAAGAAGACACATCAGTGAAGATCAGGACTGAGGCAGGGAGGAGGATCACTGAGGGAGACAGGCAAACAAACAAACACAGCATCGTTCAGAAAGCCTGCGCTGCACTCCCATGACTTTGGAAACTTGAACAGTAAAAAGAAAAAAAAAGAAAAAACGGATCCAAAATGACATTAAAAAATAGTCAATATATATATATATATATAAAAAAACACAAGAATAGCAGAAACAGAATAGTAACTCTTAGTAAGTCATAACTGTTGTGTGAGTAAAGGACTGTGATTCTTTGATTCTCCCTGGGAAGTGTTTGCTTCCTTAATTGCGTTGCATCTTATCAGAAAAGAGTCCAGCAATGGCTGTGTAAACAGAACCCAAAAAGAGGGGAAAAAAATACATCTGCTAGTGTGCATCCATGTGATTGGCTGTGCAAGACCCTACTCCCTCTCCTCTTCATTCTGCGATTGGCCCATTGGCCCTGTTGTAGCAGTGATCGGCTGGTTTAAACTGTTAGCCATCAGACCGCCATGTTTGGCGCGCCTCCACTTCCTCTGAGACGACTAATAGGAGTTCACAGTTTTTTCCTCGCAGCTGCTGGCGAAGAAACTTCCTAGAGCGTGGTCAAAAAAGGACAGACACAGATATGCAAGATGAAAAACTTATGTCAATTCATTAGTGCAGCTGCTGCAAGCAGACAGTTCACTTAGCAGACTTTCATTTGAGATTAGTAGTGATTCAGTTTCTTTAATTTGGGGTTATGTGTGGATCAGGAATACAAAGTTAGTACATAGTGGTACATAGTAACAGGTCTTTGCATACTGGCACCCTGAGGAGGTTCTCTCCAGCCGGGCTACTGACACTGATATTAGATAAAGACTCAGTCACAGGACATTATACCAGCATGATGTTCTGAGGAAGCTGAAACAACTTCACTTATTTTCAGCATGTGAGTGATAACAAAAAGGAGCCGGGCAGGCGTCTGTTTACATCACCCATTTCTACTTCCATCACAGTGAGTACTGTAGATCATTTCTTTTGAGATAAGACTCATGTTGGAAGATTCTCAGCTTCCCATGCTTTTGTTGATGTATGGGAAAAGAGGCAAAAGAAGAGCACAGTATCACTGACAGATTGTGAGTCTACTGAACTCTGTAAATATATACGCTGAGTTTTTTTGATAACATTAAACAGATAGAAGACAGACTACTTTGTTGGGTGTTTGTTTTGCTGTAGTAATTCATTTGACAATTTTTTATTTACTGAACAAATTCATTGCTTCACTGCAAAGCAGACATTGTGAATTAATCACAGAAGTTTTATAACAACATGGCCTGCACTATAGCTGTAAAAAAAAAAGTTTCTGGATGTAAAAGATGAATCCACTATGGCACAATTAATCCAAAGTCTAACAACTTTCTGAGTTTCTGATAAAGGCAGTCGACGTAAACGAACAAACATAAAGCATCATTCTCACCTGAGCTCGTCCGGGTTGCCGATGGGCTGAGGGCTGCGCAGCTTTGAATCCAGGTTGTAGTAGACTCCTCCCACCTCTCTGACTCCTATCCAGTGCTGCCGTTTGAGCGGCAGCCGGAGAGGCCCCCAGCGCAGGTTGGACGGCACGTTCAGGATGAAACCCGTCACATTGGTGAGCTCGATGCTGCCGACATCCCTGGAGGAAGGAGCAAACTTTTACTTTTGATAAACTCACATTTTGTGGTCGAGCTTATGAGATAAGAGATGAAATTCTACATTTTGAGATTAGTTTCTGAAAAAATAAAAAGTATGGTAAACCCCCCCAACTCATATTTCATATTAGAGGATTAAACAGTTTCAATATAAAATTTGGTGTTTTTTTTTATTGGGTTTTGAATTGTCTGAATGTTTTTATGTTTATGTGGATTATCTGTTCCTTCCTTTCTAAACATGCACTACTAGATCGTTATTATGTGGAGAAATAAGTCACTGTCATGCTGACAGTGACTTATTTCGTGTGACGTGTGCTTTATCATTAGCGGTGTCAATTGTTAGCTGCGCTCTTGCTTCTTCCTTTATTGAAGATATTAACAGAGTTTCTGGCTAGAACATTATCAACGCTACTGTAAGGTAGCCTGACCAGATTTAATGCACTGCTATTTTCAACAGCAGATGCCATACACCCAGAGATGATAAATGGTCTAACATGGTGAGAAACACACCTGGCTCATAGATTTGATACAGAAATTAAACAAAAATAAGATGATGTAACCCATTAGTAACTTCTGCTGCCTGGGCCAGGACACTCTTGAAAAATAGATTTTTAATCTCAATGAGTTTCTTTCCTGGTTAAATAAAAATAAATAAATACAGAAAATGTGTTGAGTTAGGTGTTTTGGACTTCTTGTCTTAGGCCAACCAATAAAGTCGACCCCTGCTGGCCATTTGAAAGAACACAGAATTCAGGCACTTCAGCAATCAGTTGACTTTTGAAACCAAGCAGCTGTTCTTATAAAAAGTCTTAAACCTGGAGGAATTTCCTTTTCCACTGTAGATTAACATTGCATTGATGAGATGACAGTCACAGTCACAGATAATCTGTGACAGTCACAGATAATCATTGAATTAGTGATACAGTTTGGTTCCAGTGTGTTTTGCTTTTAGGCTTGAATACAAGATAATTCAAATTAGAAGAATTTATTTTTATTTGCACCACACATTCTTCATCAGCCCTATTTTCATCATGCTGCTCTTATTCCTCAGAAGTCATACAAGCTACACTCATAGTACCCATAGGCGCCAAATGGACACCAATCAGTCTGATTCTAGCTGACAGCTAGCCGAGGCTTGATTGGTGAAATGGTGTGAATGCACACGGCCCATGTATCCATGGGTCCAGCTTATAAGACAAATGTTTGCATGCAGAGTGTGAATGCCCTGTACTATATATTAAATGATTCTAGCAGTCTTTTGCTGTGTGTTTGTTTCACATGCTAATATTGCTTTGTTGACGAATTTTCAATCTTTGTGCAGCCCTACTTATAGAGTTTACAACAAAACATAAACTACATTTACAAAAAGGAACATTAACTGTAAAATAAAGAGTTTCCATAATAAGCATCCATTGATGATATCTTTGGGTGATTTTGCATTATTTGATAGGACAGAGAGCAGGGGATGACATGCAGCAAAGGGCAGAGGGCGGATTCAAACCCACGGCTGCTGCGATGAGGATTACGGCCTCTGTACATGGGACGCGCGCCATAACCGCCAGGCCATTTGGCATTCACAAGGTTTCTGGTTCAAAACCGATTCTGAAATCTTGGTTGTCAGAGTTTCCCATAAGTGGAGAGTAATTCAAAATATCCCCGGTCAAAGCTCAATCCCTAACAGAACCAAAACGGTCTTGTACTCATCCAGGAAACATCATGTCCTTTCTAAAGACACAGCTTAATATTTGTACAGTAAGATTGAAGAGGTAGTCTGTAAACTGTGTATTTAGTTAGAAGCTTAATCACATCACTGTTAAACATTTACAATGCATACAATGCAAATGCATTCGGTTAAATCACCTCTGTGTTTCATCAATCAACTTAAGAGAGAAGCTTCGTTGTTTATGTAGCTACGATTTTGTTCCTGTTTTGGTCAAGACAGAGAAACAGGAATTTGGCTTTTGTGATAACACCAACAGCGGGCTGATAGAGCACGTCTGTGTCTCCTGTTATTGACCTCAGTCATGTAAGACTTTAAAGGAGGGTAACAGGAAGATAAAACTGTCTCCCAGACTTTGTGAACTGATGAAACTGCTGAGTAATCCAAGAGAGATCATTCAGAGGCCTGCTGATTAGCTGACTGAGGTGCAGAAGAGGACACACTCTTTACAACGTTTACCTCAAGTGACATTCTAAGATTTCACTGGATGCTTCTTAACCGCTTACGCCACAGCAGGAAAAACAAGTGTTTGTTTTTTTCTGTCACCACGTGCATGCTGGGAAGATAAGAAGTTGCAAAAAAACAAGAGAGGTGGGGGGGGTGAAGGCCTGGTCTCCCTGACCCTCATATTGATCATTTAGAGAAACAACAAGCGCAGCAGACAAAGATAAACTTCAGCTACAACTCAAGCAGTTGAGATAAACAGGTGTGGAAGTGAATCTTAAACAAAACAACAAAGAGATATTTACAGCTCCACATACCTTCTTTTATCCCACCAAACCGCCTCAAACCCTTTGGTCTGCAGGGCGGCCATTATGACATTAACATCGTAGTTCCCATTTCCCAGCATGCTCTTCTTGTGAGGTGTCACCAGAGTGCTGGGAGAAAGCCTGCAACAAGAAGACAAGAGGGACAAACAGATTATACAAAACATTTCATGTATACAGGCCTAACAGTGATAAAGTTTAATGAACCAGATACCCACCTCTGGTAGATCTCTTGCAAGGTGTCCCTACTGAAAGCTGTCCCGTCTTGGAAGACGTTATTGAGGGCGTGCAGAGCACACAGTTCCCTCCGCTGCTTCTCGTGGTATATGGCCGGAGGTGTCAGAGAAGGTTGAGGAGGCAGCGGAGAGGTGAGAGAGGACGAGGAAGATGAGAGATCCTGTTGCTGCTGAGAGTCTGTGGGATCCCTGCTCTTCCTCTCCTCCACTCCCACCACTACCTCCCCTCCTCCTCCTCCTCCACCTGCTCCTTTCTGCTTGCCGACCTTCCAGGGCATGCAGCCCAGCTCCTGCAGGCCGCCTCGCCCCTTCCCCTTCCACTCGCCAGCTGGATAGGGAGCGCTTCCCATCCCTGGATGTTCACCACAAGCACCGCCACAGCCGCCGCCACCTCCTCCAGCTCCACCACTACCTCCACAACTACTACCTTCCCGAATGCTACATCAGCAGCATCATGACAACCATTGCCATAGCAACCTCTCAGCCGCTTGGAGGAGAGGAGCTTGTGTGTGTGTCTGTGAATGGTCGAGGGTGGGGGGGGGGGGGGAGGAGGAGGTGGGGGGTTGTGAGGTAAATGAGACCTGCGGCTTGTTTAAGACAGCAACACCTGCTCTCTCTAAAGGAACGATGTGATGAGAGGTCAACAGGAGAGAGACGGTATAAAACGGAACTGAAGATGGGATTGCCAGCAAACAAACGATACTCCAGATGCTCCCGAATTAAAGACTACGCCTCCCACAACATCACAGTGGTGTCATCAAGCAAACTGCAGCTGCTCCCAGTGTGTTTCCACTTCCTCCATCTTTTGTAAGTTTACGTGTGTTGACAGCTCTCTCCATCCATCCAGTCATCAAGCCTGCAGCTCTGCGATTCTTTCCATCACCAGGTTTTGACCAGGGATATTTGATACTTTGCAGTAACGCTGCCCCAAAAAACACCTGAAATACAGAAATAAATCATTAAGATTTAAAAAAATATTGACATAAGTTCCCACAAGATAGTAGAGCCCAAAATCTCATCTTAAAAAACTACACACTTAGTTAGTCAAAAAGCTTAAACAAAACCTTAAAGTTACATTGTCTCTGTTGTTGATGCTGATAATATATCTTAAATAACACTATAAGACGTTCCTCTTGGTCTGCAGACCTCATAATAAGAAGGTAAACATTTGGACTGGATAGAGGAAGCAGGCTGCTCAGTTAGCTAGCAAAATATCACAACAGCGCCGCATAAAGAAATCAAGACACACACACACAGAACGGCTTTAAATCCATTAAAGAGGGATAATAGTCGCTGAAAATAGTTAATGTACAGATGCAATAAATCCAGGACAGAAACAGATATCTGTCGCTAAGTCTCCTGTGTGCTCTACGTGACTCGAGTTTACAGCAAACACAACTACAACGCTTCCTTTTACGTCTTATAACTTCATTTTCTCAAACTGAACACTCACCTGACGACTTCCTGCCCCGACGTGTCACAGCAGAACGACCATAACCCGGTAAATATACGACATTTACTCCGTCCTGCTTGTCCTTATGACTGTTCAGTCCTTTGTCTTTGCCACTTTTTCCCTGATATAGCTCTCTCTCTCTCTCTCTCTCTCTCTCTCTCGCTCTCGCTCTGTCTCTCTCTCTCTCTCGCTCTCGCTCTGTCTCTCTCTCGCTCTCGCTCTGTCTCTCTCTCTCCGGCCGTGCAGACGCGGACATGCGCAGTAGCGTCTCCCTGGCTCCATATTGCTGTCACAGCCTGCGTCAGTAGAAAGTTGAAGCAGTTCCTCCCCTGAGACTGCGAAAACCCACATTTTTTTCTAACTAATAAAATAAAACATAAAAACATGATTTTGAGGCTCTGTGGTTTTTATTATGTATGAAAAGATACCACCACATTTCTTTCACTTCTGGGTTTTGAATGTGTAACGTGGCCATTAACCATTCATTTTTGATTGGCTATAAGATTAAGATTTACTTTATTGATCTCACAAGGGGAAATTCTGTTTTTATACTCTGTAAGTCATGCAACACACACATAAGATGAAATATGGCTTTAGGCTTTTTATTGTTTATATTTTTATACAATATACATGACTAGGAGACATTATGAGCCAGCAGATAATTATCACTCTACCTAGCAGTTTTGTTTAGATTGAGAGCTATGAAACTGTTAAGCCACTCATAGCTCATTGTTTTGATTTTTGGCCTCAAGCTTTATTGTTTTGATTCATTTATAACTTCCATCATTTGTTAAGCATGGAAGACAAAGTAACAACTAGCATGTGAAGATCTAGTAGCTGATGAGGCAGATATTTTCTCATTTACGTCCAATAAAACAGAGCACAAGCGAGACTGATAGGTCTCATAAAAGCTACATCAGATGGTACAGAGCCCCTGAAGTCCCAAAAAGTAAAAAAAAAACAAACAAACAAAAAAAAAAACATTCTTCTAAGCACAACTTAATTTTTGGGAATTCAGGGTTTCTGTAGATGGACAACGACTCAGTTGGAATTTTAATTGTATTTATTTTTATTTTTATTAAATCATAAATTGATAATACTTTTTAAAATCCACAGCAGGATGAACTGCATATAAGACCTTAGGCTGAGATTTTTTACCAGCAGGAAAAAATTTCAGCCAACATTTTACATTCAGCAGATACAAAGACACTTTTTAATCACTATCTTGTGTGCTGACAAATAACAACCTTTCAGTCAAATAAATACAAACTCAAGAAACAGTCCATTTTCAGTTAATTCACTGAGGTGTTTTTTTCTTGGGGAGAATGTTTAGACAAACAAAAAATGATAAGTTCATCTCTTGCTACAAGAGGTCAAGCTGTTCTGTTGGATCTCAGCACAGCTGAAATTATCTTCATCCTTGGGCTTATGACCGATATCACAGAAGTGCTGATATTCAACATTCCTCTTGTGATGTATTGCTTTAGTAACCAATTGCATGGTGTACACATGAAGACTTTGTATTGTTTAAAATAAAACGCAAGCTATGCATTTTCCTAAAGCAGGTAAAGAGAGGAGTAGTTTTCATTCCTGTGCAGGGGAAAAAAAACTTAAATTTACTGATAAATATAAATATCTTGGGACTCAGCAAGTAGAACATTAGGGGGTGCTATAGCCAAAACTTTTAAACCATGTGTCAGGAATACAGGGTTACAAAAGAGCTAAAGTAAGTAGAAAATATAATTCATTTTAATTTATACTTTCCCCTTTGTTGTAGCCTTGTGGTTATGTTGCAAGCCCCATGTAAAGAGGCTATGGTCCTCGTGGGTTTGAATCCCACCTCGTCCCTTTGCTACAAGTCATCCCCCACTCTCTGTCTCTCTTCAGCTGTCCTTTACAATAAATGCAAAAAGGCCCAAAAATATCTTATAAACAATCTGTGTCTAGGGGGCTGTGTTGGTATACTTATAGAAGATATTTCTGTTGGTATATTCTTTGTTTTGTTTTTTACCTCCTGGAGCGTAATTAGTCATGTTTACTTAATGATGTTATTGTCCATGTTGTGCTTTTTGATGTTGGCGGACTGACACACTGAAACATTTGGCTGATTCTCAGTTAATGTGTTTGAATAATCCCATGAGGGATGGGTCATGTGAATGACAAAAAATAAAATATTTATTCATTCATACATTTTGGATGCTATTTTTGTATTTTGTAGTGTAATGTTGAAGCTACTTTGCAATACAAGCAAAAAATGAGACAAGAAAAGCCTGATGTAAGAGTCTTTGATGGCAACAAACTTGAGTGATGGCAGTCATGAAAACTGATTTTAACAGCTGTGTCAAGTACTGCTGAAGGGACACAACGTACATATGCAACCACAGTCATTATTCACACCTTACTCAGATAGAAAACGTTACAGCTCCAAATCTGGGAGATTTTCTCTTTTACCTATAAACAGCTTAACAGATGCCAACACATGGTGTGTGTTGATAATTGTTGCTTTCATCTTTAGCACCATCTCTCTTTCTATCTGTCTGGTGGTCAGGCTCAGACTCTTGATGGCAAGAGAGTGTGATGAGCTAACTATTTGCTCTTCACTATCTTCCTCCAGCTATTCAAACAGGATCCCAGAGCCAGCACTAATCAAGACGACTGGAATTACATTTTGGAGTGGATGTTTTTCTTCATGACCACCTTTCTTTTTCTCATGTCAGAGGTCAGAAGACAGGCCAAGTCCTCTGTTTGATTGGTTTAGGTCACCATATTTGGATTCCAGTCAAAAAATCAAGAGCAGGAGAGAGGATCTTTATTGAATTTTTAGTGGGAAGTTTTAAAAAGCAGATGCATAAATGTCTATACCAGGATGACTATGAAGGTGAGTATGTTTACATGTCTGCAGAAAGAATAACAGTATATGATATAACATTTTTAAATATGGGACAGAACATTCATTAATGTTTAATAATCACAGCTAAAAAATGCGATGTAGAAGATTGCACTGAACACATCGAACAGCACTCCTGAACTCTACTCGCAGTATGACCTGAGTTCATTTTCCCTGATCATTTTTAAAGTTGAATATCTATTACAAAATGATGGGGAATACAAAACATGGAAACAAAAAACAACATAGACACAGGTTTAAAGTAAAGAGTAAACTGTCATCAACATCTTATAACACATCAGAATAGGAACATTAAGAGTGAGTAAGCCTAGAGGTAACCAAATGTACCCATCTAATGATGGAAACTAAAGGCAGCCAGTGGTAGTGCATTCATCTGTTCAGAGGTAAGTCAGCGCATTGGCAAAAATTACTTTGTGCAAAAAATAACCACTCTATTTTTAAAATTGCATGTTCAGCAGTTGTAAGACTGACCAACCCCACCTCTTTGTTTACATGTGACCCAGTTTTCTAGCCACTTCAGAGGTCATGTCAGCTAACAGCTCCTCCCTGATGCGGTCCTCCCTCCTCTGCAGCTCGTGCACAAAATGCCCTCTCAGTGTCTTCATCTCCATCACACGACCCAGCAGATGCCTGCGCAGCACACTCTGCTCCTCCAGGGGGCGGTCTGGAGTGATATCCACCAGTTCTGGCCTCTGGTCACAAGGAGACAGAGCCCTTCTTAGACCCCCAGCATCTCCATCCAGCAGCTTTTCTACTGTCTGTTTCTGGCCTCGATTGACTACATGGGTAAACACCGGGAGGATATACTCCACAGCCCCGTCTCCAAACAGTTCATGTGTGGCCTGGATCGCCTGAGCCGCTTCCTGGTTGATCCCTGTGCTCGACTCAGGAGCTGGGATCACGAGCAGGAAGACGTGTGGTCCGGGACTGGTGAGCTGGAGGCTCCTCAGAGCTTCCTTGGCTCTTTTGTTATTCCCCAAAGAAGGCCCCAAAATGTCCGGGGTGGCGATCACTGTAACCTCTCTCCCATCTAACAGAGTCTTTATCTTTGTACTCTCTGTTAGATGACCTATGGGTTGCTTTGCCTCCCTGGTGCCCAACAAAGTATTTGACAGCGAGGAATGTCCTCCATTGGGTCCAAGGAGGATCAGCCTCAGGCCTGGTACGTTGGTTGGATCTATCTCTGACTCCAGTGCCCCATCGTTTAATGAACCTGCAGAATTTTTTTTTTTTTTTAGTAGATACATTTTCAAAAAAGCAGAAAAGCGGAGATTCTCAGTATAAACCTCAACTGGGCTTGAGAGGTAAACCAACCTGTGACTTTTCTAATGAGTGCTCCCAGCCACTTGAACTTAGAGGAACATCCTGATGGAGGAACAGATTGTTACTCAGACGGTTTAACTGTAATTACAGGCCTATAATTATTATGTAGATCTAGCTCTAAAATAGACACGCCCCCCTGAGATACTAAATTGCTGTCATGTGTGTGGTGAGTTTCTGACTCACTTCCTCTCATTTTCCCAACCTACCCATTCCAACTGTAAATTTCCCCCTGACCTGTTTACCTTCACTAAAAGCCAATTTGAAGCACACAGGGAAGAGTAAACAACATCCAACGAAAACACAGTGAGCAACTCACCTACGAAGAACTTCCAAACTCGAGACAGCCATTTACACAAGCTCTGGATTCCTGGACAAGACAAGGAGAGAAAGGTAAGATACGACTTATCCAGAAGTGACATGAGACATGTTGTAGTTTGTTTCAGATGCATCAAAAATGAGTGATTGTATATTATATACCACGCAGGGTTCCCACCAGGTGGCTCACCCAGCCCCAGAGGGCTGACAGACCTAAAGCAGAAACACAGATTCATCTTCTGTTGATTTTGTTTCCCATCATACACAAAGACAATTACATATCCTCTTATTTATAGGGTCCGGGTCGTTAGACTTCTGACATCTGACCATTAACTTAAACTTCACTCACCAGTAAGAGAGCAGAACAAACGTATCGGCCATCGGATCAGAGCTGGGAGGGCTGCAGAGGAAACAGACTACTTTCAGTACTATCCATTTAGTTTAGTTTTCAAGTGATTGTTTTACATATAGCATTTTAAGACCTCAAATTCAATCAGTAGAATCATTGAAAACATGAACACACAATCTCTGGCTTTACTGGGACTGGCTGGAAAAACGAGATAAAAAAAAAACAGGTTTTAACACAAGGTGACATGATTTTAACCTGCATGTTTCAGTCACAGAAGGGAAGTCATAGCAAGTGTTGGCAGCCATCTTGACAGTTTACAAGTATTACTTTTCCTTTTCCTGGGCCTGAGGAAGGGTTTGGCCCTGGCATTAACATGAATCCTTAGTGATCCAAAAACATCTGACTAGCTCTAAGCACAGGCGTGAAAGAAACACATTGATGACAAATTTTCCCTTGGACCGCATTTGGACGGCCTAGTGCCCTGTTTCCAGGACCGTGATGCAGAGTGATAGATTACTGGTCTGTCATTTGGACTGATTATATATTTCAAGGCAATGTTGCGTGGGAATGATGGGACTAATGGCATCTTTTATTGGTTTAGTAGGGAAGTGCATTTCAATACTCCGCCCCACCAACAGGCACATGTTAATGCAAGTAATGAAGGACCCATTGAACCTGTTAGAGAATGTTAAGTTCAGTAGCCTGATTGCAAATTGCTCTAACTATACAAAATTCAATAATTAACAGTAGTTAAACCAACAACAAATCAAAATTCAACCCTCCACTATACTACTCTACAGAGAACAGTTTAAACCTGCTCTTTTTCTAAAGTGCCTTGAGATAACATTTGTTATAAATTGGTGTAATACAAATAAAAATGAATTGATTGATCTACATGTACATACATATGACAGTCAGTAAGTAAATAATCAGAAATCCCTTCACATGGGACAGTTCTGTGCTTCATTACCAAACATGTTCATGAAACACTAAAAAAAAAACTTTACCAGGTCTACTCAGTTACATACCTTGGTTGCCAGTGTGTATAACAGTATAATATATATGAAATAACTCATACTTTATAAAATAATCCATATTAGTAATAGACCCATTGTGAAAAGCATTATTCAAATAGGATCCTTATCATTTCAAAGTTTAGGGTCAGTGTTATTCTATATTTTATAATGGACTAAAATGTAAATCTTTCATCAGGATGGAAAAACTGTTTGCAGTTCAAACTGTTTTTAATGGCTCTAATGGACTAACCACTAGGCATTTCATCCTTCAGGAAATGCTAGACAATCAGGAGTTCAATGTGCATTTGATAAGAACTATTTACATCTACGGATTTGCATACAGTTTTTGCATTTTCTCAGCAGTTGAATGCAGCAGGACAGTAATGTGGTAAATGTGGGCCTGGCAACAGAGCCAACACTTGTTAGTGTGAATGATTGATGAATTAAATCGCAATTGTATTTGGTATTCTGACCATTTGAAAAAGATTGCCTGTTTTATCCTTTAGAACAGTGTGTTTTTGATTAGTAAATGAATAGATCTGTTCTTGTAAATTGGCACACTGTATGTAAATTGTTATCAATAAAACTGAGGGAAGTTAAGGTCGTCCTCTGTAAGAACAACCCTGATGAAATAATCATGGGTGTCTGTTCTCATCAAAGCCATTTCTCATACAAGCTGTCTTTCACATTTTATGTTGCTGTCTTTCTTCAGTGCTCAGTACGACCTCTGAGGAGAAGAGGTTAGTCAATACTCTTAACAATATGGCTTCTGTGCCAGTGGAAGTCTCCGTTTTGCCAAATTCATAAGAAGGTGTATGTGTGTGGATTACTGACTCTGTGAGAATCTGTAGAGAAGATATCCCACTACAGTAAAAGCTCCCATCTGGACATTGCTTCCATTCAGCCACCAGCCTAAACAGAGAAGAGAGGAAGGAAAGCACCACATTAGAACTGTAATGTTGTACACAACTTATCATGTGATTAACCTTCGACCTACTTCTCTAAATCCTAGGAAACTTCCAGGGCTTTGTGTGGGTGAGTTTGTGTATGAAGGTTTACTGTCAAAAATCTTTTATTTTAATCTTTACATCTTTATCATACTCTTTTTTTTTTATGGCAGACCACTTGAGCACAATATGAGATATGGCAGCTCAGATAAAGCAGCACATAAGTTTCAGGCAAACTATTTAATGAAATGCTTTTAAAGTTGTTGTGTAGTACATACAATGTTTTTTTTGTGTGTGAATTTACTCAAGACTTAAAAGTGGAAAACCAGCCTTGGATTTATCATACTTATTTTGAAAAGCTTACCCGGAAGTCAAAAATACTTTGGTGTTTATGAGTTATACTAAACTTTAAGTGATATGCTATTAAACTCCTGCCGGTAAGTACGTACTCAATAACATCAGACAATATAATACGAAAACAGAGATGTCGGTTATTCCTAATTTGAATTGTTTTATCAAAGAATGATAGTTAAAAAACACTTTTATTTCATAGAATATCCCATATTTATGTTGTTAAAAGTATAGTTGACGAAAAAAGGTGTATCTCACCTGCATCCTCCGGGTTGTCTCTTTCACACTGACACTCCATTTCTACTCCGTTGACGGACCTTCAGTCACTTTTATAGTAGCGGAACTCGTTACAGCACTTCTGCCCACAGCTTTCAAAACAAAAGCCCTTAAAAGTTACGTTTCACACGTCCATTGCGAAATCAACAACTACCCTCGAAACAGCAATAACATCTGGATTCAAGCTTCAATAATAGCGAATGTTAAGTGTCTGTACATGATTTTAACAATTACGTCAGTACAAGAACTCTTGATAATCACTCACTTTCAAGACAAGTTAAACCTAAGCACAAACTATATAAATACATGTTGAAACCTATTATCCTACAGCAATGCCAGGTTATTACTAAAGCTGTACCTGCTGTGTAGTCAGATTATCCTCAAACAGGAATGACATCTACTTCCACTTAAAACCTGATGAAACTAACACGAGGTCCATGTTGTGTGCGATCCCTTCTTCCTGTTGTTGTGTGGAAACCTTCTCCTGTGCAGGCCTGCCCTCAGCTGGAACTCTGCTCTTTATTGTGCTGAGAAAACAAAGAAGTATGAAGGTCCAGGTATGCTGATTATGCTGCCGTCTCACTTAGGATGGACACACCTTTTCTCTGCCACAAGAAGAACCTGAAAGGCTGCTTAATGTGTACGGTTTACTGACTCATGCAGATATTACAATAGAACAAAGTATAAACAGGGCAATTAAAAAAAAGTGTTTTATTAATGCAACATGGATCAACACTTGTTACAGTATTTTTATGTCAAGAAAAGTGTATTCCAATAAGTACAAAAAATGTTTATGTTTACATCCAACTCAAGCAGTTTGAAGGCACCTGAACACAAAACAAAACAGAAAAAAATCAACTTTTTTAATTTGACATTCAAACATGATTTATGTTTAGCATTTAGCTACACTTAACCGTGCAGCCTTGCAAAACAGAGGTAAAAAAAACATGTTTGATCCTAATAAGAACTTATTTGTTTGAACATTTTTTTCCCCGTTGGTCTCAAAATCCACAGCTGTGCAAGGACATATTTGTAAACCTGGAATCAAGTGTGACATCAGAAAATCTGATCTTTAAATGTTTGCCTGCTCATAACGGCAGAGTGAGGTTATTTCTAACCCCTCATGACCCCAGCTGGGCGGTAAGTGCATCTATCAGCTCCTGTTTCTTGGTCCCGGTGGTTCGAACCCCAAACTGCTTACAAGCCTCCTTCAACACCGGTACGGTCAGCTTTCCCAGGGTGCCGTTCTGTAAATGGGCCTTCAGTGCATCTTCTCCCAACTCTACTTTGGGTTTCTTCTCAGCCGCACCTCCGGCGTCAGCTGAAAATCAATTAATAAAGAAGATGTTTAGTCAAAAATGTTTAGTCTTTTTCTTACCACATGATCAAACCCTTGCAGGTACTTTGTTCTAAGAAAGGAAACTCATATCTATGGTATCATAATGCAGAACAACAAAAACACAGCAATTTTGCTACGTTTCTGTTTTGAGGCCAGCTCTGACCTGTTTTGCGTTTGGCAGCTGGTTTGCTTTCAGGGTTGTATCCGTCAGGGTAGACCAGATCTTTAAACTCTTCAACCAAAGGTCCAAGACGGCGATCAATCTGGTCTACCTTTGGCACTGAGACAAAGAAAAGGGGGAAAGATGAGTGAGTGCACACAGAATGAGAAGAGGAACAACTAGCTATACTATAAAAGATACTGAGCTCTTTAAACGTTTGTCTTACTGATGAGGTCCTCTGTGTCCTCCGGAGCCATCATATCTAAAGCCAAGGCCTCCAGGTTCCTGTAATGCTGCTGGATGACGGGGTTCTCAAAAGCATCACTCCTGCATTAAAAACACATGGAGATGTTACAGGAATAAAAACAAAGCATGGCCTTGTTATCAGCAGAGATCACTCTTAAAAATATCTTAACATTTGAATAAGTGGCAAAACAACAACACCAAATACACTTAAACAATTTCAATACTGTGCCCTTTTCTTATCAAACAGCTGAATGTGTAAAATATCTCTGTAAAGCACTGATCATGTGCAGGAACCTGTATTTGAAGCGCAGCTTGGAGACAATCTCCTTCATCTTGTCCACTTGTGTTTGTGAGGCTGATGGGCACTGGGGAGTATCCAGAGTCCGCATGTCATCAGCATATGGCAGGTAGATGACATTGAAACCTGACACAGATGAGAAAGGAGAAGATTGTGATCCAGGTTCAGTAAAACACAGTGATATGGACAATAAAATATTCCCCTATCTTGTGTATTACTATGAACTGAAAAGCCAAATACAGGGATAGAACTTGCCACATATTACCTGGAGGTGTAATCTGTACTTTCCCCTCGTCGACCTGTTCTTTTTGAGGCACCAAGGCGACAAATCGAGGGGTTAAGTTTCGTCGAGCGATGCAGCGACACAAAGCGAACACATTCTTCTCGCTACATTTTGTCATCAAGGCAGAGAAGAGACAAGCGCTACCTAAGGTGGAAAACATAGAATAGAACAGATCAGCAAACATACAATACTGCACCATTATTCACTTGAACATACATATAATAAGACTGTCCTAATAGACTACACATTAAATCCTCAGCACCAGAAATGATCATTCATATTGAAAAAAAAAAAAAAAAAAGATACTGGAAAATACTTTTTTTTTCAGGTTCTACCATTTATAAGGACTTTGTATAAAATTAACATTTGTATTTTTATTTTGAAAAACTTTCTGCCAACTTTAGGTCTTTATTTGCATACAATGAAATAGATAATGAAATGAAAGGGTTGAGATAAAGTAAGTAAAAAACATTTTTTTTCAGGCCGTGAACAATGATGAAAACACGTTCAAACAGACAAATGCTGCTACCTTTCACCTCGCCCTCCTCAGGATAAAGGAAGACAGCAGGTCGGATATGGTGGTGACGTTCGAGCTCCTCCATGGGTTTGAAACCGATCAGAAACAGTCCGGGGTCCTCGAACTTCCTGATGGCGTCCACCTCGTCCTTCTCCATCACAATCTGTTTTTTACCGTAAGTCTACAACAGACGGACAAGAACAGACACAGAGAAAGGTAAGAATGTTACTGAGCAAAAAATCACTGATATTTACTGAATTGCATGTCGTTGACATGACTGAATTCAAGTTCATTTTCAGTCGGTATGGACCTTTATTCAAGATGAACTGGTAAACAACAAAACAAAAAGTAAACAATTAAATTGTGTTTTCACTCACCATGGCTTTCTTTATCTCACTGGGCAGCAGCAGGCTGCCGGTCTGGGTGTGGAAGATGCGGGTTTTGCTGCGTACTGGCTCGTTGGTTTCTCTGTAGAGTCTGATGGGAGCTGGTTTCCGCGCTGTCACTGCAGTTGCATATATTCCCACTGCTACATTTATGCCCTCACCAAGACAGAGGTTTAATCTAAGGTTGGCAGAGAGGGCAGGAAGATGTGAAGAATTAGATAGGAGGATTTAAGTAATAAAACACACACAAAGATGGACAATAAAGGGAGAAGACACTTAATACAGAGACTATATACACTATAGAAAGTCAGTTAACAAGAAAAACTTTTATTTGCCCCAAATCAGAACAGCATCACTGATCTCTACCTGGCCATGGCTCTCTTCTTCAGCTCCTTGGCCCGCACCCTCTTCTGGAGATCCTCCAGTTTGTCACAGGGCTCCATTTGCAGTCCCAACTCACTCTCATCCTCTGGAGGACTTACAATGTCACGAAAGAAGGGCGCCACATCGAAGCCACCTGGTTTCATTAGATGCATTAAATCAATGACGACACCTGAGAGAAAAGAGAAAAGAGTCCATTACATACTGGCTATCAAAGCTTGAACAGTTTTAATTCAAACTACATCTAAAGAATTTCAAATTTTCCAGGGCAACCTTTGAGCATTCAAACAAAAGCAATATTACATGAATGAGACACGTAGCAGTTTTTAAGTACAGACATACCAGTCTCTTTGAGGTCACTGGCTTTGGTGCGAGCCTGACGGTCCTTGCCGCTGTCCCCCCTGTGTGGTTCATCTCTGCAGGTGAAGAGCATTAGTCGCTTGTGTGAGAGGCGAAGCTTGATGTCACTGTACAGGTTGGCGCAGCACCACAGGGCGTCCCCCAATGATGTCTCCCCATTACCCATCGTTTCTGCTGCTAGTTGGGCTCCTTTCTCCCCTCGCAGGGCGTCAACTTCCTGCACTCGTTTTGCACCTGAGAAAAATAAAGGTAAAATGTCACATGATAGACTAAGGAAATACAGAAGCTATAACAGGGCTTTATGTTTGCTATATATAGATCAAGATATTTCATAAACAGCAGTTCTGCTTTGGTGGTTTTAAGTGAGCCTTCGCTTACTAAGAGGAATATTTGATCTGATTATATTTTTGGCAACAAACCTGTGCAGAAAAAAACATGAGACTAACAGATGAAGTTTGATCCTCCTGTGTAAGTCTAAACAAAAGTGAAGCATCTTACCAGGCTCATCAAGGTCGTGGTACACGTAGACATGCTTGAATGAGTTTGTTGGATTTTTGCTCTGCTCTGTGCCGTAGAAAACCAGAGCCATCAGGTCTCTGTGACTGCTGATAATCTTACTGGTGTACACAGTGCGTACAACCTACCAAATAAAACAAGAACATATATATCAAAACAACCAATAAGGTTTTTCTTTAATAAGGTTATGGAGTAGGTCACCCCAGAGCCTTTACACAACTGGCCTTCTTACCTGCATGGTCATGTCAAAGTTAGAGGGTTGGCCATCTTCTCCTTTGATGAACATTTCCTTCGAGGCATCAACCAGGAAGACCAAACTGTCCCTCCCTGTGATCTTGTAATCTCCTGACAGGGACATAGAGCCTGATTTGTTCTTTTGTAACTTCAAATGTTCAGAGAATGTCTGACTTTTTAAAAAATCAAATGCGATCTGATATCAACTAAACAACTTGAATTAAGTATGATACGTTTATAACACCAAACTGCATGCAAGTGTGATTACATCAAAGTTCCCAAACTAGCAGAGAGGATTGATGGCAAGATCAGAATGACCAATGGCAGCTTACAAAACAGCATTATTTATATTTCAGATGAGGTACCAAGGGGGATTTAACCTTACCTCCGGATTGTTCTCCCTCTTCTTGCTCTTCCTCATCATCCTCGTTCCGGTAGTAGGCGTTCCACTCAGCCATTTGTACCCCTTACAGTTCTGTCAATTAATTCAACAGTATTCATAAGGACACAAAACACAAAACATTATTATTATCTAAAGCGGCATCTGACATGTAAAGTTTATAGTGCAATCTTAGGGTAGATGGCACACCTGACTTGTACTTTGGACAAACGCTTTAATGAATCACGACATAGCAGTAGGAAAAGTGGTTACACCCAGTATAACAAGAGATTGAGATAAATTAATAATTTGTTAGACTTATCTATTTCAAATAGGTCGTGCTCCCTCAAAACTTTATACTTCTGTAGTAGTGTTATAATAACTACGAGATACAAAGCTATTCATGACGAACTATTTCACTTAAACCCATCTTTACAAAGTGCATGCTTCCTCTAGTTGTTGTTTACTTTCACTAGCTAGCGTAGCATGTCATTAGCCACTGTTGGTTTCAATCGTAGTTATGCTGTCACTTACGTGTCACGTATCTTTCTAATTACGCACGCAAACTTTATGGACTAAACAAGTAATACAATGACCTGAATACATATTTAATAACTGAAGAAGCATAAACACACTCACATGCTGTGTTATTTCACTTTCTGCATACAAGTCCAGGCAAAGTCTTTCAAATTAATGGCTGGCGCGCCCAGCTGCGCATGCGTGAACGAGCACGCTGAGTCGTGCGTTGCAGCTCGTCGTCTATTGGACGCCCCATTCTGCCAATCAAATATACTGGCCAATAAAACTGAAGTAGGAGGGATTTGCGACACCGGAAAGGGTTCACTCTCCATGAGAATGCACTTTTTTTTTTTGACAGTTGTGGTTGTTTCCAGTGGGACAGTGTCAAAGTTCCTGTCGGGCTACCTCGGGCTATTACCGGCACATTTATATTTTGTTATTTATTTATTACATTTCATTTGAGACAGCTTGTGGTCTGTGTTTTTTTTTCAGTTAAAGTTTGACAAACTTATTGATAAAGTTTTGTACACCGGGTAGGTGAGCCAGCCGGACTCAGTGGAAGTGACTCAGCTGCTTTACAGTAGGGTAAAGCTAAAGTTGTCACTTTGAAGAAATTCCTTGTTAAGTCATGGAGCAAACGGGCTCTTACCCTGTGATGTTGTATATTTACGACCTGTCCAGAGGCATGGCCCGTCAGCTGAGTCCTCTCATGCTGGGTGAGTATCTGCTGAACTACCTGTTTGTTGATGTTATAACTCAGTATAACATGGAGCTGGGATTATACTGCTTGTTGAACACTGAGCTTGTTTTACTGCAAACCTGTTAAACATTTGGATTAAACCCATTTCGATTGAATAATTAATTGAAATCTTTCTTCTTTTACTGTCACAGGGAAACAACTTGATGGAGTATGGTGAGTGTAGCTTCCTGAATGCTTAAGTTGTTGTTGTTGTCTAGAAACTAGACAAGAAACTACTTTCATTGGCTTGGTTTCACAAGATGTTGATTTGTCTTACAGGCACACCGCTATTGTGGTCCATGGAAAGGAGTACTTCTTCGGAGCAGCAGGCATCGACAGTTGTTCACCTGCAAGACATTTATACTTTCTATGAATAGTTGCCATTTTTATTACTGTATATGGAAATTTAAATACTTAAAATGTAGCATACCATGAAATGTTTTTCCAAAGTTTGTAGAACAAGGTGTCAACTGAGGTGTTTCTGTGTGTGTCCCGTTTCTCTCAGAGTGGCACTGTATTGGGTGATCCTGACTCCGTAGTGGATCTGGGCTCTACTGAGGTTCCTGAAGAGATATTTAAGCATTATTTGACTTCACTGGCAGAGTCAACGTACAGGTACATGCTCAGTCACATCACACAGATTTAATCCCCAATTGGACCAACTCAGAGGTCAGGGGTCGCTTTTCCATGACAAGGACATAAACATTAGTTTTGTAGTAGACTCTTGTTTCCGTATTTTTCACAAAGTCGTTCTTAAAATCAAATTTTAAGCTTATGGAATATAGAAGTGAAGATTTCAATAGAAATATTCATAAGGTGAATGCTCTAATGTCTTTTAAGAAGTGGTGAATTCAAAGTCTAACACTTCTAAGTTCTTTCTGTTATCTCTCCATCAAAACGTCTCTATCTTGTCTTTTCCTGACACTGAACCGCCCTTCTCCACCCCGTCTGTTCTCGGTCATTCCTCTTAACTTGTACATCTGCTCGTCTCTTTCTCTCTCTTTTCTGTCTCTCGCTGCACAGAGGTGACAAATACAACCTGTTTGAGCACAACTGTAACACTTTCAGCAGCGACGTTGCTCAGTTCCTCACAGGCAAAAAGATCCCGTCGTACATCACCGACCTTCCAGCTGAAATACTTTCCACGTGAGTCGGCAGATAAATGAGTCGTTGTTTTTTTTATTTACTTTAGGTCTTTTGTTTCCAGTGTAACTGTACGCTACAATGTGTTTCCTTTTTAGGCCTTTTGGTGAAGCTCTCCGTCCCTTACTGGACTCTGTCGCCATTCATCCTGGAGGCAACAACAGTGGACAACAATAGATAAGACTTGAATTCAAGAGAAAGTACTGTCATATGTGGGCTCAGGTGAGACCACCAGCAACCAGCAATACCTTGATGACATCTCTCCTTTTGAATACACAGCTTCGTCCTTTAATAAGGTGCCTTTTTATGACAGTCGCCACATATCCCTCATCACTTCACCTCCTTTGGTGAAATTTAGATGTACCGTGCACATCTGGGCTTCACAGTTTAGATCCTGTGTTGATCTCCAGGTATGATGTTTGTTGCAAATTATCACGTCTTCAAAACGTTTGTTGCTTCATCCTCTGTTTTAAATGTGTGCTAAAGAGACTTTTAAGACAGCCACAAGGCCGCACACTGTTTACCCTACAATACCGACATGTCCTCTTGACAAACTCCTTTTGACATGAGTCAAATATATATGGTGGTATTTGTTGATCCATTCTCTAATTATTCTTTACAACACGTCATCATTCGTTTAAGTCTTTAGTCCGAGGTCATTATTTTGACTGCAGTCCAAGAGAAAAGCCATCATTAGTTAAAGGAAGAAAACAGCGTCCTGTAAAACCATTCTGCTGGTCTTACTCCTCATTCAGGGTTTCATAAAATACCATCAAACTAAATCTAAAGGTTGGTAAACACATATAACCTCAGAGATGCTTCATTCAAATACAGGACCAATTCTCTGTACATCAGTCTGTTTCTTTACTCTACATGACTTAGCATTTAACCACTTTATACAGACATACTGATTTATATCCAGCGTTTGTATCTGATTTAACTTAATATGAATGTTTTGTACAGCTTCTAGTGACATGAATAAGCTAGTCACAGTTAGTTATATTTACAGACAGTGTTAAGCTAACAGCATTAGCCTTTAATCCTTCCTTGACGTAAAAACAAAGTGGATTCCATCAGTGTTTGTACCCTCAGATTATGCTCCTTTCTTATTAAACTATATGATACTTGTATACGTTTTGTTTAGTATAATATTATTAAGCCTACCTGATAATGCTACAGGGTGTCTGCAAGTAGTTGAAAAGGATACATTATCAGAAATGTAATTGTTTTAAAATGCCATTAAAGTCACCTGTAATTTAAAAAAAATTTGAAAGTGTAAGATTTGATGGGATCTCATTTTATTTTATTTTGCACTGAAGTGAATGAAATGTGTAATAGGTGATTCTAATCGTGGATAATGTAGATGAGTTAAAATCTTCTTTACATACAAGATGATCATTGGAGAGAGATCTAGAGATTATTTTTGATTAAAAAGGCGTCTTCTGATCATCAGAACTATGTTGGATTTGACACCCTGCACTTTGTTATATACGTGAAATGTGAAACTTAACTTGAGTTGTGACATTAAAATACTCTTTGTATCTTAAAGTCATTGCCTTTTGACCTGTGTTCTGTTGAAGGACATTGACATTATAAATAATCAATGTTTATAATTTGGCAGAAGGGGGAATGTTTCTTTAGTCAGTGTTGAGAAGAACATGAGTTTTTTTTATAGCATTTAAACATCATCTGACTGAAGAAATGGAAGATTAATATTTCAAGATAAAAACTACAAATGCTTTGGAAGATGTAATTTTAAAAACAGCCACTAGGTGACACTGCAGGCTCACTACAAGCAGGGGCAGCCCGTTTCTGTCACAACACATCAAGTCAGCACATAAAACTGAAATGTGATTACATTACAATTCTAAACTTGAAGGGTGAACTGATGGTTACTGGGACATGTTTGGGACTGTTGCTGCTCAAACTCCCTGCTGGGGAAGAACTGCAAATGTGATAAAGCTTCTGTCACAGGGAAGAGAAGCTGCTCCGAGGCTGTCTGCAACACATTGTTTGTGCTCTAAATCTCCAGTCAGGATATCTATGAATTATAAAAGTCATGCAGTGGCCGGCGGCTGTGGTTTGTCTCTCAACCGGAAGGTCAGGGGTTCAATCCCCAACTCCTGCAGCCACATCACCGATGTGTCCTTGGGCAAGACACTTAACCCCAAGTTGCTCCCTCTGCTTTGGTGGCGGTGTGTGAATGTGTGTGAATAGGATTAGTTCAAGGAAGAATGTGCAACTTTCTGAGTTCAGTAGATGTCTCCCTCGAGCACCAGCATTAAACCAAAACAAACTGAGGAGTTAAGAATTACAACGCACCATAATTAAGCACCATTAAACACAAGTGGCTGAAAAAATTGTCCTTTGCTCGAACTGCAATTGCCTGTTTCCTGCATTGTTTTGTTAGCAGGCTTATGTTAGCACACTGGTTAATTCATAGCTTCATATTGCACATAAATGTACACAGAATGACTGAGATCTAAAGACACTTATGTGACATCCTAATAAGCAGTGAGTAGGCTATGTATTTCTTCTGTTCTACTGTATAGTCCTGGACTAAAACAGCTTTTATACACAAGGCCGTCCTGTCTGACGGAGCTCAGGCTTCTCACTCATTGTAGACAGTCATGTCTCAGAGGGATATTTAAATAGGATATACCTGATTTCTGCCACATTTACATGTAAGATGTTGCACATTCTTCCTGATTGACACTTAACATAGCAGCCTCTGTCATCAGTGTGTGAATGTGTAGGTGTGACATGCGGTGTAAAAAGTGCCTTGAGTAGTCAGAGGACTAGAAAAACGTTATACAAGCTCAAATCCATTTACCATTCATTTTGAGTTTCATTCCCATACATTTCAAACAAACTACACTTACTACTAAAAAGGATTGTTATAAACTCTCATGTTTTTTTCTGCTTCTGTTCACCTGAACCAACAGAAATCTGATGTCAAGTTGTCATTTAGTTTTATCTGATCGACTCGCTCTGCTCACTTAATCAAAAGTCCAACAACTCTGTGATCCAAACACAAGTCAGACCCCGAAGCCTCACATCAATTTTACAATCTTTAATGATTCATCTCCAAAAGTGGCATCAGTCGCTAAACAATCCTCAGCGAACAACATTTCTAGAACATTTCATGTATAAATAAGCTTTTTGTTGTAATAAGAATACAGTTACATACATAATATACACTTTTTTTTTGCTCCATTCTGTATTTCACACCAATACTCTTTCAATATAGTTTCTGTTATGATTGCATTTATACATTTATCATCGCTCTGCTTTCTCTCCTTTTATAAAGACAGACACCAGAACGAGAGAACCTCATTCACTTGATGACATCTCTGTTGCGTTTACAGCAGCACATATCACACTCCGATCTGCTGCTTGAAAAAAAAAAAAGTTATAACCTGACTGCTGCATGCTCGCAAAATGTTTCACTGCAAATCTGATTTATACTCCACGGTGCTTGTTTTCCCACAGCGTCCCATTCATCATTGTCAGTGCGGTGTAATTGCAAAACAGAAACGTTTTGACAACCTGTCTGATTTAAAGCTGCTTCGTCCTTCTCTACAGTAAAACTAGTGTCACCGTGTTTTTCCACCGCAGTGATGTGACAAACAGTGAAGTAAGCCTACTAAGTCCTCCTCTATTGCACATTTAAAAACTGCACCACTCAGCTAATCTATATCTCTATATGCATCATGTTCCATGTTAACATGAAAACACGCACTCTGTTCAAATTTGACATCAACAGCGATTCTCATAAACACACTTTGAAATCAAAAGACTTTTCATAATACAGCCCTTTTCAAACAGAATACATATAAAATCACATTAAATACGCATCTTCACACAGCTTTCATAAATAAAGCAGAACTCTGACGAGGTTTGCACTACATAAAACTTTTTTTAAAAAATGAACAAAAAGATGCACTGAACCTCATTTTGTTCTGGAAAATGTCACCGTATTAATGTACACACTAGGTTAAACATCTACCACAAATAGCCAAAACAAGTGGTTTGTTTCATCTACAAAGAGGTAAATAGTTTCAGGTGGAGGAAAAGCAAGATTTCATATAGAGAAAAAACATCGGAAGCACTTTCCCCAGTCAAAGAATTTCTATTGCTAAAAGAAATAATCCCCCAACACGTTCTGTGTCTCTAAAACCAGCAGATTCCAACGTTTAAAAACTGACAACATCGAGCAATGGCTGAAGAGATGTAACAAGTAGGTAACAAGTGTTTCGTTTCTTGACCACACAGTTGTTTGTAGTCTCTGAGATTGATTTCCTTTTGCTCAGCTTTCTAGACAACTTATCATTTAGAGAGTCAGACCTTGAGGTCATGAGGTCAAATATGGAGTGTGTTTAGTTTCAAAGTAGCTTTCATGTTAGGCACCTAAGTGAAACACCTCCTCCTGTTGATGGGGGGGGGGGGGGGGGCATTTGGGGGTGAACACACGTTCATTTTACGGGGTTGAACTAAAGTTCAAATATGATAGGATTGCATTTTCTATATTTGGATTTTCTATAATCATGTTGCACAGCTGCTGGAATTAAAATACATGTTTGTTACAAAGTTGTAGAGTTAGTCAGAGGAGGAGGAGGACTGAGTTATTTCTTTATCAAATCTCATATATCATGTTGACATGTCGCTGCAAGAGGGACAAAGAGAACATAAATCATTCGTCTAGTTTTATAATCTAATTTGGATTAATAAAAGGAAGAATTTGAACTTCTTTTAAAAGAAAGTGTTTGTTTACATAATCTAATGTCTGATGTGTACTGGGTAACTTAACATGACAAACCCTCGAAGATTTATCATCCAACTCCCTTCAAGTCTATAAGAGAATTTATTATCTTTCAGCTTTTTTGGGGGGGTTTGGAGCCCACAACTTTTCTGTTCAGGTTCAATTTGTCTGGTATCAAAGATCTGTTTGGTTAGTGTTGCAGTAATCGAAATCGGTCTTGGTATCAAGATCGGTCTTGAGACCGCTATTTGAAGGTCTCGGTCTCGTCTTGGAATCGAAAGCATTTTTACTCGGTCTTGTCTCGGTTTCAGACTGGGCCGACTCCGGATTTTAAATCAAGTCTGGTCAAGACCACCTCTGATAGGTTATTTTTCTATAGAAATAGAAAATATAGAGATAGAAAATGCCTCTTTCTATCAATTAATTTGTAGTCCGATTTTTCAACCCGGTGATGTCCGCAACCTGACGCGCCCCCTGCACACAAGTTGATGGTTTTTCTGTGATATTTATGGTCCTTGTCTTGACTCGGCCTCGATCCCTAAATGTCTTGGTCTTGTCTGTGGATCCAGTTTGTGGATTAAGTCGAGCAGCTTTTTTAAAACTTTGGTTGCAAAACGTGAGTGAAAGAAGAAAATTAATTGTTTATAAAATGTTTTAAAAGTTTCAAAGGAGGGAAACTGTTGAAATGATTCCCCCGAGTGGGCGATGTATCTCATGAGCTACAGACAGGACAATTATTAAATCGTGTTATTTCGCTGAGATTTATTAGAGAATTACAATTAATTAATTTCCCCAAATTATTAAAGTTGAAACCTTTTTGTTTCATGCTGATTATGCAGGCATTGTCTGGACTCTCTCTTTTAAGAGAAGAAAAGGAACTCTTTTCTAATTGATCACTCTTGTGCTTAGATTTATCGCTTTCTGTTGGGGAAGACGTCCCCATACATTTGACTTGGTTAATTCAAGTGGTTTGATGTGATGTCATTTGCAAAAACAGAAATGCGTCCTCGATGAAGCCCCAGCTGCTACAAAAGCCCTTAAAACTTTCACCAAATAAAGGGTTGAGCATAATAAAATACCTTCATAGCACAAACGCTATTACAGAACTTTCATGGACACATGTGTAATCATTAACAGTTCACTTCATCGTGCGGTTCCTGAGGGTGTAGCAGCCACTAACTTTCACCAACAAGTACAGTGGACAGTTGCACTTACTGTTGCACAAATCAGAGACAAGATGAGAAATGTTTAATCCTCCAGGCCTTGAAATGCCTCGGCGAATTCCCCTGCAATGGTGCCTGGGGGAGAGAAATTACACACAGGCATCCACATACATCCACACACTCTAAGTTATGACCCAGACAGCTGCATAGTGAGAGACCCAGATCCACAGTGACTCCTTCGCTTTACCCCCGAGGAAGGAAAACATGCAGTCATGTACCTTTTGTTTTTCTATTTTTCCCCTACTCTCTCCTTCCTTTTTATTCTTTTCTAAAGAGTCCCAGCCCCTGGCTCTTACTATGTCCCTCTCTTTCCTGCTCTTCCCCTCTCTGGCCAGGATGGAGGATGATGGGAGCTGACATGATGGTGCTATTGTCCTCTCTGTCGAGTTAATGTGACCTCGGGGATGCTGTCCATGTGTGCTGTGGCCTGATGGTACAAAAAAGCAGGGCATTGTATAGAGAGGGTGGGAAAGGCCAAAATGGGTAGAAAGAAACCAGGAGAAAAACATCTGTGCATGGAGGTGTTTTAAGAAGGAGAACAGGGAACCTACAAAAAAATGTAAAAAAAAAAACCTGCATATAAAAGTGTCTGCAGGGCCTGGCTATGACCTGAATTGTGTTCCCATGAGATGATTTGCGATTACTCTGTAACCAAATTGTATGTGATGAGTCAATATGAAATAATCCTTAAATCTTCTCAAATCAATCCACATGTTAATGCTCTAATTATTTTTGGAATTATTTTATGTAATCCAGTCAAATAAGGTTTTCCATTTCACAGAGATGTAAATTTAATCAGCCTTCAAAGATGCAGTTTAATAGTTCTGATTTGAATATGGTCGAGTACAGAAGGTTCCTCTGGAGCCAGATTACTGACTGATGGATTAATGCACACACTTAGTTTGATGTGTATACCTTAAACTATAATAATTACATTTTTCAAAAGAGATATTTGGCTTATATATGATATTTTTTGGCAGACTTTTTTAAGAGTTTTTGGAGCAAACACAACTAAAGTGCTGCAGGTAAGGGGAAATTTTAGTCCAATCAATGTAATTTATTGTGTGTGCAAAAATTTATAAGAAAACGAATCCAACTAATGAATCTCTGTGATAGATTTTTTTGTGTTTCTGCCCTTGGTGGCTTGCTGCTGTGGAGGAAATCATGCAAAACTGTCTGAATCTCCTTCAGTTAGATGCATTATAGCTAGAAGTATTGATAAAAACTCTCTTGTCTGTAGAGTACATTTGTAAGCAGCTAGTTAGCTTATCTTATACAGAGACTGGAAACAAGGGGAAAACAGCAAGCCTGGATGTTAAAAGGAAACTAATCTCCATAAAGCACCTCTAAAGTTGATTAATTATTGTTCATCCTTATTAAACTATATCATGACAAGACTCCAGGATGAACTGCACATATGCTGCTTCATATTGTTTCGTGACTGTTGTAAGACTAAGCTAGCTTAGGAATGGTTAGCTCAGCAAAAGAAAATTATTGCTTTGCTATTGCTAGGCTAAATGTGAGATGGCAGGAGCCTCTATATTGCAAAGTAAGTAAAAAAAGAGTAGTAAAAATCTTCTTTTCTTACTTTTGGTAAGAAAGACTGTATCCCAAATGTTAAAATATTCCTATAAGGGTTATGTCTTCTTGTTGCCAATAAAGCTTAAAGATTGTTGTGCCATCAAATCCAAGTAATTGGTGTTTGAAGTTTAACAGCTTGAAAGAAAATACAAGAAATTGATCTTAAAGGTTATAATACTACATTTACATAAAATCCAGCAAATGCCAAGAGCTGCATGGTTGAACAGATTGTGTGTATAATGTCAGAAAATATTGGCTCTGAGTGTGTTTTTTTTGTCAGTTCCAGACTCATTATGGAATCTTATTATCAACCAAACCTTCATGTACAAATGACCTTACCCTCACTTTAGTACTTGGCCAACCCAAACTCACCGTTCATGCCTGACAAATCAGACAAGAAACCAACATTTTAACCGTCACCACAGTAAGAAAGATTTTTTTTTTTTTCTGCTCTCATGTTCCTTTTCCTTAAAAGCCCTGTTGAAACACAAAACCACACTTAAATGCCAAAACTGTGGTGGTGAAGGTTGTGTGATCTATTGGAGCCTGAGAGAGGTCTCAAGCCAACTTGTTACATTTCCTAACAAAATATCTGTTCTGTAAGAGTTGTGGTTCTTCTACGCTGTTTTTCTCTTGAGTATCACAGTTCCCACTTTCTAAAAAACACCTATTTTCATCTACTTAATCTGAATGTCTCATCATTTGGGAAAACTGTCCCAAACTCTGGCACTGAGTTAACCCCAAAGACTAGTATTAGTGTTCTTTTGACACTGCATTAAGCCTTCACACTCAGACGGTCACCTCAGTCGTACTGTGGGTGGAGTAGCTCTTTTGTCTTGTGGGGTGGTAGTAGGGGGGCTGAGATGGGTGTTGAGGAGGGTGTTGAGGAGGGTGTTGAGAAGGGTGCTGTCCCGGAACATGCTGCCCATGCCTTGCCCCCTCCCCGGCTCCTCTATACATCCCTCCATAGGGCTGTCTAAAGAGGTCCGGCATGTTCTCTATGCTCTGCTGCCTCCTGGTCGAGTAGAACTGTCTACGGTTGGAGCCGTGCATGGTGGAGGAGGACGGGTGCGCAGGGGCCGAAATCTGCCTGTGGACGTGTCGGGCAGTCGGCTCCCAGGCTCTGAACGCCGAGCTTGAGAGCATGGGGTGCGTGGTGGTCTTGGGAAGATGCGAGTGCTCCATGTGGCTGGATGGGATTTGGATGGAGAGAGGGGCTTGGAGGTCGTGGTGTGCTGTCGCATGCTGGTGGATGTATGACTTCTCTTTAGGTTGTATGGGCACAGGCTGGAAAGCAGGAGGCGCCACCGCCACTGGCTGGTAATGAGAGAAGTCCATGAGCGGGAAGCTCTTGTAGTAACTCTTAGACGCACTACTTGCTGTAAAGAAAAGAGGGGTGGGTGAGTACAGCCAAGTGTTGTCTTCAGTTACCTTATATCATGACAGTTTACTATATTAGTGTTTGACATCATTTTATCCCAGTTAACAGCAGAAATCTCTTAATATGGTGATATAAATATATATGAGCAGGCTTGCCATGACTTGTTTGGCATAATCAAAAGGATGTGAATTAGGGCTGAACAATAAATTTAATTTTTATTGTCATTGTGAAATGTGCAAAAAGCAAATGGTTAAACACTACTGTAACATACACAAGAAACAGTTTCTGTCAAATTGAAACTTTTAGATGAACTCCACCATTACAGTAAATAAACCAGCTGCTTGGTTCAACTTTAACCTACAAACCAAGCATCAATCTCCAGAGCTGCTGAAAATTGAAGCCTTTACCAAAGGAACAAAAACTGCAGTTCCTCTAATGACCACTTGTGGCTGGCTCCAATAGTGAGTCAAGCCCCATCAGACCCTTCATTAATATGTCCAACACTATCGATCATTCTAACATGTGTGCAGCTTGGTATGATAAACGATACTAAAGCTTACTTCCTGATGTATGAAGATTGAACAGGGTTGATTTTTTTTGTCTATATCCCACCTTCTTTAATTTAGATTTGATCAAACTGAGGCAAAGATTGTGGCATGATCTCTATGAGTGACAAGTGAAACACCTAGTTGACTGCTGGGCGTTACCTCAGCTTATCCAGGTAACTGAACTTAACATCTTGGCGGTGTTGTGGAGACTTTTTCCTATAAATATGGCTGTCGTCAGATTTCAATCAGAAGGTTGTGCGTTCGTTCCCAGCTCTTGCAGTCACACGTCAAAGTGTCTTTGGGTAAGACACTGAACCCTAAATTGCTCCTGAGTGGCAAAGCCAGCGTTGTGAACGTGTATGAATGGGAATAAGATGGATGGACACTTGAGGGGCACTTTATGTAGCAGCAGCCTCTGCCTTTAAGTCTGCCTGTGTGAATGTGGCATGTAGTATAAAAAGCGCTTTGAGAGGTCCAAAGACTAGAAAAGCCCTACATAGGTAAAAGTCCATTAACCATTTACAAATGTCTTGCCAGTTGTTTTTCTCTCTCACCAAAGATATGTTTGGTCATGCAGCAAGTTTGATACCTTCTGCAAGCGATTTCAGCTTTTTTAGAAAAAATGCTTCTTAGGGCGCACTCAACCTAGGCCAAGTTGTCTGGTACTGTGCTTAATCCCCCCGCTGGCCTGCACTCACACTGCTCCAGGACTAACTGGACCTGTGCACGGCTACCTCTTGTTCAGAACGTTGTAATAAAACACATGCAGACAGACGGACTCAAAAAATGATTAGCAGCCACCACAGAATCTTATTCTCTCTTTGACACCTTCTTTAATTGTCTAATTAACCAGTTTATCAAGGGCCAATAATTGCTGATAACTGAAAGTTTGCCAACCGCTTTCTCCTTGCCAGCTCCAACCACATAAGCATCCAAATATATACACTTCTTACAACAACAACAACAACAACAACAACAACAACAACAACAACAACAACAACAACAAGGCAGTGGGCACAGTGCAAAACTTGCACTTGAAGAACACGTGCTTCAACGAGGAGCCAAATATATTTGGTATATGCTTATTTTTAAGGTAGATTTATAATCTCATCAATTACTTTGAGGATTATAAAGTTTTCGTGTCCCATGGGAATTATTACCAGAGACATTCAAACAAACTGAAATGTAGGATTAACAAGAGTAATCCTTTCACTTACTGTAGTCGTCTCTGTTCGTAACCCTTTACAATTAGGCCAGTTAAGTAAACACGTTCTATTTTTGGCCTCCTTAAACTTGTTTATACTTTAGAGTCATTTTCAATTTGCCACAGTCTGATTCAGTCGTGAGTCACCGCAGAAGTAGCCTAAAATGAACTGCCAATGTGCGAACACAGAGTCTGTCATTTTAGGAACACTGGAGACTGAATCAGACTTAATCCCCGGTGCATTTATTAGGACCTCCTGGCTCCAAACTGTCGGCAATGTCCCCTTCTCTTCCCCGACTACGGTAAGTATTTAAAAAAGTTTTCAGACCTTGGAAGTTAAAAGAAGAAATAAAGAATCTCTGTTAATGGAGACTAGAATGCTTAAGTAGTAAAACCCACACTTGCTTTATTTAATACACGGAGGGGTTTGCTGCTTCTGCCCTATTTGGTCTGGTATGACCTTCAGCTTATGGTGACTAATGTTAGATGATGTTCTTTGATAAGTTACAGCTTTTTCTCTTACATTACTAGGTCAGTTTGTTTGTTTTGTTGTCGTTTGATACCAGTGGAGTGGGGGACCATCAACATGTGGTCATCCACAGTGAAACCATCACACAGGTCTGTTCTGTAAGTACCTCAGCAGTGTATGCACTTCTTATGCAGACTGAGAGTCTATGGAGTTCAGCAGAAATGTATGTCACTGTTTTACTCTGCTGTTTTGGAAAGCATTATCAGATACGAGATGACAGCACGGTGTGGTCACTTCTCTGTTCAGCTGAAATCTCTAATAACTCATCATCAGACTACAATGAAAATCATGGGTGTTAAAAAACATCTCTATCTACAAAAACTCAATGAACAGTGGGTTGTTAGACAGGCACAGAAAATAGTGTCTGACCCGACCCACAATCCTTCACTCTGAGTTTCAGGGTCCCTCAGACCAGGCTGAACCACTATAAACATTCATGCCTGCCGATGTCCATTAATATTCTGAATAACAGGTAATGTAGGATGTGCCAATGGCCGTACAATATGTCACTGCTGTAGGAAGGTATTTTTTATGTTTGTGGAATTGTTAAATGTTTTGTATGATTTCTATTTATGTATTTTTTTTAATTCTCTTGCAACTGCAGAACAGAGTCCAAGACAAATTTCCCTCTGGGGATGATAAAGTATATTTTATCTTCTCTACACTTTGCAACTCTCATGTTATGTTAATGCAAAAGTATTTGTTATATGCTCAATGCTAGCAGGAAAACACAAAACACAGTACCACATATAACAGTAAGTGATGGTTTCATTGCAGGAGACAACATCTCTAAAGCAGACACAATAAAATAAATGATCATTATAAATGAATGGTAGACAAGACAAAGCAGCACATGAGATTAATAAAGAAAAGTAGAATCTGTGCATGGTGGGCATGTTTTAATTCAAGCCTTCAGATGCACAAAAAAAAAAAGGATTCAGCTCTCTCTCAACATTTAAATTTGACCTTCTGTCCAGATTTTTTTTTTTTTTAGAAACAATGGCTGTTGATGAGTGTAAATAAATAACTTATAAGCAATCCAAAGAAGGTGGAGGACAGTCAGGAGGAGAGAGGGAGTGTTTGAAGAAGATCAAAGAGGAAAACTGGTGATTTATGTATTTCCAATTGGTGGATGCCCTAAAGGTGAATACAAGCGGTACTCTTCTTCTGGTGGATATGAGCGGGCAGGAGGCCCGGGGGGGGGCGAACGAACGAGGAGAGGCAGAAGCTGAGGATTGCAATGGATATGAAGGTAAAGGTATGAGTGTCAGAATGTGGGGACGTAATGTAGCAATGAATGTTTATAAATACCCTCGCCCTCAGACACGAGTTTGCACATGTGTATGTGTGTTGGTGTGTGTGTGTGTGTGTGTGTGTGTGTGTGTGTGTGTGTGTGTGTGTGTGTGTGTGTGTGTGTGTGTTTGTCGGTGTGTGTGTGTGTGTGTGTGTGTGTGTGTGTGTGTGTGTGTGTGTGTGTGTTTGTCGGTGTGTGTGTGTGTGTGTGTGTGTGTGTGTGTGTGTGTGTGTGTGTGTGTGCGTGTGTGTGTGTGTGTGTGTGTGTGCGTGTGTGTGTGTGTGTGTGTTTGTGTCATGGGCTGGCATGAATGTCACCAAGAATTATTTAAATAAACTTAAAACTGAGGTCAGTGCCGCTAGCTTCCTGGCTACATGAACAGTAACCTTGTCTCTCTGTGTGTGTTTTCATCATTTTCAGTCTGAAAGTAAATGAGTCATTTAGAGTCCTTTCTCTGTACTAGGTAGTTTTTCTCAGTTGACAAAATAGATCTACGACAGATGAAATGGAAATATTAACGCACCGTCTTAAATTCAGAGCAGATTTAAATTCCATGATTACCATTCTTTTCTTTTTTTGTGGGAAATGTTAATCCCTCATTATTGTTAACTGCATGCATGCCATGCTAGATTGGAAAGCTTAACAGGTATGGCAACGTGATTAGAGGTTGATGAGTACTAGCTAAAGGTCAAACACTGTTTTCACGCCCATAGAGAGGCAATTTACCTCCATAGCTTAAGTGTGTGTACATGCCTTTACACCTACAAGAGCTCTAACACATGTGTGTGTGTACACTGTATATGCTGTTGAATCAAAGTCATACTCGTGCTCAGTTAACCCTTCATGGACGATTATGAGAATCTACCTTGACATGCAGTGATTTGCCCGTGGCTACCTGCTGTGAAGGAATTCTTTCTAACCTGATGCCTGAGGTCTGATGTTGAGTACAGTATTACACCTACTTTTCACAGACAACATGTGTGTGACCTCTGCTGACATTGAACTGTCTGTAGAAATCACCTGTCTTAAACCCTACAGCCTTTTTGTCCTGGCTTAGTTTGCGTGTAGATCATTAATATTTGGAAGCAAACATAAAGTGAAAGACTGTACGAAAAAAAGACAAAAAAAGACAAACAAAAAGGACATTAAAAATATTGCATGGCAAAAAAAAAAATATATATATAGTGGTTGGATTTGTATCATTATTTTGTGCCATCAGTTACTGTGACCATAACAGGTTTAGTGCTGCATTTTACCGCTGTGAAAGTTTTAGCAAAAAAAAAGGCCAATACAATGACCGGTCTGAATGTCATTCTAAACAAACAGCGAGGCGGCTGTGTGCTCAGTGGTGGAGTCAGTCTTCTCTCAACATGTCCGGCGTTTTAGCCCCAGTTCCTGCATCTACAAGTCTGATAAATCCTTGTGCAAGACACTAAACCCCAAGTTGCTCCGGCTGCTTCATTGGAGGCATTTGAATGTGTATGAAGAGGATTAGTTTATTCTGTTGGACACTTTACAAAGCAGCCTCTGCTATCAGTGTGTAAAGGGGTGTGAATGGGTAGGTGTGACCTGCAATACAACATTTACCATTTCAAGTATAACTCATACTACATATAAAGTATGTACATCTCACTATAGTTAATTCATTCCTAAACACACTAAAGCGATAGTTTCTTTAAGTGCAAGTCAGATGCCGGAACAGTTTGTCTAGTTATGAACACCTTAAATTAAATCTGGGAGTGTGAAGCTATCATGACTGTTATATGTATTACAGAGAAACCACCTTTAGGTAGTAAAATTTAAGTTTGAAATGTGGAGTATTTTATGAAAATTATACTCATGAGAGGATGATGCTTTCATGGTGAGAAAGTTGAATTTTCATGTTTTTCCCCAGGATTTCTCCTCCTGTTACCAAAAGCTTTTTATAGAGCTGTCTTTGGCAGTGACTTGTAATATTGGTGCACAGTGATTTCCCATTAATTGAGTTCTGACCCTCTTATCAGACAGTCCCCTTGGCTTTGTCTTGACCTCGTGGAACTGAAGAGAAAGTGAACTGTTATGACTGACATCAGTCACATAAAGAGACGGTCGTTGATCACACCACGGGGCCCAAACAGGAAACATCGTGTGCCCCCTCTCAGACATCGGAGAGACCCGCTCTGCTACTCTACTTTTAAAGGTTACTGTGTCAGGTGGAGTCAGCATCATTTGGTATCTGTTTTCGTGTCCAACTTACCCACAGCTTTGAGGGAGGTGTACTTGTTGAGTCCCACAGCGCTGTGGTTGCTGTGAGGATGTGGAAGTCCTTGTCCAAACTGCCCGTAAGCCGAGTTATTCAGATGGTGCTGTTCTGTTGACGGACAAGCAGAAAGAGAAAAAACATTCAGAAAATTGTCAAGGTCGTGGTATTTTCTAACTTACTTAGAATTAAAGAGAACAATAATCATACTATAGCTGCTCTGTTGATGATGAACACATTTAAAAAATGCAGCTTTTGAACCATGGCTGGATTGACCCTGTAGGTAGCCCCGGAGCAAAAATGAGCCGTACCGCCTTACTGGACAACACTTTCTTCCACTCGATATGCACCCTGTCACCTTCAAGTACATAGCATACTGTGCACACAGAAGACTTCACATGGCAGCTTCATTAGTATTTGCTTGCAGCCTAAACCCAACAAGTCTTCCTGTTACATTAACAAAAGTTCGATGCCTTGTAATGTAATTACAAATTTCCGAATTGAAAATCCTAACTAGTCAAACACTGCTGCTTGGTAACGGGCCCTGCATATCAAAATATTCATTTGTAGTTTCACACAAGAATCAGAGAACAGTAACCCTTAAACAAACGTCACTGTAAAAATGCAGTCTTTTGGACTATCTTACCTCCAAAGCAGGTGCCAACAGTGTTTGACTCAACAGACAGTATGTCAAATAAAACAACTAATAAAAGGTGGTTAAACATCATTTTGCATTGTCTTAAGCACATGGCAAAGTTCATTTAAGACATGTGAGACCCCCTTACTAGATGAATTTCACAATCACGGAAAAGTGATCCAACGTAAGAAGCAAGTGGCAAAGGAGAATAATTAGTCTCCTATCACAGCATCATCTTACAATCTTACTAATGAGCCCCTTAGATAGCAGGAAAAAACTGCATTATTGACTTTAGAATAAAGGTCTTTGTCGGTCAATGGCAGGGTCCCTTTCTGCTGCCTTGAGATACCAAAGTGCCACCATGTTGCCTGACCACGCCTCATTTTAAGGCAAAACACACCCATGGGTGCGCTGATAGGTGTTCAGAATACGTGATGTGGGTACTGGACCTCAGTCCAACAATCTTTTTTTAAATGTTCTGGATACATTGAGTTCTATCACTAAGGATTGGTTTCCTCTATTTATTATTTGTGCATTTTTGTGACAAGTAAAAACAACAATACATGTACAAAACAAACTATGAGCATCACCGGGTGAACCTTATGAGACACTTCAAAAGATTGACATGGTTGAATTATTTGTTTGTCGTCTGTTTATGAAGATTTTTGTCGATGCTACTGAACATTATAGTTATTACTTTAGTAGCAGGTACAGGGTCGGGTTGTTGGATGCAGGCTGTTGTGGTTCACTGTTTTTATTTAACCCCCTTTTTCTTTCCCCTTGAGGCTGGGACATTGGGTGAGACAGCAGTCCACCCCGCCCCCCGTTAGCAAGTCCGTCCTGTGCTAAATTAAGTCATTGAACAGTGGAACAAACTAGCTGAGAGGGAGAAGCCCTGCATGGCTATTAGCATTAATGATGCAGCCAGCGCACTAGATATCAGCCCCGGGAAGAGATGGGCACACATGTTGCACTCATGGACGTCAACACAAACACACATACGCACACACACAAACACACACACGCACACACACAAACACACACACGCACACACACACACACACACAAACACACACACACACACACGCACACACTCAAACACACACACGCACACACACAAACACACACACAAACACACACACACACAAACACACACACGCACACACACAAACACACACACAAACACACACACGCACACACACAAACACACACACGCACACACACAAACACACACACGCACACAAAACAAAAACATTCCTGCTCACCCAGGCAACTTTATGTCATAAAGGTCATTTGGGTGACAGCAACAACATTAAAGGTAAAACACTGTATTAGTTTGAAGATATTAAATTTGTGTTTGTGTCCGAACATCTACATGTGATTAACCATCAGATCTTTTGACTGAATTAAACAATCAAGGCCTGAAGTGAACTGAACACTAACTTTCTAAACACTACACTTCCTCAAACATCCACTAGAGGCTGCCACAAAGTGAGTCCATTCCCATTAACATCATTATTTAAATAACCAACAATTTTAAACATGTTTTCAGCCGGCTTCAATAAACAGATTTGAGCTACTAAAGCTGATTTCACCATTTAGGCCAAGCTACAATTGGGTGAATAATTATTAAGTATTTAAATTATTTTAAGGCTAATGGAAAGCATCATTTAGGGGAGTGGTTTCTTTGAGTACCTGTAGCTATCTGAAAGGTTTCACCTCAGCTTATTAAGCCACTGAATTTAATATCTCTGGTGTATTTGTGGTGTTGGCTAACGATTATCCTATTTACAGGCTGTACATTATTACCTTGTTCAATGTTTTACAAACATTCATTCATCCATGGCAGCAAGTGCATGGCTGTCAGCGTTGTTGTAAGCTTTTCTTAAGTCCACCAGATTCCTACAAGCTCTCTAAGTTTTTCTTGTCTTCATAAGAAAAATTATTTAAGCCCCCAAAATCGAATCTAAGTCTTTGGGACACACTGTCGTCTATTAGCACTTTGTATTAGCATACTTAATAACTTTGATGACACGGCCTAGCAAACCCCTTTCCTTCTCATTCACATTTGGTCACTTATCATCCATCAACGCTGTGGAACAAGTCAATTCTACAAGTTCATAAGTGTGTGTTTGTGAGAGTTCATCAGTGTGTGACATTAAGGTGAAAAAAGACACAGTACAGGAGAAAATTAGAAATACTCTTCACTACACGCACACTCACTTGGGAGAGTCATGTGTGATTTATATGAGCAACAGAGACTCCGAGGCGGTGGGAAAAAGAGAGAGGGCGAGAGAACGAAAGAGTGTTGGAGGGAGGCAGCATGTTCTGGAGTGAATTAGAAAATGATCCTGAAGCCAGAGGGTCGGATAATGTCAGGAGTTAGTCCTTACAGTAACAACATTTACTCTAATAACCCTGATCCTTTACTACCTTAATCACTGTTCAACACATGCACACTCACACACACACTCACACACACACACTCACACACACACACTCTCTCACACACTCACACACACACACACACACACACACACACACACACTCACACACACACACACACACACACACACACACACACACACACACACACACACACACACACACACACACACACACACACACACACACGCTGTAGTTTAAGCTGATTAGTTACAGTATGGATGGAGTGTGTGTGTGTGTGTGTGTGTGTGTGTGTGTGTGTGATCACTGTATCATCCAGTAGTGCTGACCTCTCAGAATTTGCCAGATTAGCTGCTTATGAGAAAAAAAAATCCCTTTTATACTGTCATCATCATCACCATCATCATCATCACCATCATCATCATCATCATCATCACTTCTTTCATCATAGCCAGCATCATCTAGCAGCCACTTCTAATCATCGTCTTCATCCTCTTTTCTTCATTCTTATATATTATATCTTATAAGATATTGGAGCAACAAAAAATATGACAAGATAAGACACATAAGAACTGTATATTTAAATCCATTTCTAAAATGATTTTTGATTTAATAACTTTCTTAAATCTGTTCACTGAAAATAATCAAATTCTTTATTTTATATATCCCTCACATCGGTCTGTCAGGATGTATCTTGTCCTGATTCTACTCTCATTACAGTAAAAGCTTTCATGGAGAAAAAAAAGTAAACCCACCAAAAATCTGCCTTCCTGTGTTTTTGTTGTCTGCAATATATTTTTATTTTTATTTTGTATGTGATGTTTGGTTTAGAAAAACCATGGTAGACTCCAAAAATAAGAGAAATATGATCATCCGTAGATGTATCATGCAATTTCTTCTGCTTGTAGACAAAAGTGTATATAAAAAAAATCTTAAAAAATATTACAACTGTTTTGACAAAAGAATCCACGTTTCATGACAGCCCCAAAAAATGCCTTTTTTCTCTGTCAATAGAAGATTAGGAAAACACTTTTTTTGTACTTTTCTAACCAAAAGTCAGCCATTAATGCAGTTTCTAAGAGTAACACTGAAACATTTGAGCTTTGGATCTTTTACACCAGCTGAAGATGACCCAGTAGTTTATATTTGAGCACTCTACTACGGAAGACATTTTACATACTTTTGCTTTGAGCTTTGGGAAAAATAAATAAATTAGAGTAGCTGTCACACAGCCACACGCAGAACTCTTTTTGCTCTCACGCATCATTGTCTCTCTGAATCATTCCATACACACCACACCAAGTTGAAATTGTTGTGCTCTGTCTCTTCTCTTGTCATATTATAGATGTTTGTTATATTTTTTTTCTGCTTCTACTAATCATACCATGTCACTTTACCTTACAACTGGTCACTATAACTTTAATTTGCTGCACAACTTGTTGAATGTCCTGTATAGTTTTTCTTTGGCAATTAATAGGTGTATTCATTTGTATTGAATTCTTATTTGTATCTGTACTCGTATGCATGCTCTTTTATGTCATTTTATGGCTCTAACCCTCGAACTTCCCCTCTGATATTCAATAAAGGATGATCTTATCTTATAATGAATCTGTTCTGATTATTTCCAAAGCAATAAATACAATTTTTTTCCCGCCACACTCTCCTTGAATAAACTTAATAGAAAATGGTACGCACCAAACCTAAATAATGAGCTCATGCTCATATCACTACAGCAATGTGCACACAGCCATACCGTAATACAAACAGGACATATTAATGAGTCCATCTGCTTTGCCGACCACCTTTTGTAGGGTACAAGTCGTCCGTGCCTGCGTAATGGAATAAGTGTGTAAGAGTGTGTGCATCTGTGTGTGCAAGTCGATACATAAAACAGGAAGTGAGGGACTTTGGAGAGGTTGTGGTTTGGGGTTGTGGATGTTAAAACTCCAGTACGGTTGCACATGTTAATTTCACCATTAAGAAACCCACCGAGTAAACATCTAGCATTTTAAGAGCAGAACAAGAGAGCAGGAATGCTGCTTAATGAGTTACCTAACATCGTCTCCCTCAGTGAGGATCGTAGGCAGAGGACGATTAAGGTGAAAGTCGGGCTTCTTTTGTATCATCTGTCAAAATGATTCAGATGTGTTGAAATAAGTTGTCAGATCTTACGTGCCAAAAGATCAACTTGCTACATAGTGTTAACATGTGTAAGAACAGAAAGTGAAATATGCTTCAATAACAGAAGTGCAATATGCGGAACCTGTGCAGCAAAAGTCTGATCTGTTCAACTTTACTAAAATACTCATCTTCTTCAGGTGATCATTTTTCACCGTTGAGATTAAAGGTATTAAGTCTGCTGATTTTGTCCTGCACCTAAAAGTGATGTGCATATAACTATCTCCTATTTCCACTGACAACTCAACCATAATGTTTCTGGTACATTTGGCCAACATCTTTATGTTAGTAATGATAAGTGGACTTGAGCTTATATAGCACTTTTCTAGTCTTCTTACTACTCAAAGTGCTTTTACACCACAGGTCACATCTACCCATTAACACACTGATGGCAGAGGCTGCTATCGAAAGTGTCCATCAGTATTGACTTATCCCATACAGCCCCATACACATTTACACGCCGCTGCTGCCAAAGCAGCAGGAGCAACTTGGGATTATGTGGCTGCAGGAGCTGTGGATCAAACCCCCGACCTTCCACTTGAGAGATGACCGACTCTCTCACTGATCCACAGCCGTGCTGAGCTACCTGCCTGTCCTGCTGTGCCTCCATCATTTGTGGTAAAGGTTGGACAGTAGTGAAGAAAAAGCCCTCAGTAAACAGGCAGAAACCTTGTATGGAATCCAACCCATAGGTTGATGCTCTTTTTCTTCCACTGACTGATAATATTCTTTGCATTAGCATTTAACTCAACCTGCTATACCAGCTAAATATTAGAGGGGAATCGTCTTTGACAAAGGGACTTTCATTCCAACCACTTCACACTCTAAAAACTAGACAGTCTGAAGTGTCTTGCCAACGGACTCATCGGACACGTGGCTGCAGGAGCTGGGGATCAAACCCCCGGTTGGGAGATGACCGACTGTACCCACTGAGCTAACTTAACAACATGAGAAAGATAAAAAACATGAATAATTGCCTCTTAATGAAACACAATTGTATAAGGTCATGGCAAGTGCTGTGTTGATTTGACGATACAGGAATACAAAGACCGCATGGCAGTCTCATTACATTTGTTTGATTCCTGCAGACACAGGACACAGGTGATATTTATGTATGATGTAATGTAAAGAACGTGTTTAAAACAACATAATGACATGAGTAGGCCTCGTCGTTACACGTTCATTAACAGGCTGGGTAGAGAACGTCTCTCACACTCTCTCACTCTGCAGAGCATGTGATTATCAGGAGTCACTCCTCGTGACAGCAGATCAAAAAGATTTAAAATTTTAAATAAACCAGATGTGAGGGAAGCCAAATTTCAGTATTCTTCTGATCATGACATAATGGCAGAGCTTCTGCCAGCTCTGTCTTCTCTCCTTTCAAACTGGCCTGGTAGCAAAGAGTGAAGGTTTGAGATGAAAGGAATACATTTTTTCTTGTTGATGCAGTGAATCTACAGATGACGCACGAGAGAGTTTGGAGACATATTTGTATTCATCGTCAGGTCATAAACTTAAAGTTAGGAGTTTTTAAAGGAGTTGAGGAGTTATGTTGCTATGGTTTCTGTGTCTCTCACTACACACACATGCACACACACACACACACACACACACACACACACACACACACACACACACACACACACACACACACACACACACACACACACACACACACACACACACACACACACACACACACACACACACACACACGCACAGTCCTATACCATCAGCCCGCTCTTTACACTATTGTGGCTGCTCATGACCGTGAACCACTAAGAAAAGCAGTGAGGCTAACACGTGTTCCAGCACATAACAAGTGTTTTGTGTTCAAAATGTGCATCCCTGACTGTGTTTTTGTGTGGGAAACAACATGAAAGGAATCCTGAGTGCCGTGGGGAAAGAGATAAAGGAGAGAGTTCATCGCATGCCGTCTGTCAAACCCGAGACAAACTACGAGCACAGAGAGTAGAGAGAGAAGCGGAGCATGTCTGTCATCAGTGAGATCATACGTAAAAAAGTCTTTATGCATCATCATTTACTGCGGCAGAGCAGACAAACAAATCCATCTCCCACCCCCATGTGTTCTATAATCCGCAGCTTTGTGCGATCTGCTGAGTCGTGGTTCACATGCCTTATGTGAGAATAATCGACATGACACGAGAAAGGGTTGCAGAGATTCAAACTGAGATCATTAATTTACAGGAATAAGTGGTTTTAAATCTCACGGCCCTCGGGGAAGAGTGAGGAGACCGGGAAAGCGTTTTGGAGGAGGCGTGCAGCGCTCCAAAAAAGCAACTCTTAAACAAAATAACAGTGTGAGAGTAAAAGGTGGAATTTGTGTTTCTGAAGAGTGATTTGTTACTGGGTCATGCCACAGTGCTTCTGCAGTCGTCTTTGATAAATAGGTCATTGCTTTTGGCTTCAAGCGTTCTTTCTGCAATGACTCAAGTTTGTTGGTGACTTTTGGACCCAAAATACTTCTGCTCCATGTCTCCACTTAACATGTTAATGTAAAAAAACATGCCTGGCTCTCAAATGTTGTGACTTTTGCTATTTTGAACCTTTAAAGGCGCTGTGAAACTAAAGTTAGGCTTCCGTATGGTCACATACATCCCAATTTTAGAAAGAAACATGCAGTTGGAGTTTAGTTAGCAAAGCAATTTGGATCCCCGAGGTGAGATTGAGTGACTTAACAAATACTGCACGATAAGGAGCCGCGGGGAGCTGTTGGCCTCGTTTTTTTTTTTTAAACATCAGGACGAGGAAGATAAAGGTCAAATGAATAAATTCCACTTTTACCACGCAATGTAAACAATGTTGACACCTCGCATGATATTGTTATGTCATCTACCCAGAAGCTAACAGTTAAGTGCTGTTATAAATGAGTGGTGGCTGAGGAACCTGAATCATATTTGATTGGATAAATGTTCCTGCCCCGAGCTTTAGAAATGTATTCTTTTGATCTTCCTAAGGGAACTAAAGCAGGGGAGTTTATACTGACATACTCAATGTCTATTTTTTGATATACTGTATATTTGGCAAGCAACAAGAGATAAGTATCACCTGAGAATACCAGAGGAAAATATATTTCTGATTTCATTGATTCATTTGAGTTTGAACTGTAAGTGTTTGAGTCTTGCATGCTTTGTATTCATTGACACAACGGCTACTCTCTCGCTACGTTAAAAAGACTGGAGAGATAATTGTGGTTTTCAGATCTAATGCCGACCACTTCCCATGCACATCAGCGGCTCCTCTGTAGAGAGGGTCAGCAGCACCACATTTCTTCTGTTGTCCACTTTGCTGAAGATCTCTCCTGGACGCACCTTTTAAGTTGCAGGAATCAATTACCTCCGTCATCAGAAGCGCAAACTCATTAAATGCATTCAAAGCACGTCTAATAACCCATCTTTCTTGTCCTTTGAAATGAGCTAAAACAAATCTAATATCTGATTATCAGTTAGTTATCTTTTCTTGTTCTGTATTTAATGCTATCATGTCTTATTTGTAAAAACACTTTGGTCCGCTGAGATGGTTTTAAACGTGCTACACAAATAAACTTGACTTGACTCTCTTTGCCTGGTCAAGGAAGCAAGTTACACTTCCTCAGAGGTCTGAAGAGAGTCAGGGCCCCCTCCCCCATCCTGCACCACCTCTTATCAGGGCACGGTCCAGAGTGTCTTGATGAGCTGGATCACATCCTGGTATTGCAGCTGCAGCTCCTCTGACAGGAACACTTTGCAGTGTGTGGAAAGGATTGGCTGAGAAGCGCATCGGGGTCTCTCTCCCCTCCATTCATGACCTACATGAGGGCAGATGAAGACACACAGCCCTCTGCGTCGTGAGCGACTCTTTGCTCTCAGTCTGTTTTGAGCTCCTGCTCGATTGGTTGGAGATATCACTCCATTAAAGCTAAGACAGGCTATAAAACAGCAAACAAGCAACAACCCTGTTCTTGAACATCCACATAACATGCTACCTTTTAAATGATTAACATACTATATTTTATACATTATGCCTCATTTTAGTTATTGCACTGGTCGTGCAAGTGTTTTTTAGAATAGTTCTCTCTTAGCTGTTGCTTTAAAAGTCTTTGCTGTCTTAACTGCTTTTAAACGGGATGTTCTTAGGAATGTCATTCATTTATTTGCCCATTGGTCCTGAGTAGCGCGACTCTGTTCCACTGAATGTACAGTATGTATGTTACAAGAAAGCATTGAATTGAATTTTTTTTTTAAATATCCCAAAACTGAAGTCACAATTTAAAAAACAATTGGTCAATACATGAAAAAAATCAGTTCTGTGGAAGCCCTAAGAGGACATGCAACCAAACTTTGCATTTACTCCATTTTACCATGATAACGAGTAATTTTTAGCTGTTGTGTTAAGTTCACGACTTCTTTATCTTGTTTACTCAAGATACATTTATTTATTTATAAATGTTTCATGAGACTTGTTATACTCTCACTCATAGGCCTGAAAGCACAAACAATACCTTGCATTTATATGGCGAGGGGGGGGGGGGGGTTTCCCAGATGTAAACCAGAAAGCTTTTTTTAAATAGCTGAAATCAACCAAAGTGTAACACTCGGGTCACAAAGTACAAATTCTTCCTTGTGAGCATGTTGTTTTAGCTTTAAAAATATTTTTTTGAAATTTGTATATTTGTAAATGGTAGATGGACTTGAGCTTATATAGCACTTTTTTTTTTAGATTTCTGCCTACTCAAAGTGCTTTGACACCACAGGTCACACTGACACACTGACACGTTCACACCACGTTCACACACTGATGACAGAGGCTGCAAGGTTAGTGTCCATCAGTGTTTACTCATCTCATTCATACACATTCACACCAAGCAATGGGAGCACCTTGGGGTTAAGTGTCCTGACCAAGGACACATCGGACACATGGCTGCAGGAGTTGGGGATCGAAGCCCGGACCCTCTGGTTGTGAGAGACGACAGACACTACCGTCCCATACTTGTACATAAGAGTATAAGTGTTGTGTTGTCTCAGAAATATAGGTCTAGTATGTTCAATATTTCCAAATTAGAGGTACTTAATAAATGCATGGCTGAGAAGAGGTTAATTAGCAAAACAAAATCATATTTTGACCTCAGTCCTTGTTTTTAATTCCTCATTTAAATTTGAGTATCTTTTAAAACTGGACTTGTTTGGGTCTGCCCTTCCTTTTTATGTAATTGTGTTTGTTCAGTCTCTATGAATGTCAGTCACAGAAAGAGGTCAGAGGGCCTTTAAACACTTACCTCTAATCAGTTCAAATGTATTACTGTGTGTGTAATGAGCATGACTTTTTCCAAAGGCCTCTGGTCCGCCATCTTTGTCTGCTGTGGAAAAACCAATACTGTTCATCTGTTTTCTGACCCGGCAATCTATGTCGTGTTCCACTTTCTGCTGGGGCTTAATTAGGGGGTTATTTTGCAGCACACTTTCCCTTCATACATCGTGAGCCATGTTTCATTCAAATGATCCTAAAATAAAGCAAAAGACGAAGCGCTCAGACATGACTGTGTCAGGGGATGAACAGAGGATGAAGATTTCTGACAGAGCGAGGTGATTCATGATGTGCAGCACGGCTGTGTCCACCCTTAAATGTCAACCCATGAGCTTTTTTTTCTTTTTTTTTTGAAAACCATGAAATGACCAAGAACCAATTCATGTGTGGACTAATTTCAGGTGACATATTATAAGATATTCTTCAGGCAGAGTTCTGATTTAAGCTTAACTTTCTCTCTCAGACAGTACCTGTCATAGTGAGTTCTCCCTCCACGCTATAAGGATTTCTGTTTGTTGTTTTGGAAGCACTAAGCAGCCCGCTGGACAATTTATTTTTCTGTCCGACTTTATTGCTCACAAACAGCCAGTGGACATACTGTGGGTGTAACATGCATGAATATGGAACAGATTTGCATCAATAAGTAACTCCATCAACACTGATTTCCCTGCTAAGTCCCCTGCCTTTTGCTTCTGTCACTTCACATTAACAAATGGACTCGGCTATATGTCCCGCACTTACTTTACTCACTTTGATTCTTTTCATTTAAATCAAAACTTTTCTTCTACATGCTGGTCCTTTTGCAAGTCTCAACCATGTGCATGAAAAACATTCAGAATTTGTAGGACGTCTACACACCCAGAGGCTGCTGGATGATCGTTTCAGTCCTCAGCGGTGGGAGACTTAAAAATTCCTCTGCATGCTGTCGACAACTACATGAGACTTCAAGCTTGTGAGGGAGGCAACAGGCAAAGCAGCGGGAGTGAGCTCAACAAAAAGTTTAGAGAAAAGGAGAATAAAGAAAGCCTGGTTGTCGGTAGTCGGAGTTGATAAAATGCTTCTATGTTATTATTTGGACGTTTATTTCTACACCTTTCCTCTGCATCCTCTCACTTTCCATCAGGGGAGATGAAACTTGGACATTATCTTAATGTGATGTTGTGCATCACTGAATTTTCTCACAACAGAGAAAATTCTGTTAATGGACAGAATTGTCTGATATGTTGTAGATTGGTGCAGAGGCTGGGGCTGTTCAGAGGCAGCAAGTTGTTGAAAGTTGAGAAAATGATAAATTGTGAGTTTTTTGAGGCCGTGGTTTACAGGAAAATTGCTACTTCATTAACTGACCTGGCAACATGTACTCCTGGAGCTACAGCTGTTAGCTTTTTGGTCATTGAATACAATTAACTTTCTATGAGGTGTATGTGTCCTCTACAGCCTTACACCTTCATTCATTTTATTGGCCAGCAGGGAGCGACTACTCTGATTGCAAGAGTATCAAAAATAGAAGTCGTGCGTATCTGCTACGGAGGGCTCTGGACTGTTGGGCTACTTAGATAGAGCTGAGATGCATCGCAGCGGAGCCAGTGGAAGCACACACATTGAATAAAGTGAAATCTATCAGCTCTGCTGCTGTAACAGAGCGGAGACGGACCAAACAAGCATCTGGTGGAAATTTGGTCGCAAGGCTTCTTTTTTTGCAGGATGCCGGAGCACGGCGCATCAAAATTTACCACAGAAAAGATTGAGCTGGACGGGAAGTCAGACACTGTAATAATATTAAAATATCAGGTTTATTTTAAGAACAAAACACTCTGTTTTAACAGTTCAGAACAACGTTGTTAACGTTGTTTCATGTCTGACTTCCCGCCCCACTCGATCTTATCTGTGGTAAATTGATGCGCCGTGCTCCGGCATCCGGCAAAAATAGAAGCCTTGCGTATCTGCTGCAGAAGGCTTCGGACCGACGGAGTTGGAGACGGACCAAACACGCATCTGGTGGAATTTCGGGGTTAAAATGTTTCTTTCAGTTATACAATTTCAGATTTTTCTCATTACTCACCAGTCTAGATTCTGCAGGCTCAAATCTGAATCCAAATACCTGCAAAAAATCTTACTGAACACATTTTATGAACATTACGTGCTTTCTTCTGAACAGCTGATGTTTCTGCTGAGTGTGCATTTTAATTTGACCAGCAGAAATGGTCAGTTCTCCTGCCATGATACTAGACTCTGCAAGATAATCTGATCCATCTAACCTATCCGCCTATAAGCATAGCAACAAGCTCACACATTTCCCATCAGCGAGCAGAGATCATGTTAGTGACAAAGATATTCTGATACATGTCCTTTAATATTTATGATTTGATAAAACCGCAGGGCTGTGGAGTTCTGTAGGATCGCAGACCAACCCGTGAACTTCTGTTACTCCGTTCTTTTCGCTCAATCACCGTTCGATAGGTTTCTTGCTTGTTCCTGTCGGTGCTTCTTACTCTACTGCAGGATTTCTCCAGGAGCAACAATTACTTAGCAACTTAGAGATAAATTAATAAGACCAAACAAACATCTATTTTCCTCTTCTTCTTTTAAAAAAAATTTAAGCTCCAGCTTGACTGTTGCCCTTTTCAAGTGAACACGATCAATGAGACCCCGAGATTAAAGCACCCAGCACATTCAGTGTGTCATGTCATATCACTTCATTAGCAGTGTGTCAAATTGTACAAAGCAAGAGATGCAAGACTGACACTGCAGGGGGTCGCTCACATCAAACACTGCACACCCTCTCTTTCCCTTTGACGCAAGCACCAACACACACTCATATGTTCAAGGGCAGCCTCACAAGCGGACATGATACCCACATATGGGGGCACACAGCTGCTCTTAGCAACACTATCAACTAAACAACAACAGTCCAAACATGAGAAATAGTACGACTCGCTTATTTTCATCCATGCATATAAAAAGTGTGTGTGTGTTTTATGATGCAGGCTGCTGTATCTGAATGTATAGAGAATGTATGGAAGTGGTACATGCTGCCTGTAGGGGCGCAGCCTGCTTACATTAACATACTAATTAAACTGTTTCTGTGTGTGTGTGTGTGTGTGCATGTGTGTGTATCAGTGTTGCACGTGCAACAAGCATGTGTTCTACTTTCAGATAAGGATGCTTTATTGTTCCGTCTCACTGTGTCTCCTCTACAGCAGCCTACCTAAATCCATCTCAGAAACCGTGCAGTGCCATATTTAAGAAACAGACAGAAAAAAAAATGCATCGAACTGTTCCCTGTAAATGCCGGGATTTAATTCAAGCAGAGAGCAACCTTAATTTCCCCTGACAGAGTAAGATTCTGCGTACTGACAGGCCACATTTTGATGTTGAATAGATGTGTAACAAACAGCAGGCGGACACGATGTGACTGTAGTTTACAACAGCTTCAGGACTCACCACTCCTGCTTCTCGGCATCCTGGTCGAGACGCCGTTGGCTCTCCCCCCGTTGGGTGAACTGGTCGTGGCATTATCCACCGTGCTCAACTCAGCTCCCTGCTGCTTCAGCAGGTCCGTCAGAGTCCTGGGGAACAACACACACACACACTGAGTTTAAATATCAACATGTAAGGAGATATCCAAGGAAGATCCAGGTTGAAGCAAGGTTCACACACTATACATTCACCACCTTTTCATCGAGATGTGATGAAACTGGACGGCTTTGTTCACTTTTTGATGTTTTGTGCATGCCAAGAGGAATAAGAAAATACATGTTGTTGGCAACAGGTGCAATAGAGACTGAAAATATATACATTTTGCTGCTTTTGGATCTCGTTGCAAAACAGTCAAAGGAAGATTGCTCAGCCCAGTGTCTCACCAAATATTACCCCAAGTTCTATTATTTCATAAAAAGCGACTTCAAAAACATGAATTAATGGGAGAAATAAGAAAAAGGAGCAATGATTTTTTTTTTCATCTGGTGTTCCACAGAGAAATCAGTCGCTGCACAAAACGACATCATCTGCTGACATCAAACATCATCTGTTGTCCAGATGTGTACAGTTTGTCCCCTATGAGGGCTTTCCTGAACAGCTGGAATCTTTGTGAGTACACAAACACACACATGAATACACATGCAGCATCCCATTTACAGTACATCCTCTCACAGAGGCTCTCTACTCAGTCTTTTGTGGAAATCGTGTACGACTGATGTGTGTGTGTGTGTGTGTGTGTGTGTGTGTTTTTAGTTGGTACATTCGTTGATGATTCCCGCCTGCCTGTGTGTGCGACGTTATGTTTGAATTAAAGAAGAGTTGTTGTTGTGTCCCTCTTTATCTGCTGGGTCAGTGGAGGAGTTCAGGATAACACAAATGAACATAAATGATAACATGCTGCCATTAAAACACCAGGCCAACTTCTAAAGATGTTATTTATGATTTTTTTTTTGTGTGCCTCTGTTCAAATCCTGTTCAGACATTTGATACCAAAACATTTTTATCAGTGGGTTTAAAGCCTCGTTTGGGTTTTACAGTATTTATATATCCAGCAAAGAGACGGTCACATCTGGCAGTGGTTGAGATTTGATTTTGACGTAAGCAGCTCTAAGTGAGCCAAAGATAGAAACACATGAAGGAAGCATCTGATGCCAAACGTTATGCCGTTATGCAACGATGATGTTGAACTTGACTTGAAATATTATCTTAGGATCATCATTATTCATCTTAATATTATGAATTTATACGTTTAACTAAGGTGCTTTAGTCATCATGAGTTATTAAGATATCGATTGATTGATTCCTTCACAGGAAAGTCTTCAGTTAAAGGGACAAGACAAAAAAAAAAGGGCAAATCTGCTGAATTCCAGGTGTTGAAATCATGATGACTTCAGCCAGGGGGGATTCTAGTGTCTGTTGGGGCCCTAGGCAAAGATTAATTGGGGGACCATCCAACCAGCGTTCATCACCATTGTCTGCCAGTGTCCCGACGCTTCCTCTTCTTCCTCTTTTTTCTTTTTTCTCTCCTAAAGACGGATAATTCCTTCATTTTTCTTTATTGATTTCCATCGATAAACTCTGGTTTTCCCAGCAATAATGCATGCAACGCTTAGCGGTGCAACCAGATGGTGTTTTCCTACTCTCATTGCAAAATTTGCAAATTTTGGGCCACTGCTTTGGTTTAAAGTTTGTGAACCCTCAGGGGCCGCCTTGCCTACTGACGAGCAGCGCCCCTGACTTTAGCATTATACTTCTTCATGACTCCATGATGTTTACGGACCCTCAAATTAAAGCAGAGCAATTATCTGTCTTTAACACTTTTTAAAAACATACGGTCACCTGATACCGTTTTTCCCAACAAAACAATGAAAGGTCCAAAATGATCTAATTCGTTGTTGTCAATTTTAAATATCTGAACAGAGAGGGCTTCATTTAAGATGCTACAAAGATGATCTCAGCAACAAATGTTTACACGGTTTGACTAGATGGAGAATATGGGATTCCACAATTACACCTTCATTAATGCATTCATTAACCTATGAAGTCAGGTATGAGATACTGTAAATACATGTACATTATTAAGAATTCATGCATGAATTAATGATTATCTATGGACCCTTATGTAAAGTGTTACCAGTTAACCTCTTTGTGTTGTGCCACATTTAATAAAGGGAGTGTTTTTTTTAACTTTATTAATCTGAGCCGCAGATTTGTATTTGAAAATGTCTTTTATGTTTGTATTTGTATTCAAAGTGTACATCATGAATAACTGCTTTTTTTTCTCTTGATGCTTGCAGAGACAAATTTTCATTCAAAGTGGCTCACGTCCCTGTGGTGTGTTTTTATTCTGTGTGTCCTCTGGGATGAATTCCAGTCAGCTGTATTTAACTAGCGGCCGTTTTTTCTTTTTTAACTGAACGACATACGGCCATGATTTCCTACAATATGGTCATGTTTGGACTGAGGGTTTGTTGTGTTTGGATGCAAAATGCAAACACACACATTCTCTATCTGCTGAGCACCAGGGCTTTTCAACCGTTTCATGAACTCTCTAACGTTTAAAGACACATGCTAACCGGCCACCCGAACCTCTTTTCCACAGCCGATGACACCCTTTTTTATTTCACGCTAACACAGATGCACATTGCACACACACACACACACACACACACACACACACACACACACACTGAAGGCATACTCATCACTTTGAATAAACACATTTCCGCTCCCTGTGCGTTTGCTGAATTTACAGTGTTGATGGTATTCATTCCCTTGATCAATAATTCAAACACTGGTGCCTCTGTTTCGCTAACGAAGCTTATGTGTTTATCTCCCTCTGCCACACACACACATGCACAAACGCACACAGTACACACCGAACACACGTTCAGAAACATATGTGCAGGTAGACAAAATCCACACAACCTACAGTATGACTGATCTGACAGCTGAGGCCAGGGGCAGCTTGTTCACACTCAACCTGCCAAACAGAAACGTGAGACCCTTTGGCCTTTTCTCTGATCATCTCCAAACAGTTTGTGAGTGTGACCATCTCAAAGTGTCTCCTACAGGGAGTCTTATTGCATTGCCCCTTACTGCACAACCACACACGCATTTCACAACCTCCCATAGCATAGCATTGTATCGAATCTCAATGCATCATACTGCATAGAATCACATAATATCGCATCATATCGCATCATATCGCATCACATAATATCATATCGCATCGTATCGCATCACATAATATCATATCGCATCATATCGCATCACATAATATCATATCGCATCGTATCGCATCATATCGCATCACATCATATCGCATCACATCGCATCACATCATATCGCATCACATCGTATCGCATCACATAATATCATATCGCATCATATCGCATCATATTGCATCACATCGTATCGCATCACATAATATCATATTGCATCGCATCATATCGCATCGTATCGCATCGTATCGCATCATATTGCATCACATCATATTGCATCACATCATATTGCATCACATCGTATCGCATCACATCACATCACATCGCATCACATCACATCACATCGCATCACATCACATCACATCACATCACATCACATCGTATCACATCACATCACATCGTATCACACCATATCACATCGCATCACATCACATCACATCGCATCACATCACATCACATCACATCACATCACATCGCATCGTATCACACCATATCACATCGCATCACATCACATCGCATCACATCACATCACATCACATCACATCACATCACATCACATCACATCACATCACATCACATCACATCGTATCACATCACATCACATCACATCACATCACATCGCATCGCATCGCATCGTATCACATCACATCACATCACATCGCATCGCATCGCATCACATCACATCACATCACATCGCATCACATCACATCACATCGCATCACATCACATCGCATCACATCGCATCGTATCACACCATATCACATCGCATCACATCACATCACATTGTATCGCATTGTATCACATCATATCGTACCGTATCTCATCGTATCGCATTGATTGTATCACATCACATCAATATGCATCGTTTTGCATCGTCGTTGCAAAGTGTCGCATGGGAGTGGGATAGTGTTGTATTGCATCATATCTGATTGAATCATGGTGACGTAGTTATCTATCCAAAGTTAAATATTCTTTCTGTTGTGGATGATGTTCTTCTCGGCTAAATGCTTGGTTTTGTGGCTGAAAGGAATTGTGGGAAATGTTGAAAAATAGACATGTTCATGGGAAAAGATAAAAGATAAATTACCATATGAATGACACTTTCATGAATTTGAGGCTACTCTATTTCTGTATCGTTATTTTGTCTCACAATATTATATTCATTCATTCAAATCAATGCAGATCATAATCATCTTATTGTGAGTCCTTTCACACCCTCTGCATGCCTGTCTGGAAACAAATTTGGACGTGAAATTTTCCTCTTCTAAATATTTGCATTGCTTGACAAAAAAAGACTTTGAACGCCTCCTGATCTTTGTTCCTTCTCTGCAGCGTTGTAAAGGACTTCCTCTCTTCTTTACTATTCAATTCTTTTTTCCTTTCAGTCTTTTCATTCTGTCTACCTCCCCCCCTTTACCTAAACTCAGCCCTAAATCTGTCTGTCTTTTCCTCCCCCTCTTTAAACCGTATCGTTTGTCTTCCTCTCCTCCAGTCTCTCTCTCTCTGCTCTTCATCCTCTCACTGACTCACTGCCGTGTGGCGCCGCGGGCCTCCACGCACTCTTCTCTTGGCTTGCCGCTCAAACAACTTGCTGATTTTGGACTTTTAATCTGCAACCAAAAAAAAACAAAACACGTAACCTGTCTCCAGGCTATGTAGTGTTTATATAGTGTTGGCTGTGCCTTATCTGAGTTTTTTTTTTGAGGAGGAATTTGGTAAAAAGATTAAGACTGAGAGAGGGGATAGATTGACAGAAATTGCTTATGTTGGCTGCAAATAAAAAAAACTCTAAATCAGTGATAGCATGTGTGTGATACCCTGGAAGGGTTTTTACACACTGTCAATGTTTCCATGGCGTCTATATAATTTGGCACCCTGTTGACTGACAGTTTTTGAGCTGTCTAGCCTTTAATTGACGTCAAAACCTTCAAGACTGCAAAAATTGAAAAACTAGCTTTTCCATCAAATCACAAAAAGGGAATTTATTATTAATGTGCATAAAGTCTGTTTCTTTCCTTCCACAATATCTGACTGTATGGAGTATGTAATTCTGCTGGAATCATAACAATTCTAGACAATATCTACCTAATTTAACTACTTGTAAGTTCATCTCTTTCAGTCTCAGAAATAAAACAAAAAACAAGCATATATAGCCATATGTCTGATCATCCAATTTTGACAAGAGGGCTTTGTGGTCCTGAATCAAGACGTGCAGTGCGCATTCATATATGGAGGCTGTGGTCCTCTAAGCGGGCAGTTTGAATCCAACCTGTGGCTCCTTTCCCGCATGTCATTCCCCACTCTCTCTCTCCCTGATTTTTCTCTATCCACTGTCCTATCTCTCCATTAAAGACACAAAAAGCCCAAGAATAAATCTTAAAAAAACAAAAAAAACAATGCAGCAGCCAGTATATCCGCCTTCCAATTTTCAATACCAGTGCAGAATAGCTGGTTTTTGTTTTGACCAGAGAAGCAGGCAGCACTCCCTACACGACCGTTTTGCCCCTCGCCCCTCGTTGTGCCAGGCAAACAGCAAAGCAACTGGTGTTGCACTGATGGCAGTGGGCAAGCAAACTGGTTCTGATATAATTGATTCTACCCGACCTAAAACACCCCAGCATTCTTCTAATAAGCACCACGACCAGAAATGTGGTTAAATTAGGATAAGAATGGAAGATGATTTTTAAATATGTGGAGAGGTTTGAACGCAGAAAGGTTTCAAGAACAATGAAAAGCTGGCTAAACACTGAAGCTTCAGTGTCTGAGACATGGCAACATGTATGAGCATCAACTCTAGGGAGGAGGGGGGGTGGGTGGAGACTCTCCAATATTTTGAATTTGAACTGAAGTACCCATTTTAAACGCTAGGTGTCTGAGTTACATATTGCTCCTTTAATTTGTAAGAATGTAGCAAGAAAATGCAATAACTTGGACAACTTATTTATAGATTTTCTTTCCCCCAGTTTGTCTGTTGCAAAGAAATCTTTGATGTTGCCAAACCTTACACTTAATGATATGCATGTATTCCAAAAGCAACCCCGAGGTTACTCCTCCTCAACGGCTTTACTCCACAACATGTTATGTAACAGTAGTGTGCCTTAGATGTGTAAGGTCATCTGTACCTCTATGTTCTCCCGCTTACAGTCACATTGAGATGAGACTTTGCTAATGTCCCTTAACAATCAATTACTCCACCCTGACGAGGACATCCACTCAGCGACCATACACAACAAATCTAACTCTCCAAACAGACGAGTCCACCGTCTCTCTGCAACATCATTACATTGATTACTCTGATGTAAAGTGTCCTAAATACTTAAAGCTGAATGAATTCAGGAAATACAGTTCAATGCATGTTTCCTGTACAGCCTCTTGTCCTGTTCATGCATTCATGAGCACATTATTGATTTCTCTCAAATATGCCTTTTACTGCTCTATGGTGCTGCAGTTTATGATTCTGTCATTGGCTGTCTTCTGACCAAGACCAATTCCCAGTGACGCCATCCTGCAAGAGATTTATCTACAGCAACAAGACTCTAAGATAATCCACTGAAAAAAAAAGGACAGTGGCAGATATCTCAATGTCACATTCCCTTTATTCTCCCTTCTGCTGTCACGGCTCACTTGTCACTCATCTCTCTGTCTTGTCTTCCAAGGTACAGTAAGTGGCAGCATCACTGTCACTGTCAATTACTGATAAAGAGTGACAAGACTACATCTAACATCTGTAACACATTACACACACGCACACACATATGCACAGCTATCTGTAGTAAGCTGACACTTCTGTTTATAGCTCTCTCTGCCTTGTACGCTCTTTTGTGTCAGATGTGTTGTCATGGGCATTTTTTTTAACAGTTAGGACTTAAGGTGAGATCGTTTTGTCAAAATACGCACAACCACGTCAATCCAAGGCTTTTGTCAATCCACCTTTTGAAGAAAGTACAACTGCAGCTACACACTGTTAGCATCAATCTGTGTTATTTATTTCAAGTCAGACTATTATGTTGACGGACGCTCTTCCTTACAGTCACAGAAACGAGCACAGAGAAGATGACGCATTTACACCTACGTTTACATCTGACTGCTCATTTCTTAGTCGTGTTGAATGCCAATAATAATGTGCATGACAAATGGGATTTTTGGTGACATATATAGCCTATAGGTTGTTTTTTTTGTTTTTTTTGTTTTCAAGTAACCCACATACAAATATGGCTCATTGTTCAGATATTAGATGCTGGCTGAATTTGAGTGTTTGTCGTTTGATTTAAAAAAAAAAAAAAAACTTCAACATGTAGCATTTTGCTTAAATTTCAATAACTTTATTCACATTGAAAAATTATGTTTTATTAGTATCTAGAATCTTGTCATTTTTTTGGCATATAACTCAGTTGGGAGCTACCCTGTGTGTAGGTTTTCATGCTAAAAAGCCAGCTTGTTGTTTCCTCACTTTGTCATAGAGATGGTTGCAGACAAATCAGTGTTGCAGACATGGTGTATTGTTTTGGTTGGTTAATAACGGGGCATGGAGATATTACTGTTTTATAGAAATGTGTGGGGATTCTGGACACAGAGCTTGAAAAAAGGACGGTCCCGGTCGAATAGGGACATGTAGTCACCCTATCTCAAGGTGCATTTAGCATCTAGAGCTATTTTCACGCTAACAGGCTAACTTGTTGTGTTTCCCTCTAGCAGAGGCTTTTGTTTTTACCCTTTTCTCTCCAACTTTAAATATAAAAGAGATGGTTTAGTGCAGATACTTTTCCTTCTCAGTTATAGTTTTCTGCCCCCCACACACACATACACCTTTTTATATTTATCATCTTATTGTTGTTAAATGTTAACAAGCTAGCTTGTAGTTTCTCTCCTTAGAATAAAGGCTAGGCTTACATCTTTTGTGAAAATACTTCAAAAGAATGCAGTTCTACAGTTATTTATCTGTTTTAATGCAGACCTCGACTGTATTTGGTCGTCTTTGTTATTCAGCTGAAGATGAAGGCAGCTTCTTGAGCAGTTGTGTTTTCATGCTAACAAGCTAACTTGTTGAGTTTTCCCTCGAGCACAGAGGTCGGTATTTGGTTGTTGTTTTTCTATGCCACTTTGAATATAAAAGGAAAGTGCTTCTATGCAGAATTTCTCCTCCTCAAGTACCCTGTACGGTTTCATCGTGTGTCTTTCAGCTTTTTGAAGCAGATATCTTTGAGAGGTTCTGTTTTAACAAGCAAACTTGTAGCTGTTCAGAAAGGCTGCCAAATAATTATTCTCTATTCAGCCACCTTCAAAATGGAAGAAAAGCAATATTGTGCTAAATTAAAAGTTTTCAAGCAGCTTACAGTTCTCTGGGTTCTTCTTACTGGAGTTGTTTTTTTCCTGCCTTTTGGAAGGTGTAGACAGATGGCCCATTAGATTTTTTTTGGGAAAAGGATCAAGTGAACCTACAGGGGACGACACACTGTGAGTCTGCTGGTGCTAGGAACTTTAATTTTGACTGTTTTAAGTATGAGAGACATAAGTTGTCTTGTGGGAATACATTTTTTTTATGCGTCATTAAAAATGGAAATACCACCCTCAAGGTAGAACAGATAAGAAGCTGAAAATCTTTCAAGTTTTCTGATGTCAACTATTTTTGCTTCACCCAGATAAACAGACCAACAGAAACAAAAACAGAAACATCGCACAGACAAACCCTGAAGTCAGTAGTCGCTGACCCATATTTAACTATGTGTTGAGGCCAAGTGAAGCCCACAGAACTTTGGAGGAGCAAGTGAGAGGAGGAGAGAGGAAGGTAGAGCCGCTGGGAGGTGAAAATTGTCACATCTGATACAGACACGAAGCTGTCAACTCATATGTCTCTCCACTACTTCTGCAAGAATTGTGGCAATAGCATGGTGCTTGTATATATGCATGTGCACACTTTTACTCACAAATAAACATGCATGCAGACATGAACACACACACACACACACATCAGTGACAGGTGAGAGGTGATAGGGAGTGACAGCTCCACCCTGGAGCTAATGAAAAGGCAGGAAAGATGGAGCAGAGCTGAGAAACTGGAGCAGAGGAGGAGGAGGAAACTTTAAGGAAACTCGCAAAAAACTTCTGTCCTTCTTAGCTTCTCTGTACAAATGCGTATTTTCTCACATGGCGGATACTTAGGGCTCACTCTGGTTTGATTTGCTTCCTGCCTGGAGAGTATTTTCCCCAATTCTTCTAAAGCTAGAGGAAGTCACAAAGAAACTAGCTGCAACAAAGAGATGGGGCTCATCAGAGATACAAGACGGCAGCGGAGATGTGCGTATTCTCGCCTTTTTTGTGTTTTTCCAACATGTATAGGCTACAGTACACCAGAGAGCATGGGGGGGTTACATAAGTATGAGGTTACAAAACAGTCCTTCAATAGTTTATAAAATATTTGTGAATCAAGAAGAACATGAAGAAGAATACGAAGGAGAAAAAGTAGTTCATTAACCAGTAGAAACTTTGCTGAATAAGCACTAAGGTGAACTTGCGGGGCGCTAGTGGCCTAGTGGTTAGTTTGCGCTCCCCATGTACAGAGGTTATAGTCCTCAAAGCGGGTTGCCCGGGTTCAAATCTGATCTGTGGCTCTTTTCCCTCATGTCGTTCCCCACTCTCTCGCTCTCTGATTTCTGACTCTATCCACTGTCCTATCTCTCTAATAAATGCAGAAAAAGCCCCAAAATAAATATTTGAAATAAATTAAAAATAAATGTAAAATATTAAGTAAAACGATAACAGATTAAGGATGTCACCAGGCAACGGGATGTCATACACCAAATAGTTTTACTTATTTATTCTCATATGAGGCATACATCAATGTGTATGAAGCAAACGCCTAAATCAGATATAAATAAAGTTTTTACTTCAAAGACTGACAGTGAAGTACGTTTTTCTCACACAGTGGAAACCAGGATTTTTTAGGCTCAGTTTGACCAAGAAAGCACAAAACCAGGCCCAAATGCCTATTCAAATAATGTCCGAGGGCGATACGGAAAGCGATCCCAACCTTTGCGTGCGGCTACAGTCCATATGTTTACCCACACTGTATTGAGTATTGCTTATCTGTCTGCCTTGAATCAGGACACAGCAGTGAAAAAGTGTCCTTCATTACATAACATGATGTGTGCTACACACATAGACACATACACATGAGCACACAAACACACACTGGAGATACATGCAAAGCAGTCAAACATATAGATCTTTATGCATGTGTGTTGCGTTAAATGCCAGATGAAAACCTTATATCTCCATGAAAGCAGTGTCACTTTCAAAGTTAATACAAATAATTGTATACCAAAACTATTGGAACTGATTTCATTATGATAAGAAGTTGATCGACTATTTTGTCAAAATTTACTCATAATTGGAGATACATAAGGTTTTTATGCTGACCACATCTGGAGTGCAAGGGTCATTGACGTGCATGCACATTAACTCTCGCATGAATGCACACACACACACACACACACACACACACACACACACACACACACACACACACACACACACACACACACACGCACACGCACTTGGTTTGAACCATGTGACCCCTGCCACCACCATGTTGGTCCTTGGCCTCTCACACTTGTGTTTGGTGGACTTTGTATAGTGGCTCATCTCGTCCCCCCGGCTGTCCTGACCTCTCACTGTGGGGAGCTGCTCCGTGCTCACGCAACCTAAATGCCACCACTATCATTCTTGTTGTTAATTGAACTATAAATCACTGTGGTGCATGTATATGTGAGTGTGTGTGTGTGTGTGTGTGCGTAAAAATCATGAAGGTCATTGGTGTTTGTTTACTCTTTGAGTTTAAAGCCAGCTTCCCTCCAGCTGAACCTTTCATTAGACTTGACACGTTTGGCCTAAGGCGGCGCTCTCCATTGCCTTTGTTAGATGGGGATTAGCGCAGCATGCTAACGCACACTGGACCTGGTTTGGTTCATGAATTAGAAGGTGTGTGTGTATGTGTGTGTGTGTTTGAGGGAGGGGAGTATAATCTGAGAGGAGGATCATTTTGGATTTAACTTTCAAAGCGGATTCTGGAGAACTGGTGGATTTCAGAGGGTAATCATCCGCTTCTCGCCGGGATGTGCAACGAGTATGAGGTAAAGGAAAGAGAAATAAAAACAAGGCAATGCAATATGTAGACGCTTACGTTTGTGCTTCGACACATTAGTAGTGAACTCCAAAGTGGGTTGGCATGTTTCACTCCTCCAGAAGTGTGCGCAGTAAATAAGGTCTTAGTTACACGTACACTTGTGGACCAGGGATTTATGTCAGCAGGCTAAGAGCGAAATGAGCGAATGGGAAGGGCAGTCCAGAAACGGTAGAGCTGTAATCTTGGTGAAATTTGTTTAATCACAAGGAGGAGCTGTAATCTGTTGAGATGGTCTGAGGGAGGGAGGGTATGCAGAGAGTTTTTCTATTTCAGAGAGGTGCGAGCCTGCAGGAAATATTAATCCTGACTGTGTGTTAGCCGGCAGAAACGAGTTTTGCAGCTCAGGTTAATGGGAGAGTAAAGTGCTGCTGGAGCAGTGTGTGCGTGTCCACTTCTTCTATTATGCAAACAGAAATCCCTTGAAAGAAGTAAGGGAGGAGATACAGGTAATGTGTAATGCTGAAGAGAAGAGGGAGGAGGAAAGACAAAAAAAACAAGATTTACGGTTGGAACTGGCCCCTGTTTCAGCTCTTTGAGAGAAAAAAAGAGATGGAAGGACTGAGAAGAAAAGGAGAAAGTATGGCTTGATTGCAGGAAGATGAGGGACATCTTAGAGATGTAGATGAAGGGGTACTTTGAGTTATGTGACAAAGAAATTTAGCATTGCAGATTTCAAGGAAGAAAAAGAGATCAAAAACAAGAAGCTCGGAGAGATAAGAAAAATAATCTCCTGATGGAGAATATAGCGAGGAAGGGCGGGTTAGATAGTTTGGGATGAAAGCGGGGAGATTTAAGCTCATGCTGTGCGTCGTTTGCTGTAATGATTTCCTTAGGTGGACAGATTGAACCCTGGACCATGTATTGAACCCAGTGTGTGTGTGTGCAACTGAAGAATCCAGCTGTACATGCTAAATGTCTTCCCTGCACAAGGCTAGAGGGGAAATGATAATTTCCTCAGGAAAAAAAACAACATTTTTTTTTCATTCAAAAAAGTGTGAGAGGTGATTTGTCAGGTGCTCATTAAAACCTTACACGACTGAAGCAATGCAAAGGAATTCCTGCACAGACGCACAAAGAGTTTCGATGTACTGCAGCAAACACTGTTATGTCAATTTTGCCCTTTTTTTTTTTTCATTTTTTGTGTTTATTTCAAATATAAGTCATGCTTACAAGCAAAGCAAATGGTACACAAGGGATTACATACAAAATGTGTGAAAAATAAAAATTGTGGAAGACGGAAGAAAAAAAAAGAAACAAGCACACAGAAATGGAAAGAAATAAAAAGCAAAATTAGAAACAAATTGAAAAAAAAAATAGGCTGTAATACAATATATGAAGGGTTGTATGAACATATGAGCTAATGACTGACTGAGTTACATGGATCCTGAAGCACAATGCTTTACACACCATGTTTAGATGAATATCATTCTGCCAACTTTTACACTCAGCTAAACAGACATTTCTCTCTCCGTGACTTCCATCTCTCTCCTGTTTGAAATTCAGTTCCACTTCAAGATCAGTTGAGCTTTGGGGTGAGCTTCATGAGGTATGGATCAGCTGGTCACATGTAGGTTTGTGCAATGAGGAGAGACTCATGGATTCATCCATGCAGGTGCAGGCAACATGCACACATGCACACAGGTTAGTAGGACTACATGTACAAATACACTTTCAGAGTTAGAAGTTGGGCACTCTGTGAGACCATGTAGTCAAAATTCTGTTTTTCTTATGGAATTTCCAATTTTAACTAACAACTCTTCAATGCATCAGAAAAGACATGCATGCAAATACACACACATAAACTCATGCACAAATACACACAGACATCAACACACACATGTACACCCACACACAGACACAAACACACACACACACACACACACACACACACACAGTATTCCTCAGTATCTCATTAATGTCTATCCTCTGACTGCCACATAGTTGACATGTAGACCTCCTCAACACACACCTAAACACACTCACTCACACAAAGTAACATTAAGGTATCACACTCCTCACCTGGAGTTGAGGTCAGCATGCGATGCCCCCGCTGCGCCTCCTCCTCCGCTCCCGCCGCGGCTCTTCTCCAGGCCCAGTTTGGTGAAGATGCCCACCAGCACCATGATAGCCACCACGCCGCAGATGATGTAGACGATGAGGTGTGTGCGGTCCCGCTCGCCGTCCTCCTGGCCCTCGGTGATGGTCGCCACCGGCTTGCCAGTGTTGGCCCAGATGGGCGTGTCGTAGTTGGAGCAGATCCTCTGGTCCAGTCGCTGCTGGCGGAACTGGCAGCAGAAGCGGTAGAAGCATGTGCCGCAGCAGTACAGGAAGACGCCGGCGTTGCAGTTGAACGGCGGGTCCCACTGGCCCATCACGTCGTAGTAGCCCATGCAACGCGTCCCCCCAATGGGAGGCCCGTCCTCGTCGTCTGCATCTCCACCGCTGGTAGGAGTGGACAGCCCCGTCTCTGGAGGAGTGTTCTGAGTGGGCTCAATGTTATTCGGAGACGTCTGGTTTACAGGCGTCGTGGGGGCGATGAACAGGTCACCTTCTGTTACTGTCACGGTGCTGACAGATGAGTCCTGGGTGAGGACAGGTTGAGGTGAAAGGAAGGAGAGGAGGAGGGAGAAAAGGTGGAGGAAAGAAAATATGGTGGATGCCATGCTCCTGGGAAAGCACTTATGTCCAAAGTCCCACCTGCAGGAAACAGAGACATTTTGAAGTAAAGGTGTTACACAGAGGACAGAAAACTACACCTCACATTTATTTATCTTTATTTAAATCTTATTAATGCACAGTCGAGGTACGGTAAGTCAACAGACGTCTGGAGCTGAGTATTGGAAACATGCACTCGCACTACATCTAAACATGCGCTGTCTGTCAAAAACACTCGCAGCGTGTTCTGTGAGAATCGATTGAAGCCTGTATGATTAAACACATGATGCATCCATTGACCCAGCGTTGCGTATGGAATCAATGATGAAGAGAGGGTTACAGGACGTTTTAAACAGGTCAGTCAGAATCGCTAATGGAGCTCGTAACTACGCAGTTTGACAGGATGATCGCAACTTTTAGGTTTTAAAGGAGCACGGCAGGGTTTCATGAAATGTTCAAAATCAGCAATTGACTGAATAAACGGTTGCAGGAGAGAAGATGTCAAGCTAAACACTTGACCGCAACAAAAAAAAAAAAAAGAAACATGTGAAAAATGAGCAGACACATCAAAACAGATTTTACTTCTCACATTTTTCTCTTGAAATACCACCATGAAGCACAATCAACAAACAAACCTCACACAGAGTTTCCTGACAGAAACTCATTCTCACCTTTTTTCTTTTGGCAGTCTGCACTGTCGACCCTCCTCTGTGCAATCCTTCCCCCAAAGTTCAAAGGGCTTCAAAATTCCCTGTAGAAATATCCACAAACTTTACTCAGCAGCATCTTTCCCCCTCAGATCTCTCGCTCATCCTCATGTGTTCTCCATCTTCAGCTTGGTGGGGGGGGGGGGGGGGGGGAGGGAGGAGGGGGGGGCTCAACCCAGGGGATTTCACAAACACAAAACGACACGCTCCTCTTATCCTCTTTCCTCCTCCAGTATCACCACTTCTTCTTCTTCTTCTTAAAAGACCTGATTATTCTGCCATGGAAGGTGTGAGTCCAGTTCGTTCCTCTACTGTTAGGATCTTCTGCTGCTAAGACCTCACTGTGTTGCGTGTGAGCATGTGTGTGTGTGTGTGTGTGTGTGAGAGAGAGAGAGAGAGAGAGGGAGAGAGAGAGAGAGAGAAAGAGATGGAAAGTGAAAGAGCGAGAGAGAGGAGAGTGTGTGGCAGCACTGAGCGTTGCAACAGTTCAGGAACCAAATGAGATCTCCTCCCCTGTTTACCTCTCGTCAGTGGCAGATAGACTGAGAGAGGGAGAGTGAGGCAGGAGAGAGCGGGAAAGTGTGTGTGCATATGTGTGTTTGTTGGTGGTGGTGGTGGTGGTGCTGGGGGGGGGGCTGTACATCCAGCTGCATCTCCCATCATCCCCAGAGGGAAAAAGCCACAGAGGAGGGACGAGAGAGGACGGACGAAAATAAAAAGAGGAGGGGGAAAATACTGAAGTGATTGGTGTCAATTTTTCAATTATGGGCCATTTTGTATATTTCCTTTTTTTAGACTATTTTTATGTGTGTGTGTGTTTGTGTGCGTGTGTCACTATAAGTGGAATGTATTTACATCGCAGACGGGGGGGACAGTCAACATCTGCTGTGGTCACTTCAACTCATCATCTTCTTATTGCCCCGTCACCGTCTACGTCCTGCTTCCAACACATCCCCTCTCACCAAACACACACACACACACACACACACACACACACACACACACACACACACACACACACACACACACACACACACACACACACACACACACACACACACACACACACACACACACACACACACACACACACACACACACACACCCTCTCCAACAGCTCCCAAATCGTTCATCTCTTACACATAGACGTTCTTTCTTCCTACTTCTATAATCCTGCGTTCTGTGGAGCCAGGACAGTGACAGCTAAATGTAGGCATTGAAAACACACCTGAACTAAAATAAAGAAAGATGGGCATTGTAACACTTGAGAAAAAAAGAAAATGCATTAAAAAATATTTTATTTTATTTTGATAGCTTTTGCATTCTTGTGTGTTTTTCAGTGACTCTCTTCTGATGTTTTCTCCATGACTTTTTTTTTCTTAAACACCACCGGAGCAGCGTTTCGCCGGGGCTCTGTCCCACTTTCTCTTGTGCGCAAACATGACTTTATCACATGTCGGGGGGAAGAAAAACACAACTTTGAGAAATGAGGTCTTGTTGAGCGGTAGCTTTGCTAAGTTGGCTGCCCGGCTATCGGCACCGTTGCCCGGCTTAAGTACGGGACTTCCGTCTGCCAGGATTTTGAACTTGTCAGGCCCGGGGCAGAGGGCTCTCCGTGGGTGAAGTGTCAGTGTTTGATGACAGGGAGTAATGTTAAACTGTAGCAAAGAGATGAATAGCGAGTTCAACCCGGACACCGGGGATGGCGAAAGCACGAAGTGTCAGGCTGGTAAAGCGGGTGCAGAGGGATGAGTTGCAGCTGGAGCTCATAGCCCCAAAGCTAGCACTAGCTCCAGGCATCCCGGGGCTGCAGCCACAGACCCACACTCGGCTCTCGTCCCCGATGTCAAAATCCCGGTCGGACTCGCTTTATCTCCGCGTTTCAATAACATTGAAGTTATCCTGTGTCTTTCAATGATACAACTTCAATATCTAAACATAACTTTCTGTTCCTAGCTGTCTCTCTTACTCTATCCCGTAAATAAACAGTTCCACAGCGCCGCCCCCTACAGGTCTGGAGCACTTCCGTTTAAGGATTAACTTGCAGCATTTCTGTGTTTGCTGTTGTTTTCTGGTTGTGTGTGTTTTGACTTAAGTTTAATTTCTGTACTTGCAGAGCGTTTGATGCTGATGCAGTTGTTTTGCCTATTTGCAGCACGTTTGTGTCTTTGCATTTGTTGTGGTAGTTTGCATTTGCTTTTGAATGTGCAGCGTTTCTATATATGCTGCACGTTTTTCTAAATGTATGTCGTTTCATCAGTTGCTGAGTGTGTGACCCCTACTGGCCACCGTACAATACATATTTTTACAATGAAAGTGTTTCAATGCCCATCTTTCTTTATTTTAGTTCAGGTGTGTTTTCAATGGCAAATGTTATTTCCGATGCCAACATTTAGCTGTCACTGTCCTGGCTCCATAGACTTCCCCACCATCCCCTTGCTTGTTGGCGATTTCTTTTACGAGTGATTCTGTGTGTGTATGTGTGTGTGTGTGTGTGTGTGCACGCATGTGTTTGCATGTGCATGTTTCCATGTGTTGGGGATTTTCTGAGCATCTGTTTGCATTCAAAAGTCAGTGGGGTCCAACTCCAGCTTTGCCACTTCTTTCGTTTAAATTCTAACCTAGCAGGAAGGTGCCAAAACAAGCAGACGAGCATTCTCTGCTGATGACTGCGGCTTGTGGATACACACACACACACACATTTTGTTACACACACGCATGTATGCACTCACACACACACACACAGGTTAAACCCACGCAGAACAAAATTGGTACACATGCATGTAGAAACAAATATTTAAAGAAAATATTCATGTAAAAAGTCTGCAAATTGCTGCACAACCTGAATTTTCTCTCTCAAACAGATTGCTGCTGAGGCCAATTATAATCGCTTTTCTCAAAGTGAACTACCACATGTACATTTTTAATGGAATTATAAGCCAGATTGACAAGGGGCTTTTTGTTTTGCTTTCCGCTAATCTCCTCTCCTAAAATCCCCTCCTTTATGTCTTGTCATTCGGCAGTTAAAACTCCACGCTTCCTCCACTTCCCTCTGATTTTTTTTTTCCTTCTTTTTTTTTTTGCATGCGTGGATATCAGCGAGAGAGGGAGCGGAAATACAGAGAATGAAAAGAGGAGAGTGAATGTAGGGCAGTGGGGAGGAGGCCGACAAGAAAAGAAAGAAAGGAGGAAAGAAAGGGAGGAAGTGGGGGAGGGAGAGGTGAAAGAGTGGAGGAGAAACGATTGGCTGAAGACCAAAGATGAGAAAATAGACGCACTCACGTAGACAAACAGTGAGACGGGTTTAGAGGAGGAATTAGGAGGGAGAATCAGATTTGGGGAGATTTTGAAGATGAAGGCAGAATAGTTGCGACAGGTAAAAGATAGAGAAAGAAAGATGATCTGAAAGGGAGAAATGGTTGACATGGCAGACAGGATGATGCAAAACCTAATTTATTTATTTACAGGATTCCTCTATTCAAACTTTGGTGCTGGTAAGACCACTTATGATGTAACTTTATAATGTACAAACAGTATGAGCAGACAGATGAGGGTTAAGTAGAAAGAAGGAGTGAGTATTGATTGGAGCATGATGTTGCCAAGATGTCTAAACCAATGGGAAACAACAACAAGTTTCACTGTGTGATTTCATGACATTAATGAACTGAAACATTTCCCCATCCTTCCATTACGTTTGCAGTTACTTTGGTTGTGTTTTATTCATAAGGAGGGTTCACGCTGTATGATTATTTAAAAATACAGTCTGGTCTTTAGCTGCTTAAAATTGCTGAACACATCCAATTTATAAAGAAACTGTATTTTGTTGAATCCATTAGACAATCACAAAGTGTTAAAAATGTTCGGTTGAGTTGATAGGGCTGTCAGGGTTAACATGTTGTGGTGCTGGAGAACGCATGCCCGTCGCCAATTGCGTGCACCACACTTCAAAATATGTCAGACATAGTTTCTATGCTGCTGTATTTTACATCCACTCATATTCACGCAGTCTAATAAAAATGGGTCTACTGAGTCTATAGAACAATAGTGACAAACTTCAGATACATTCTCGTCACAGATCTGCCCCCAACAATAAGAGTTTAAATTGTTTCAGTAAACATGCAAGGCTCAAAAATCTTCCGTTCCTGGCAGAACAAGAAGGTCCCAAAATTAACACGTTATTTTTCTTTAACCCCTTTTTATCACAAGCTATTTTTTCCCTTTTTGTGCCCTGTAGATGCTCCTTTTTGTCCCTTTCACCAACACCCCTTTCTAAATGGATGTAAACTGACTGCAGGACGTCCTCATGTTGTATCCCTTACCATCATGGAAAGAACGGTTTCACACGTACAGGACATGTGTGAAACAGAGAGATTGATCTGCATTGATCTTGCACTGATAAGATAAATTGTGCTAGTCTGCTCTCTGATGTCCTCCGTTGTATCTTAATGTTAAGTTAACTTGAGCTTGTAAAGCCCTTTTCTAGTCTTCTGACTACTCTAAGCACTTTTACACTGCAGGTCACACCTACACAGTCACACACTGATGGCAGAGGTTGCTATGTAAATTACAAGGTATCCATCAATATAAACTAATCCCAATAATACACACTCACACGCTGCCGCCAAAGCAGCAGGAGCAACTTGGGGCTAGATATCTGCAGGAGCTGTGGATCAAACCCCCGACCTTCCACTTGAGAGATGACCGACTCTCTCACTGATCCACAGCCGTGCTGAGCTACCTACCTGTCCTGCTGTGCCTCCATCATTTGTGGTAAAGGTTGGACAGTAGTGAAGAAAAAAGCCCTCAGTAAACAGGCAGAAACCTTGTATGGAATCCAACCCATAGGTTGATGCTCTTTTTCCTCCACTGGCTGATAATATTCTTGGCATTAGCATTTAACTCAACCTGCTATACCAGCTAAATATTAGAGGGGAATAGTTCTTGACAAAGGGACTTTCATTCCAACCACTTCACACTCTAAAAACTAGACAGTCTGAAGAGCCTATCAATTAAAATCATAATTAGAAATGTGACAAGGGACAGACCTGTTAGAGGTCAACACTGACTGTTTGACTTACCAAGGATGTGGACACATCTCTCATTTATGTACGAATGGGATGGCTTGTAGGAATGTCCCGGTGTATTCCCACAGTATTCCCCAATGGAACCCCACGGGGTACCAAAATGTACAACTTGTTCAGGTCCAAAAAAAACACATGTAGGCTGTTTGATCTACCAAAGCAACCCTGCAAGCTTAAAGAAGTAGTCCACTGTTCCACAACCAGGAATTAATTTAGAACGCTTCTCGTGAGGTTCATCAATCTGTGGGATCTTTGGGAACTTTCTTTCTAGCAGCCTGGAATGACATTTTCCAGGAGGATTAGCAGACAGATACTCAGGAAGTTAGAGCACATCTTCCGGTCCCTCTTAATAAATATGTGAATCACTATCAACGCGGTCGGCTATTTCACAGACACCATCCAGGACCTCAATGTAGAGCCCTGCATGTGACTGTTTTCCTAACCATGCTCACACCTGCTCACACCCACTGGATTTCTTACAATTACCACCCGCCCCTGCAGTGTGAGGGATCCACTAGCGCCAGCACTGGTAACATATGTCGCTCTCTGCCCAGAGACTCCAAGTAGGCCTTGTTCTTTGTTTGGTCCATGAGCCCTAACAACCATTGGGCTTACATCCAGGCACAGCACTGTTTCTGGGACCAAACTCCTTGAGTGTGCGGCCTCTCTTTCTCTGGACCTGCCCAGGGTGGTGCTGAGTGGATGTGGAGATCCTCATGAGCCGACGTCTTGGAGGTCTCCTCAGAGAACATGAGGACTGCCTCTATGGGAGCGCTGTTGGCAGAAAGAGGTTCTTAACGTTGTTTTTGTGCAATTACAACAAACAACAGTTCTTGGCGTTTCTGGGTGGACTTCTTAAAAGGTTTCTGCCTTGAAATTGTTGGTTCTGCTGGGAAACTTTGTGCCAGCATGGAACAGGAACATCAACTGCACCAGCCGGCACAGGGAGTCACTCTTTTTCATTTTCATCTGACCTGCAGCTGTAACAGCAAACGCCATGAAACAACATGAAGCCTCTGTGCCTTTGTTGTGTGCAGACAATGGCAACATCGACAGCTTCAAGGTTGAAGATTCAGCTGGGCACAACGGGCATCTCTGGCAAGAGAACTCAACTCCAATTAATCCGACTTGTTTTTTTACCTTTTCTTTGTGGTTCTTTTCTTATCTGTTTGTTAGATTTATTTTGGGGCGTTTGCCTTTATTAAGATAGGACAGTGGATCAAGTAGGAAATCAGGGAGAGAGAGTGGGCAACATGACATGTTGGAATGGAGCCACAGGTTGGATATTTTGTTTCCCCCAAACTGTTCTGCTTCTGCAAATGTTTCTGGGTAAAGTAAGAAATTTACGCACCTGTCTTCTCTGCTGTCACACCAGGTGTGTTGATAGATATTTGATGACCCCTCCTCCCTCTCTGAGAGTTTTTTCTTGTTTGAGTCTCCTTTAAGGATTTTCTGTATCATCAAAACAGCTTCGTATAAACTTTGAGTTTCCACAAAATAGATGAGTAAGCAGATGCTCAGATTTGTTTTTCATTCCTGGTATGTTTAGCGTACACAGTTGTACATTGTGTTTAGCACAATAGCTCTGGATACGTCCATAGTTTATACGCACATTGCTATGTCACCTTTAATAGTCAGCGTTAAAATGATAAGTTGCCTCCAATGAAAATGTCACTTTCTGTTTTCACCAGCTTGGCACCTGCAGGAAATAGAGGTCATGGTGTCTAAATGAGAAACCACAGTGTGTTTTATTGAATAGAAATGGGAAATTGAAGATGCTGGTATTGTGTGTGTTTTTGTGTGTGTGTTTGTTGGGATGTTGAGGGTGCAGAGGAGCTGTTGTCTATCCATAAATTCTACATAATCCCAAAGAATTAATTTCATCTTGAACTAGATTCTTTAAGTGCCTGCAGGTCTCTGATTTACCAAAGCAATGTTGCCTCCTTCATTAGGAGACACTTTGAATATCCCGAACATGTTGAATATTTCATTTGAAGACTTCACTGCGTCAATGAATATTCATACTTTGGCTTTGTGTGCCTCCGCTGACAAGTATTAATGGGAAAATCTTAATCCTAAAACACATGTACACATCAGCTGCTGGTGCCGTATTTGGCTGTTTGTGGTCCTTTTAAAAAAAATTAAAAATTCTGGTTCACAGACAAACACAGGATGTGCTGTGTCACAATACCTCCAGCAGGTACAAAGATCGTCATGTTCATCAACATGACACCTCAGGTGTTGTGGTTGGTCTCTTCATCTCTCTATCACACCTAAAAGATGGAAAATAAATCAGTCTCACAGCATGTTAATTAAAAGGACATCTATGTAAGATATCTACTGAATTAAATCATAAAGTGACCTTACTAAATCATGAGACATTAAGGAAACAGTCTGTGTTGAAGTGCTGGCTTCTCTAACAACAAAACAGCAGTTTAGATTCCAGTCCTGAATCCTCTGGATTTTTTTTTACCACAGAAGGTAGGCCTATAGGTGGTTTTAAGGCGGGGGGACACAGCTCTTGTTTTGAATTTGGACTGCAGTACCCATTTGAAACATTACGTGTCAGAGTTACATATTGCTCCTTTACGTTTTATCGTAATGTATTGTAGAATTTGAAGTTTTTGCTAAATGAAAAAAGCTTCTCTGCTTTTTGGTTTTATTTATATTTCATCAGCCATCAGCCTTCTTGCTATTATTTATTTCCAAAGAGTACCAAAAGCATTAGGTGTATTGTAGTAAACTACCAACCAAAGACCCAATAGACAATACAGACTGAGAAAAGTTTGGTGTAAACAAACATACCAAGTAAAAAAGGAAGAGATCGTTTGAGAAGATACTGATCTTAGGTCAGCTTACTTGCGTTCTCCGTATATTCTCTTCCAATGGTTTTCCTCATTCCTTCAACATTTGATCATTTTTTGAACAGTAAGCTTAACTGCAAATAACAATCCTTTAAATGTTTTCTTGTACGTGAATAACACGAATATCAAAGGTCAACAATGAAACTTTAATGATCTACATTTAAAAGAGTTTAAATTCCATATTTATACGAGTGAGAGGATTAGCCGTAGAAAACAATAACATTTTAGATTTCTTTTGAGTGTTTTTTTTGTTTTACATTCCCAGACACTGACTCCTTCTGTAATGTTTTTTAAGTGTTTCTCAAATCCATGAATAAAAAAACATCATTTACATACCGACTGCTGTACCTCTGTGTGAGAGCGGAACAGACATTAAAACAGACCAAACACTCGCTTCTGTTTGAAAGCATTTTCAGAAGAGGTGACTGACTTCAGCTCCAACTTGATTCTAAATCTGCAGTCCCAAAAGCTGTGTTGTATCTGTCTGAATGTGTGTGTGTGCGGTTGTATTAGAGAGTGAGTACTCGACTTGAAGCTGAGGAGCTGTGGGGCTGTGATCAGAGGGAAGCCCCTTAATGAGTTGATGCAGGCGAGTCTTTGATGCTGCTGTTCTCTGGGAATTCTGGGAAATAAAAAGGGGAGGTGTTGGGATGGCGTAACGACCTTTAAACTTTTATAGTCAGTGGATAAACTGTAGAGTACCTTTAGAAAAAGTCAACTTTTTTTTTTCATACAGAATCAATCAATCAATCTTTATTTGTAAAGCACCAATTCTTATAATGATCTTGGGACACTTTAAAAAAAGGTTACCTCTTCATTAGATATTCAGGAAATGTTATTGGGGCAAATTTTGCAGCTAAATTAATTAAAGGAGCTTCTTGAATGGTTACGTAAGTTACTCTGGAGCAATTCTGTCTCTTAGAAAATGTGTTTTTCATGTCTAAATACATTACTTTATAAACACCTTCTGTAATGTAATAGATTTATTTTTTGTTATACAGCAAGTGGCCCAATGTAAACTGTGCTGTGTGGTTGGTCCATCACAATGTTTCACAGTAAATCACTGAATCCACTGGATTAAATTTCCATGAAATTGTGTTCTAACATTCACGTCAAAATCAGGTTAAGAGATTCAAGGATCAACGTTTAAGGTTTTTTTTATTAAAAAGGTGAATTTGTTGTGCAGATGGGAGAGTTGTCATTCCTAAGATAAAAAAAACACACAATAATACTTATTCACAGTTTGAGGGAAGTCAAGACAAAGGTACTTAAAAAACAACATTAAAATACATCATTGATTAAATCAAGTCATGATATGGGATTTTGAGGACAATCAAAGTTTAAAATATGCTCGGATCCTCTTTTTCTAGCTCTGCAGGTTGTGCTACGGCTACAGGTACAAAAGTGTTTCTGTAATGTTTTGTTCTCTCCTTAGGAGCAACCAACCAAAAGCCCGAACAAACACGCTGAATCTCAGAATTTAAAGGATGAGAACAGTGAAGGAGAACAGAGCTCACCTGACGCTGCAGCTGTGAAGAATGAAGATCAGACATGTTAAGTTGTGAGTTAACTATTTGTTTGCCCAGTCTGGTCAAGAGCATTTTTGTTTTTAAAAATGAGGTTTGATAGCCTAGAGGTTAGGAAGCGCCCATTGTAGGGTTAAAGGCCGACCTGTGGCTCCATTCCAACATGTCATTGCCCACTCTCTCTCTCTCCCTGATTTCCTACTTGATCCACTGTCCTATCTTAATAAAGGCAAAAGCCCAAAAACAAATCTAACAAACAGATAAAAGGTAAAAAACAGATTATTGTTTGGAGTTGAGTTCTCTTGCCAGAGATGCCCGTTGTTGCCCAGCTGCATCATCAACCTTGAATCAGTCAATGTTGTCTTTGTCTGCACACAACAAATGCACAGAGGCTTTCTGTTGTTTCATGGTGTTTGCTGTTACAGATACAGGACAGATGAACATGTGTGTGAGTGAGTCTCTGTGCCGGCTGCTGCAGATGATGTTCCTGTTGCCAGTTCATTTTTAATTGCACGAGTGTTGATTGTGTTTCCTGACATGTAAAGGTGAAGCAAAGCTGCGTTTCAAGCCGTCTGTGTGAACATAATGTAAAAGTCCAGAGATTACTCTGGCTGTGCACCAGTACTACATCACTCAAAAGGAAGGACTGATATGTCAATTATTTTAATTTACAGACAGAATGGCCAAAACAAAAGCGTTCATCGTTGAATCTTCTCAGGGAAAGATGACACACATCTAGCTACCAAATTACACATCGTCTAACATTGTCCACTAAATGATCACAAGGATTACATGATGACAAACAGGACCCAAGTGCAGAACCAAACAGAAAATATTTTATAAAAAAAAAAAAAAAAAAAGAGAACAAAAACTTACCTTGTTAAAGTCTAAAAAGTAACAAGGTCCAACGTAAAAGTCCAAACTCAGGAAGAAACCAAAATACACTAGAGCAGAGAAAACTTCACACAGAGAAGGTTTGACATGACAAACTGACAACAAGAGGGAATGAACACTCAGAGACTTAATAGACACGGGGTAATCAGACACAGGTGAAGACAATCGGGGCAATCAAAAATGGAGGGAAACCAGACAAAGGGAGGAAGTAAGACAAGACAAGAAACACTGGGGACAAGAACTACAAAATAAAACAGGAAACACTAAAGAAACACAGAGACAGAGGTGCTGCTTGACAATAAGTAAGACAGGCAACTGCTTGGGGCCCCAGGCCAGTAGCCCACATTTTCTTTTTATTAGTTGATGTCATGTGCCGTGTTGCATGTGTTTTACAGTTCTTTTCTGCTGTGGTTTTGCTGAACGGTGGCTTTACAGCATTGATTTAATGAACTGAAAAAGACTGCAGTTAAATGTTTGATAATGATGGAGCGAATTTGCTAAATGTCTGTGGTTTAAAGTTAAATCAGCACTTCAAATAAAAAATAAAAATAAAAATAAAAATCAAGTACGTCATCATTATCTCTCATTCAACCGATATCAATTCATCAGGAACTTAAATTAGCTCTAACCAGTGCAGGCGTGAAAAGTGTTACGGACATGTAACATACTGTACACACACGCGCTCACACGGTTGTATCCGTTTCTCCTGACAGATGAATCTCTCAGCTGCTCTGACAGCATGCAGGGCTACAGGTCAGTGCAATTATAAGGTCAGGTCCTTTAGGACAAACATGAGCAGCACACACTTCAAACAGGAAGCTGATAGATCACAAACATCAGCCCATCGATCTTTGCATATAGAGCGTTATGTCATGAAACAGGATCATGACAGGAACCCTGCACACATGTGTGTGTGTGTGTGTGTGTGTGTGTGTGTGTGTGTGTGTGTGTGTGTGTGTATACACGCTAATGTATTCAGAATCTATAGAGGGCTTGTGTGAGTGTCCTGGGAGATACGTTTAAATGTTTTTACAGCGTATTGAATGGTGGGATTCGCAGTGAGTAAAACAAATGAGACCACAGAGGAGAAACATGAAACAGCGTACGGCATAGCAGTGAATAATGCTCTCACTTTTTAAGATAACATTCCCCAGGAACTCTGTCGAGTAATAAGAACGTTATTCATTCATCAATCAATTTAGGGAGGCAGTAGCTCAGTCTGTAGGGACTTGGATTGGGAGCAGGAGGGTCGCCGGTTCAAGTCCCATAATATGGAAGTTGGTCTGGTAGCTGGAGAGAGCACAGGACACTTCCCGAGCACTGCTGAGGTGCCCTTGAGCAAGGCACCAAACCCCCAACTGCTCTGGTGCTCTCCCTGCGTAGCAGCCTCACTCTGACATCTCTCCACCTATGTCCACAGGTCCTGTTTGTGCATGTGTGTGATTGTGTGTGAGAAGCATGTCTCTAAATATCAGAGTGTAAACCAGAATTCCCCCTCTGGGATCAATAAAGTATATCCAAATCCAAATCCAAATTGTTTTAATTGTACAGCGCCAACTCATTACAAGTGTTTACAAAAAGGAGCGGGTCCAGATTGTATTTTCTGTCATATTATTTATACACACCCAACATGAATCCACCATCAGCACTAAGCAACATGCAAAGTTAAAAATGGTCTTTTAGAGACAGAAACCTTGAGCAGCACAGCCGTCTGCTGAAACCGTGTCGGGGTTCAGAGGAGACAGAGGGAGATGCAGAAAGAGAGGTGGATAGAGACAAACAGAGCAACAACAACAACAATAACATGGTAACAACATTTGAGGTTGCCTGACGTCACGGGAAACGGTCGCTGTGTTGATATGGTCTGTTCACTCTGATTAGCATCACCTCAAGCTCAGCAGGGTTGTTATTTTAAAAAACTCAAAACTGTCATGTGATAGTTTAGCACTCACAGTAAGTGATCTCTGTGTGTGGAATAAATACATCTCGTGAGGTTTATGGATAGTTCTGTTTGATATGTGAGGATGTCACAGGGTTTATTCCACTGCTGTAAATACTCCAGTGTTGGTATTCTAACAGACTCTGTTTGATAAGTATGTGCTCATGCAACAGCCTTTTAATGAATACCAATTATGTATGTTAATTCAGCCAAAGCTTTATCTGTTTTTGTATTTGAATGGTCACAAGTGCACACCGAAGGATGCATTTTTCTTATAGTGTGTATGACTCTGTGTGTGTGTGTGTGTGTGTGTGTGTGTGTGTCCTCTCATTTGTTCAGGTCTCATTGGACCACATTATCATGTACAGTTTTTACTCCAGGGAGCTGGGAAAGGTAATTACAAATGACCATGTGACGCATGGGAAGCGGGGTTCAAAAAGTGTTTGTATACGTGTGTGTGTGTGTGTGTGTGTGTGTGTGTGTGTGTGTGTGTGTGTGTGTGTGTGTGTTTTTGTGTGGTGTGATGTGTGTATGATTTTTGAGCAGCAGTGTCTGTGTGTATGCAAACTTGCGTCCTGAAACAATCTGAATGAGAAATAAGCAACTGTGATTTGCTCTGTTGTAGTGAAAAAAAACCATTGTAGCAATGTTTTGTGTGTAGTGTGGTTGACACTAGTGTGTGTATGTGTGTGTGTGTGTGTGTGTGTGTGTAAGTGTGTGTGTGAATGTGAGTGAGAGAGAGAGAAAAAGAGAGAACAAGAGAGAGCGAACTTTATTCTCTTATCTTCCTGCATTGATGTACAGTAAGTGCTTTGTTTGGAGGTGTCAGCTGTCAATCCTTTATTTCATATCTACTCACTCACTCTGTGTTCATGCATTAGGGCGCAGGGTAAGAGTGTGTTTGTGTGTTTGTGTGTTTGTGTGTTCCCTGTCTGTTCACGTTGTGAGTTTACAGCACACAGCTAATGAGTGAGTCGGATGTTTCCGATGCTGCGGGACTGAACCCGCTTGACAGCACATCCAACCAACAACACAGAGGAGACTCTGGCAGACTGACACAATGTTTTGAGTCAGAGATGTTTAGTGCACCACATGTTTTGACCAGAGTAAATGTTGCTGACTTCACAGCTCTCCTTGGGGTGGTGTTTTTTTTTTTGTTTTGTTGGATATAGGATGTGACGTTGGGAAATGTTTGCCCCAGCCCATATTTGGTAAGCCTGGAGAATATTTGAAATCTTTCCCGTCAGCCTCTTACTGTTCCGTCATGCGTTCACACATCACAGTACACATCAGGTCATACGTCCGCTGCAGCTTTAATAAGGCAACATGAGGTGACACGCTGCTGCATGTTCTGCTTATTCCAGGAGGCAAAAGGATCTGATGAAAAATCACTTTAAAAATAAATTACATGAAGATGATTCTTCTCAAAATGGAGCTGCATAAGTAAAGCTTTAATACATGTTGTCCAATAAGAGGTACACAGAGCGTCACATTCATACTACTACTGGAGATAGTTTTACATGCATGTATATTTTTGTGTTATCAGTCACTTCTCCATCCACAGCTGATGGTTGCCTAAAGGTTTTTTAAAAAAATACAAAAAGCATCCTTAGAAGCAGTTAAGGTTAGTTATATCTTTTTCACTCTCGCCTTTTTGGTTTTCTTTGAATTGAACATCACCAACCTATGTTAGCAAACATGAGCATCCTTAGAGTAGTTTACAGACAGATTTTGGAATATGCTCTAAACCAGTGGTTCTCAACCGGTGGGTCGGGACCCAAAAGTGGGTCGCGGAATCTGTGCCTTGATAAGAAAAAAACAGTCAAAAAGCCTATGCAGCACTTTTTAAACCTGTTAGTTTTGTTCCATTTTGACTAAAGGTCAAAATTGTAAAATGTTTAACTAACTCGGTCTGATGGGTTGAAAAGTATCTGAAATGTGGGTCACAATTTTCACAAGGGTGTTGGTAGTGGGTGCTGAGAGTAGAACAGTTGAGAGCCACTGCTCTAAACATCAGTAAAACAGCGAAAGATCAAAATGCAATCTTGGAACCCTTCAGCGATCATCTGATGAAGATAGAGCCTCTGGAAGTGACGACAGCGATTTCAGTGTAGCAAGCACTTAGTGAAAAAATGCATCTCCCTCTGTCCCCCTTTTCACGCCCAACACAGTTCCGGCAGATGCCCGTTAAAAGGACGTTTTTCTTGCCACTGTAACTCTGCTGAATGTTCAGTCATTCAATCAATCTCTATTTGTTTAGCAACAATTTATAACAAATGTGAGCTGAAGACATTAATCCATTATGAGCAGAGCACCAAGCAACTTTCAGGAAAGTTACATTGGCAAGGAAAAACTTGAATTAAGAGGTAGAAACCTCGAGCAGAACCAGACTCAAGTTGAACAGCCATCTGCTGAAACAGTGTTGGGCAACAACAATCAATGAGATGGATTTACAGCTACAAAGTCAGTAAAAGTGGTAAAAGTATGTGAAGTATTAGCAGTAACAGCTAAGTATGAAAATAGACTGATCCATCTAATATCTACAAAATGCAATGTAAATGCAATGATTATGAAACAGGGAGGACTGATTATGTTAATCATAGAGGTTGAAGTTGAGCAGCTCTAAGATTCACTTTAATATTTATAATAATGATAATAGATGTAAGGCTGGTATTAATAGCTGTAGCAGTTTGAGTCAGGAGGGGTCCATATCAGCAGGCCGTCCACACCAACGATCCAGAGGAACCTACAAGACAAGGGAGCTCAGGAGCTCCCAGGAAGATCTATGATTAGTGATTTACATGGTACAAGAAGACTAACAAATAGTGACATGCAGTAATATGATGTAAATGCACAGAGGGAGAGAGGGGGTGATAGAGGGAGATAGAGAGAGAGAGAGAGGGGGGGGGGGGGGGGGGGGGGGGAGACAGGAGCTTAAGGGACCAGCAGTCTGAGCCTATAGCAGTATAAGGAGCTGGTCCGTACCTGAGCCATCCATAACTATAAGCTTTATCAAAAAGGAAAGTTTTAAGCCTATTTTTTAAAAATAACACAGGGTGTGTCTGCCTCCCGGGTCCTGACTGGTAGATGATGCCAAAGGATAGAGGCCTGATAGCTGAAGGCTCTACCTCCCATAGTACATTTGAAGACTGGGGAGGTACCACAGGCAGGCCTGCATTTTGTAAAGTGTCTTGAAATTAAATTTTTTATGAATTGGCCTTATACAAGTAAAGAAGTTCTTAGTTTATAGTCCAGCTACTTAAGAAACCAGTCTGGAGTTAGTTGTTGAGAGAATATGTCTTAGAGTTGTTTTTTTGCAGATATCTCTTTAAAGATATGAATTAAAGCTAAATCGTCGTTAGACTCCAGATGAGTTCTGGGATCGAAACTATACGGCGAAATGCATTAAGCTCCTTTACTCTCCACATGGACTGGATTTCTGAGTGTAGCCTATATGTGGACAAGATTACTTTTCTACAAACAACATCTGGAACATTACAGAATCCAGTCCAGAGCATATACATAATCTGCATTTTTATGTAGATTAGAATCAAAATGTCTCAAGCCTCTGTTTTTCCGCGGCTGTAACAAAGAGATCATCAGATAAATTATTTACAGTTGCCTGCGGACATTTTTTACAACATGATTTATAATTAGCATGAAATATCATTTTACAATATAATAGTTCAGATTAATGTTTTAACTGATATCTACCCCCTCCTATAGAGAATCCAGAGTATTTAAGAGTGTAGATATTATCCATTGGGTTAGGGTTTAACTATGTAAAACAAGATTCATTATTTTAAATGGACTTGAGCTTGTATAGTTTTTTTCAAGTCTGCTAAGTGACCATCAGGTAATCAACAACTAATCCCATTCATGCACATTCACACCCGGCCGACGAAGCAGAAGGAGCATCTCGGGTTAAGTGTCTTGTGACACAACGGACATGCGGCTGCAGGAGCTAGGAATTGAACCCCCAACCTTCCAGTTGAGAGACCATCAACTGAGCCAACACTGCTTTACACAGCGAAGCTTAATCATTTAAGTAGAGCAACAATAAGTGAAACACATTTCTATATTGACTACACTTTGTGATTGTTATTCCTCTTGGTGATGAAGTGGTTACTCAGCAATCAAGGATTGCACAGATAAATGGCTTCATCATCTGTATAACACATCATCGCTCAGTTTTATTTTCACTCATTTTAGACATGACACGGTAATTGGTCCACAATGACCTTTAAGTTGCGGATAACCCAGCTCCATATTGATCGCTGGCTGGCTTGAATGTCTATCAGTTGTGGGATAATTCCAGGCAGAACGGCTGAAAACAATCCATGAAGCGATGGTGACATTGATTGTTTTCCCTAAGTGCATTTACTCTGATATACTGAGGTATAAAGTTCATCAAACTGCATCCTGACTACAAACACTCAGATGACCTCTCTCGCCTTCATTGTTGGAAAAGCAGACTGTGGTTTGGATACGCGAATGTTAAAGTCACAATACCTGGATTATTTGAAAAGCAAACCACCTGAATATTTTCTTTTTCCTTGAAATGCAGATTGTCTGGCTTTCCAACACGGCCGCTACAGCCTTCTTCACTTCCTAAAACACAGAATAAGGTGACACGACAAAGCACATTAAAAAAAAGCTACAGCATTGTTATAAGACTGACTTAGGTGAATGATTAGTGGTGATGCTCAGACTGTTTGAATGCACTCAGTCAGCCAATTAGAAAACAAAGACAAAGAGGGCAGCAGCGCCTGGAGGGCCTGAATCAGAGGCCAACAGTCAGCACAGGACTGTCCCCATAACACCCCCCAACACACACAGACACTTTTGTTGTAAGCTAGGTTGAAACTAAAACCACAAAGACTGAAATGAAATTAAGCATCTCAGTTTGGATAATTGAGACACAAAAGTGTGCTGCAGCATTGTCTCCAATCAGGGACGCACATGTGTGTACGTTTGTGAGCGTGTGTGTGTGTGTGTGTTCTTCTTCTGCATAGTCCCCCCCTGGACCTTCCTGTCAGCACTGACCTTTACCAAATCAAAGGAGATGCAAATATCCAGCTTCATTTGGGCCTATTACAACTCCACACACAGCGACACAGGAGTGAATGAGCTCCGTGCAGACATCCAGTGAGAATAGCTGTCAGCCCTCTCGGCTGCCTTGATTAGCAATTTGAAAGGCCTCTCTCCCCGGCCCGACCCTCCTCAACAGATACAAATCAGCTCTGACGCTGCCTCGTCCATTACTGCCATCATTTCTCGAGAGAATTGGAATGAATCTCATTTCCCCATCATCTCTGTCTCTTCCTGTACTGTTTCTCTCTTCAATCTCATCGGTTTTTAACAGAAACACCAAAAATAACTTAATACCACATGTTTAGTTATATATACCCTGAAAGATGAAGACTTATGGATTAAAAGCATTTGTTCTTATACATGATCCAACATGTTTAATGATACCAAGATAAGCATTTTGACTCTATCATAACTAGGATTTAAAATAAGACTTAAATAATAACTTAGGTATATAAGTACTTGAAGTTCTATGAAGTCACAAACACAATAATCAGAGCCCAGCTCTACACATACTGCATCATCATAAATCTACATATCAACTCTTGAAATCACCATAAATTTGAATACCGTTTTTCCCTGAGAATGTGCAAAACAGCATCTGTCACTGACTTTGACTTGGTTCAGAGTCGTTTATTTTGGTATTTTCCTGCACAAAATAAAAGAAAAAAAGAAAATGAAGGCAGCAACAGAAGGAGCAAGTGTATGTTTTCAATAAAATGTATGCAGTGCATAAATGCTGAAATAAAAATGATCATAGAATATGAAATTATGTAACAATTGTGTTAATTTACACATGGTAGAGAGTTTTTTCACATTAAGCCGTGTGCATAGACTGATATTTTTTGATTTAAATAATATGTACATTCACGATGCAACAAACAATATGTATGGACTAAAAAACACGTCCTCCATAGTTACATTCCTGTGTTGTTAAAAACTGTGAAAGTCTATATTTCAAATGTAAAAGAATGAACGAAGATGGACTTTTCCGTTGTATTTAAAAGTTTTTAAATTTAAAACTTTAGCCACTATAGATTACCTTTGATTTAACTCAAGGTTTTGATATTTTCGATGCAGCCCTTCAACATACTTTGTTAAAAATGTCAGAATGGTTCAGAGAGGCGCTGGTTATTTTTGGCCTGAGATGTGATAACTTGCACGACTGAAAGGTCTCCTCCGAGTTCTAATTGAGTTACAGATATTACACCTGTCTTCACTGCATGCCCGGGGGAACATAAACAGTCCCTTAAGGGGAAATTGAATGATCTAATATTGGCAGGACACTTTACTCAAAAACACAAATGTCAATCTCGTGGTGGTGACAGTCACTGGATCACTTCAGCCACGAGGAGGTAATGATGACTGTGTGTAAAAATATTCACATCTTTGTATCATGTAGCTGATGAGATATTAAAGACCATGATGCTGGATCATCCTACTGACCAGCAAACAGGCCACTGCAGCTAAATCAAAAGAAAACAGGTTTCTTTTTTTAGCCTCTTATTACTTTATTTAAGCCTCAGAAATCATTGAGGTTACAATTGAAATCACGAGAAAATATCATTCTCAGTAAAAAATAATTGTACACTGTGGTGAAGTGGTTTGAGACATCCTTGGTTCCAAAAACCTGAATAGGTAAAACGAAGAAAACCAGATCTGCACACCAAGGAGCTTTCACAAAATATACATTTTTAAGTCTGAGGAAGAGCATGTTGGCTCAAAACATCACTTGACACTTTTCAATAAATCCTTGAAACAGTCGATCCTTGGTGTTCAGATCTTGTTTGCTTCTTTTACTGAATTCGTCCAAGAGAAAGAGGAGCGTCAATCTTGACACAGTCTTGTGAACTATTCCACATTTTTGGAGCAGAAAAGCTAAATGCATATTTTCCCAGTTTCAGTAGGCCAGAGTGAAGCCTCTGTATGACTTACTATTTGCAGTTAAAGTGAGACTTTCCAGAAACAGATTAACTGGCGCTTATCCTGCAGATGTGACAAACCTAGAAATGACAGTGTTTATATTGAAGACATATCTGCAGAGCTTCCGATGCTTTGATTCTGAAGAGACTGCTGTTATTGACCCTGTGGTGTGTGGTATGTTGGTTTGGGAGACAGCGACAGAAAGGGCAGACAGATCAATGGATTGATGACCAGATTGACGATTCGATTGACCATAGATCAGAGATCAGGCCCGTAAATGGCAAAGGACAGAAAAACAGGAAAAAATATAGAGTGCAGGAAATAGCCTGACTCAGCTTTTAGATAACCATTTTTTTAAATTAGGATCGCAAAGTCGGATTCTTTATTACACAACAATCAGTGCCTCAATAAGCCTATTCTTTATGTTTTACCCCACACTTTATTATTATAGTCCTCACTTCTTCTTTCTCTTTTCCTGAATTAGACACTTTTCCCACAAATATTATCAAGTTTCTTTTTAATGTCAGAGAACTAAAAAGTTGAACAATTCCACTTTACGGTGTGAGACATAAAATCCATTGATGATGCCAAGCTATCGATTGCTACTCTGTCGGAGACTTTTCTGAACAGCTGTAAAAGGTCAGTGTGTCAACGTCTCCCGTTACAACAGCCAATCACAGAGCTTCTTCTTTTTTCAGAACATGAAAATGTTAGCATGGGAATTGAAATGTAGAAATGAAACAAACACTTACAGGATATATTGTGATAAAATTTAGAGTGTAAAATGTGTAATGGGCAGACTGTTAAGGGCTCTAACATTAACCACAAAATACAAGCACAATGGTGGATGTAGCACAAACACACATGAGCGACTGATAGGACTCATGGGAGGAAGAAGAATATCTGTGTACGAGAGAAAATACAACAGAAGAATGAGGAATGGTTTAGATGAGTGCAAAGCTTTGATATCTGTGACAAAGAAAATAGTGATGAGGAGGTGAAAAAGTAAAGACGCAGGAAGCTTAAAAACCTTCACAAACTTCAGACGAGCGATTTGCTGATTCTGTCTGAAACTCATGAAAAACATGAACCGTGCAAAAATAAACTGTCAGAGAAGAGATTTATTATACCAGATTACTGGCTAATTTCCACCGGCTGTCCTGGGGAAGGAAGACAAGAACACTAATACATCTAAAGAAGTTCATACTGTTACAATACAAAAATACACACTGTTGTATCACAAAGACACACATTTCTAAAACCTTAAATTCAATCAGACGTCCAAACATACATATAAAAACATCAAACACTATAGGCTATATATAGTGTTTATATATAGTGTATTTATAATATATCACAGTTACAATCACATAGTCATGAATTCTTTGGAAGAAGTCAATAATGAGATGTTCTTATCAAAGAATGAAAGAGGGGTGTCATTTTTTAGAGAATCTCCTCTCATAGATTATCATATTTACAATTTTTGACAAAGTAAGAAACTATTTTATAGACTTTCTTACACAATCTTTGACTACTGACTAGTCGCTCCTCTCGACTGGCAGCATGAGTTGCAAGCACTTTCTTTTGAAATCCAATATGCGTTGGCGTCGGCAGCTCCAGCTTTTAGTCTGTAAGGACTTGGGTTGGGTTGAGGAGGATCGCCCATTCAGGTCCCAGTACAGCTCAAAGTATGGAAATTGGAACTGGTAAATGTTTTATAACTCATCCGTTTGGATTTTATAAAGCTTAAGAGTAATTCATAATGATGCATAATAAGGGGCGTCCCCTGGTGGCTTCATAACGCCTCTTCAGAAACCACTGGGAAATTAGACTACGTCCATATCGTCTATCCATTAAACAAATAATTTAGTGATTTCTTTCAACAATAACGGAAAAATCTCTTTTCTCAAAGTCTCTGAAACCACTGATGGTGATCCACCATATGGTTTCTGGCTCAACACAGTCACTGATGTCACTGTCTCACATTCATGACCTTGTATGACCATGCTGTCTAACTGGCTATGATAACTATCATATATATTTATCTCAGCTTTGTTCCTGAAGTTTATTAGGAGAGCACATTCATTTTGATGTTCTTAATTAACTTGGTGAAAGCAGAGGGATTGCTGTTTTAGAGGACAAGCAAGTAGTGATGATAACATTTAGCCAATCAACAGCAGCTAATGATAAGGTGCAAGCAAGTCGCTGCGAGGAGGTCAACAAGAGGAATTACTGGGTTCAAGAGTTCAAATGGTTAATGAGTGGAAAATGGAAAATATTCTCTGATAACGGTAGAAAAAAATGCATTGGGTTGTCAAAGGGTGCACAGTGATACAGAAACTAGATGAGCCTATAGCCTTTTCTCACTCACAAATAATAATAATAATCACAGGGTGAAAAGCTCAAGAGCTGGTATCAGGTCATATTGTTTTGTACTTGGTTTGCTAGTTTTGAAAGCATAGTGATTTAAAAAAAAAATCTTATTAATACAAGGCTCCTTGATTTTTCTTTAGAAACGATTTTCTGTAGAGACATCTGAGCACTTTAAAGAACGAATAACCCATTAGCTAATAACAGCTGAAATTAGCAAGTTTCCAAATTCAAAATTAGTGTTAGTGTTGTAGTACGCCAAGCGATGATATGGTGATGATATGGTGTATAATTCCTAGCTTACAGGTATGTAAGCTAGCTCTACTTTAGCTATACCGTCATTTGGCTGTGGGAACCTTAAGAGTTAACAAATGTTTAGTTTGACTATAAAATAATGACAACTGAAAAGACAATGGTAAGTCCAACTATGACAGAAAGCAGCCATTTTTCAATGTCACATAGGCCTACAGTAAAGTCACAACAGCTGATGTTAGCATTCAGCCAAATCCTTGCTAACGTTTGGTTGGGTTAAGTTATGTAACGTTGTTTGTCCCTGTAGGTACATTTGGTAACATTAGTTAGAAATGTAAGCCTCTCCTTTTGTATTATGGGTTAGGGTAACTATCAAACAGTAAAACAGTAATGTTAAAGAAACAGACAAACAAATGGGGATGTAAGCTACAGGATGAAAGCAAAGGTTAGCTCTTTTAGGAAACTAGCCTACTGTCAGCAGATCTTAACTCTAAATAAGGCCAGATGTGACTCTGGATTTTCATCTTTTAGTAGCTGCTAATCAATGAAATGATAAATATTTGTTGGTTTACCTCCAATTAGAGGACTTTTAATCTTGAACAGATGTATGACATAAGAATAGTTGAGCTTCCCGGTCTGAGCTTGACATGAAAGGTAAATGGCTGCCGTGTTAATGTAGTGAATGGTGCGCAGACACAACAATTTAAGAGGAGACTTGAAGAAAAATGTCTTCTCACAAGAAATATCTACTTCTCAAAAATCTCATTGATTTTATAGACTTCTAAACCTATAAGCATCAGCTGGGTACCTGCTGCTACTAGAAACATGCTAGTCCTTGGTTAACCATCATTGGTGCCAGATTTATTTCTATTTCTCAGACGAACAAGGGATCTGACATCTTTTTTTTTTGTTTATTATAAGTACTTTAAATGCCAGCAATCATAGTTGAAATATGTTTTCTTCTTCCTTTCAATTATTTTTCATTGGCATAGTTAGATCAGCCTTTTTCTATTTTGTGCTGAAAGTAATTCATTTCACTCACAGTGTCCCTGATTGGTCTCCAAGATGCACAAAACATTGGGAATCCAATTTTGGGGGGAATTGTAATATTCTACATACAAACACTTTTAACCAAAGGACAACTACACTTTTTTGCTTTTGCATTCATCATCTCACTGCAACAAGGACAAATTCTTCCTGACGGTGCAGCAGGCTTCCTATAGATGCCGTGATGTACCGTCTTGTCCTGAACATTTGCATTGCTAAGCAGCAGCCAGGTGAGTGGCAGTCGCAGTAGTTGATTTTAATAGGGAGCTGCTATTTCGGTAAGTCCTCCAGCAGGCTTCTTTCTCTGGAGTTAATCACACTGAACAACACATCAGAACGGGGCGGCTCTTCTCTCCTCTCTGGGGTCTCCACTGGCTCTCCTTCTTCTGGCTCCGCTTTCCCTCCCTCCCTCCCTCACTTCCCCGCTCTCACTGCTGCTCCTTGTTTTTATTTATATCTACATCTGTTTCGCCTCCTCCTCGTCTCGTTTACACCTCTCACTCCTCTCTGCTTTTCTTCACTTCTCGTAGTTAATCACCCATATTTCTCTCAGGAATGTTTTGGTTGATTGTAATAATACTCAGTGTCCATCATCACTCTCAGGATACCCATCCAGTGTCACCCAGAAGACTTTTGTCATTCTAAAGAGCCTCCAAACTCCTGAATAAATCAGTTGAACTGCCACTGCTTCTGTCTACCCATCATCTAATTCACACAGGGGCTGATTTAAAATACATGAGGCGGCTTACTTTACCTTGAAATGGTAATATAAAAAGCTGCAAAAGCCTTAAAATTTGGAGGATGTGAAAAAATTCACTTGGAAAAGCAAAGAATTGGGTCTACTTTCCATATGTCTGTGTGTCATTTGGTTCCTTTTTTGGCTTTATTTTAACAGTAAAAATACAGATGGGACACAAAGGGAGAGATGAGGGTGTGATGCATTACGGCTCATTGCAAGCCATAATCAAACTGGGACAGGGCAGTAATGTGTAAGTAAGTGTGCTGTAATTTTCTGTTACCAGGGCACATCACTATCGATTACACTGAAGTCGAACTCAGACAGGGCAGCGCCATCATACAGACTGTAATGTCCATAATATTATGTCATTTCACAGGAAAGATGGCATAATGAAAATAGAACCAGGGATGTTTATGCAAGATAACCTAAGCAATGGTTCCTTCCTCTACTGAATTTCCATTTGGTGTTGTTTTCTTCTTACTTTAATAAAGCTAGTGCCAATTCAATTTTAGTTACTTTAATAATATATAGTGGTAAACTTGACTGTTGTAAAATGAAGCCAATGTGGAAGTGCGAAAAAACCTGCAGTTCCTTGAGTGTCCACTTGAGGCTGCCTGCAAAAGCCCTGCAAGTCCCATTAGTAACCATGTTAAAATGTCCATGTTGACAGCATGAATTAATCTTGTTCATAGCTTGGTTCAATAAAGAAATTTGGTCTGAATAGCTAATTTCTTTATCAGCACACACAGTATGGCGGGTTTTTTTTTTTTTTTTACAACTCAACAAGCCCTTAGATACAGGGTAGTTGAAACTTGTATAAGGGCAATTGGATTAGAATATTTATGTAGCACTTTGTCTTCTCATCACATAAAGCGTTGTTACACTTTACACTGATGGTAGAGGTGCTCTGTCCAATGCCCACCAGTATGTACTAATCCCATTCATACACATTCACACACTATAGTCTTTGCCACTCAGGAGCTTTTTGGTCAAGTGTCTTGCCAAAGAGACGCTCAGAAACAGGAAGTGAACCACCAACCCTCTGATTGATAGACGACCGAGTCTACCACTGAGCCACAGCTTCCCAGTTTTTCATGAACATGCTGATTAGAGCAGCTCACACTGGTCTGCATTTGTGTTTACTAAGTTAAAAATACGACCAAAGTTGTTATTAATTATTCTTGGAATGTAATTCATTTCTTATTACAATAACACAAACAAGTAAATTGGTGCTGGGGCTGCTACATTTGAACCTTGTTTGAATTTAGGTATTTTTAGCCTTGAAGAACAAATAGGTCTTCCAGATGAATTACCCAGGGAGACTGTTTGCTGGTATTTTGTTACCCTTTCCCAACATCAGTTTGTGGTGTGCTTCTCTCGTGGAGGGTCTGCTACACTGAGCACTGTCCAAAACCACAGTGTGTGCAGTGAGAGTGGGCTTTTGAATCCTCCATCAGTAAGTCTGCTGACTTACTGTGGACGTGCAACGTGTGTTCATCGTGGAAGATGCTTAAAGTAACGCTTTATTACCTGAATGTATTAAACAAGTGGCAACCTCTGATGCTGAAAAAGAAAGACAATGTACAAGTGCAAAATACTGCAGTTCCTCAAGTGTCCACTTGAGGGTGGCTCCAGAAGCCCGGCAGTCACATACACACCAATGTTAAAATCACCATTTTGACAAAGAGAAACAAACAAGTTGACAGCCTGGTACAAAGAAAGTGTCTTGGTCTGAAGAGTTGACGTCTTTTTTGCACACTGTACTTAGGGTGATTTAAAAAAAATGACGTATCTGTTTTGATTTTACAAAGGACACAAGCTTTACATAATTAAGGGCATGGCTGATATGTGAGCAGGCGCATTCTAGCGGTTTGCCAGAAGGCCTCAGCTCCACCTCTTTGTCTGTTACGAGGTTGACAAAAGTTCAGCTGAGATAGCATTTTCAATATGGCAACCGCAATCCTGGGCTTCAAAACACCCCTTAAGTAACCAATGGACTCCATCCTTTACTGTATGGATATACTTTGGGGTTAACATAAAGGATCCTAAGCAGCTACACAGTTTACGTTATGTTCAGGATCCAATGCTTTCAAACTGTTCATGCTCATTCGATATAGGGTTGGTTGTTAAAAAAGAAAGAAATCATAAAACACTAGTGAGAAACAAAAATGTTAATTCAAAATAAGAAACACAGGTGAAGAAACTGGCAGGTAAGCGTTGTTTTCCTCATTAGGCAGAGATTTAATGAGTCAGCCTCACTCTGTTTGATTCAGCTTGGTAATATTTATGTGAAATATAAATGGTTTGACTTTTTGTTTCCTCAGATGAGGGGTGTTCGTCCCAAAGCTTGCTACTGTATCCAGTCCCTCCACCTTAATGATGAGGGCTTCATTCTGATGGGGAAATGTCTGATTTCACTCCTGCCTGAGATCATTTGAGATGAGGAGATGAGCGATCAAACTAGACATAATGGGATAATGTAATATGCAGCAAGGCCAGTGGGTTTAAGAAACACACAGTACATGTCCCTTAAAGATATTCCATACACCATATTACTTAAAAATCCTAGTACTGTTCTATACAATCTACTAAATAATAAAAGAGCTCTCACTACATAGGCCTGATCTCGTCTCTGTTCTGTCGCTAACATCAGCGCCTGAACCGAAGCTTCCCTCCAATCGCAGAGAGAGAGCTCAGGGCTGTTTGGACACAACCGCTCAATTAATTGACGTTGTGATGAACCTACTTCCATGTTGTGCTCTCAATGGAACCAATCAGTGTTTCACACCCTTCCAATATAAGATCAGTGACACAGAAACAGTGAACTGTTGAACTGATTCATGAAACCTATTTCATGTTGGGAACAGAAGAACAAAAGTAACCCTTTGCAAAAAAAACCCTGTGCTTTTCTTGTCATAAACTGATCATTCTCTGAAGAAAACCTTCTTTTCTCATTGGTCTCATGACTTCAGTCGGCTCCACCTTCGTGTCAAACTGTCTGACGCCTCTTGTTTGCTAATGCAGATCCATTGATCTAGGAAAGAACTGACACTGAATGTGATGGGGCCAAGCTACAATGTTGTTTTTTACGTCTTAAACCTCTACAGTTCTGGACTCACATGGACTACAGATATTATTCCACATTAAATAAACATTTAAAGCAACTTTTTCCTCCCAACCCGTTAAAACCAAAAACCTTTAAACCAGGCCAACATGGGTGCATTATGTAACTCTCCCTCACACAGTTTAGCTGTCCCAAGGTTATGTTAAAAGACCTCGATTACATAATCACTGGTCGACCATGAGTGCAGCCGCCCCTCGAAAAAGCCAGTGTGTTCCCCCCGAGGTTTACATGTCAGGGTTATTCTTTTATCCAGTTGCTTAATATGAAATTAAATTGTGAATTGAGGATGGATTTCAGTACGATAATGTAGCTCACAAACATCAAATCTCAATGCTGTTTTTGCACGTATGTAAACAGCACCCTTTCATTTGAACAGAGAACATCCTGTTGCTCTAAACTCTTTCATGTCAAAGCAGCTCAGTGTCACATACGTTTTATGCGAGTGAAGGAAATCACACAGAAGTCAAGTGGTTGACACTTCTATTTTAAGGATGAAAAGTTTCATATGGTTGGTTTAAAAATGTCACCTGGCCTAACGACTAACAAGAGATTGTTATAACTAAGATTATTATAATTGTGGATCAAAACACTTTGGGTTCTGTCAGCATGTTCATTTACAACTCTGTTTTTTTGCACATTTACATCTACCTCCAGCAAAGTATGTTGTTTTTAATCTTTCCTATTTAAGACTAGAAGTAATGCTAAGTAAATCCTGGATGTATATATTCTCATTCTTAGTTTTGATATTTTTTTTAGTGCTTATTTACTTTGTATTTAATATTATATTGTGTTTATTTGCTAATATTGTGTGTTTGGATAACCTGCTGCTGTAACGCCACAATTTCCCAGTTTGGGATCAATAAAGTAATTCTATTCTATTCTATTATTCTATTCTATTTTATTCTATTCTATGTTCACAGCGATAATGTAGCTGCTCACTCTTCCCCTTTTAACCATGTACTCTCTTGTCTTTCAGACAAACAGGTGTAGAACAAAACACTCCTGCTATTCTCTCAGCACCCTCCACCTTCTTTGACACCCACTTTCCTCAGTCAACCCCCCCCCCCCCCCCCCCCCCCGCTCCATCTCCCCCTGCCCGTGCAAATGTCAGCCTTCACATCCTCTGCTATCAAAGGCAGAACAGTCACAGCGTGATCCACTGACTGCTCCTCTTGCATCATACCACATCATACAGAAAAAGGAGACGGAGACCCCATGAGAAACATTTGCTCTTTCTCAAACATGGAGTGGTTCGGTTGAGCAAACATTTCCAAAAAACAAAAGCAACGTTTTCGTTCTTATTACAGGTAAAATGAGCACAAGATCTGATTGGCAGAACTAATTGGGTCTGTGTGTGAGTTCTTTTAACTAAAACCTGAAAAGTTTCAGTTTCTTTTCTTGTTTCTGTTTACTTGTCGCAACTTGTAAGCCTTTGAAAAAATATTAAAAGTGTCCCTTTGCCTGATGCTGTATTTGTTGGAGAATGATGGTAAATGGTAAATGGACTTGAGCTTGTATAGCTCTTTTCTAGTCTTCTGACTACTCAAAGCACTTTTACACCGCATGTCACACCTACACGTTAACACCCATTCACAAACTGATGGTAGAGGTTTCTATGTAGTGAGATCATCTGATGGTTCCTCTCCTCATTAGGCTTCCAGGATTTTCAAAAAGACACCCAAAATGTGACTCGTCAGACTTCAGGACAGTTTTCCACTTTGCCCAAGTTCAAGTGAAATGAGCCAAGAACCAGAGAAGGCAGCGGAGGATATGGTTTGTTTCAGTTTCCTCCTCGCATGGTAGAGTTTCAGCTAGCATCTGTGAGTGCAGCGATGAACCTTGTTTAAAAGATAATATTTGAAGAGATCCTGAGCCGGTGTAGTGACCTCCACTATAGAACTGTGTCTATAATTGATGCAGTGTCGTCTGCGGGACTGATCATCACCGCCACCCAATATTGTTTTTTGGCCTTGAGTCCTGCATACAAAGATCTATTCAGATTCTCTAAGTCTTTTAAATAACATTATTTAATGTAGATGATAAAATCCACAGATTGTTTACAATTTTATGCTAATAATATTCATTTTAAAGTGTGCCAGCGCAGTCTTTCATGGAGTCGTAAACCCCTTGCCATGTTTATTTCAAAAAGACTAGACTAGTCTTCACACAACGTCCCAACTTCTTTGAATGTAGATGTAGATGAAAAGTGATAAAGAGGCACCTTCAGACAATAAATGTCACCGGAGAAGGATAGATTGGATTCCCCTCTGGTATTGGTGGGACTTAATTGCACTTTGTCGCTATTGATCTTTTTATCCGACTCTAGGGAAGAAATCTAAAATGTTTATTTCCCTAAAGTCTGATCTGTCCTTCAAAAGGGAGAAAGCCCAAAATATTCAAACCCACTCACCCTCTCTGTCTAAAGAATAAGGTAAAAACACGCCCACTGCAAAGTACCGGAAATTATATCAAAACCATATAAGGATCGAAACATAACAAATAATCAACAGGGCTGAAAATCCACATTATGGCTCCTACACCATCTGTTCATAAATAAATATCTGAAATGACGGAAACAGCTGGATTTTACACTCATTAATATTTAGGAAAAGTTGTAATTGTGTTTAATTCTCACAGCCTTCACCGTTTGCTGATCAACTTTTGTACAAGCATGTGTGATTAAAAAGCATGTGTGTGCGCTGGCTGCAGAGCGGGGGCCTCCTGTCAGAGGGATGTGGGCTACAGAGGAGATCTTAGCCCTCGTGGCTGCGGCCCTTTGGAGCTCACTGTAGTTAATTAGCAGCATGGCCTCGGGACTTCAATCTGCTCTGTGTACGGGCGAGAGAGGGAAAGAGAGAGAGATGGTAGTGATGCGGCACAGGGGAGCTGCTGTGACCTGTGTGTGTGTGTGTGTGTGCGTGAAGTGAATCTTTGAGCGTACTGAGCTGATTGCATGTTTGCGTGCTGTGCATTGAATATCTGTACGTGCTGGACTTAGTATGTATGAGTGTGTGTGTGAGAGGGCTACTGAGGGCTCATCAGGGTCTTTGAGGGATGATGATGAGGGGCTGGACTTGTGAGACTTGAAAGGCTGAAGAGGGGAGCGAGAGAGTCAAGTGGGGCGTTAGAGTTTGATGGGTCCGATGCTGCAGAGAAATCCTTTTTCAGAAGAGGAGAGGGAGGAGGAGATGATGGAGAGGTCGCTTCACACTCACTCTTCAAAACAAGAGCTCTCTAATTACTCGCTCTAATTGTTTAGTTTTTGTCTTCAGGTAGAAAGATGCTTCTATTACTGGGGGATTGGTCTCTGCAGGACTGTTCTCGATGAAATTGATGGTACGAGAAAGACATCTGTTTGATTCCGACCCTGACATCCAGCTCTGATGTTCAAGATCACTGACACATTTTTTTTTTTTCAAAGTTCCTTTTAGAAATAAATGTAGATGATAAGCTTGTTTGAAGACAAAAAGGGTCAGATTTAGGTTGTGTATGAAGAAGCTGCCTTTTTAATCCAACCATTAGTCTTTAATGTTAAAACATCCACGCCTACATTACCCACAATGCAGAAGAACTGCCAGTGATTGCGTTTTGAGATCCGTGTCAGCTCACGTAGCCTCCAGCAGGGATGAGCGACAGGATATAGAGGTCTTTTAAAGTCATTTTGTACTAACTACACAAGCACCACATTTTTGTGATATTCAAAGTTGCAGTCTTCTTCCACCCAAAGCTGACTCAAGTGACATCACATGAGTCAATGTGTTAAATTCAGCTAGTGGCAGAAGATGAATGGACACACTTATTAACGGCCTAAATCAGACACAGATTAGAGAGAATTTTTCTATTTTTTTTCTCAGAGCATTAGATCGATGATGGCGGGATGTAGACAATTTAATCAACAACAACAAAAAACCTATGAAGATAACTTGTTGTAACACAACTTCCTCGGGAATCACAAAGGTTTAACTGAACATATATACTATATATATATATATACATACTATATATAGACCAAATACACTTTGATGAGTAAATTCTCGGATGTTAGCCTTTAAGGTTTAAGAACTGGATCGTATATTGACTAGAATGTAAAATATTGACTGGATTGTGAAATATGTCTATGCGTTTTTTCTTTGTTTATTTTGGTCATCTATTTTTTAAAATTGTAATCTTGACATCATTGTAAATGAGGGTTTGCCCTCAATGATTCCTTGAGAATAAATACAGGTTGAATGAATATTGTTGTATATATGTGCCCGGCTTAGTGTACTGTATTGCTGCTCTGTTTAAACATACCTGTCTATGTGTTGTCATTCACTTGCCCAGGGTCTACAGTTAAAAATGAGTAAACTGGCGCATTTAAGAAATGTTATGAATATGCATTGTCCCTGTAAATGTAAACTGTATCAATAAATACATAAAAATCGGTTATTGGCTTTTTTTTTATAAATGAAGACCAAACTATGGAGCTCCCAGAATATTGAAATTGCTTTTGTGTCTGTTTCTTTAAGGGGGTTTGCCAGGAGAAAATAAAACTTTGTTTGGGAAGGGGGGTCTTGTTATCAAACACGATATTCAGCTCCCATTAAAAAGTGCTACACACGTGTTTTAGAGAACGACTTTTCCTCACATTTGATTCGACTGCAGTTGGTATGATTTACCACACAACACATAACATTCATTAATTGTATATGTAATTAAAAAGTAATTCATGAGAGCAGAGAAGTCACAACTGAACGGTAAAAAAACAACTTACATCAAGATTCTTCATCTGTAATCTTCTTACAATGGCAGCAGGGGCGTGTTTGGCTTAAAATCTTTCAAGCAGTAAAATGAATCAGTCCTCAGTGCCTGGAACATTAAAACTTGATGTTAAAAGTCATTTATAACATAAAAATTGTGAGAAAATATCAACTCAATGCAGAAATAAACGTGAAGAAGACATTTTGATGATCAGGCATTAAGGGGGAAAGCAGGTTTTCATGCAAACAAACTTGCTGATCCTACTAAATAATGTCAAATAAACAAAAACATTCTCTCTAAGAGAAAGGGAAAGTGACTTTTTATTATACTGTCAAAGACCTCTTCTGTGTGGAACTGGAACTGTAGGAATTATACAGTGAAGCCACATTTGTTTGTGTATTGGGATCGTAAAGCCTTCTACATGCTGGTTCCTGACAGCTGATTTCTTTACAATGGCACCCTCTTGTGGTCTTATTCTTTATCACCAGGATTTTATCAAACATAAAAAGCATCCCAGTAGACTTTACAAGTCAATATGTAATAGGACTTTGCATCATGGGTTCATCTTGGTAAAGAATGTGAAAGAAAAACAGACTCTTTAGACTTTTTATTATATGTTTTTATTTTTTTTTTAAACTTTTTTTTCTTTAAAAAATGACAAGGTCCAAGTATTTTGGAAGCCCCGCCCTCACCCTATGTTCCCCAGCCGGCGAGCTCGACTCTAAAGCAACCAGCAAAGAAAAATAGTCTTATGGACAATTGATAATATACACCCCATATACAGCAATACACAGTGGCCTACCATAATGTTACCAATAATACACAACCTCCAACGAGGCTTCAATTCAAACTGTTGCCAATGATATGGTTCATTCCAATAGCAACTGTCAACCAGTGATGGTTGGGTTTTTTTGACTAGTGTGGGCGGGGTTCAGGTTGCCGCTGTGAGGCGACGAGGTCACCGACAGCTGCCTTCCATTTCACACCATCAACAGCTCAGCTGATCAAAAGAATACATGGTGACTCTCAGTCAGCCTCACCAGGCAGCGTTACGATTGTGACCTGAACACACCCTTTAAACCAATCAGATTCAGCATAAGTGCAAAGTTTAGGAGGCACTGACACACGCACTCTGATATCTCAAAGAGCCTGAGTGAACGTCACTGACGGTCCATCCTCAGCTCTAATCCGTCAAACTGTTTCCAGGAGTTGAACAATTGTATTACAGTGACCTACAGTTCTGCTGGTTCACTTTTACTTGCTTGAAATGCAGCTCAGGACACATGAAGTGGGATTTTACCAGCCTGGATTTTAACCCGTCTGCTTGTTGGATCCTCATAGAATTTCATTTGCTTATTTCACCTCATCCTGCGATCAGTAACAGCAAGTAAAAGACAAGGAAAACTGAGTAAATGTGTGCGTGTTTGCATGTGCCAGTGACCCCCGCAGTGGTAGAGACAGCATAGAAAAGGTTTCAGTATGTGCATGAAATAAAGACGCAGCGTGTACACAGTGTGAGCCAGCGCCCGTCAGTCCTCGCGCGGGGCTACAGACACGACTCCCAGTGTAGCTGCAGGTCCGTGCTGTCCAGAAAGTCGGCCGAGAACACGCTGGGTGGAGTGTGTGGCGCCAGCGGGGTCAGGCTCGTCCCTCCATCTCCGTCACCAGCGACCTCCCCTCCTCTTCCTCCTCTCCCCCCTCCGCTGCCCCCGCTCCCTACACCGCTGCTTCCCACCATGGAGATATCAAGCCAGTCCATGCTGTCCAAGGTGGGGTCACCAAAGTCCAGCCCCGTAGAGTGAGGGGAGAAGCCCAGGTCGGAAGTGTCCATGGGGGAAGGGGCGTGGTCCAGGATGCTGTGCGTGCTCAGCATCTGGCTGTGGAGGTCGTCGATCAGCGTCAGGCCGCCGTCGGGCTCCACCCCCAGCAGCGGGGCGCCAGTGGTGCTCTCCAGGAAGTCCTCCAGGCGGGCACTGCCTGTGCAGGGCTCGCCTACAGAGGGCTGAGGGGAGAGGAGGGGCTGTGTGGGGGTGGGAGGGGAGAGATGGAGGGGGGATGGGGGAGAAGCAGGTGAAGGCGGGTCAGAAAGTGGGGTGAGGGAGGGGTCAGGGTTGGACTTGAAGCCGGGGATTTCTGTAGGAAGAAACAGAAAAAAGAATACATCATTAACAAATAGAAGTTTGAGAAAAGTCTTTCTGTCGCTGATGTTTGAAAAACATTTATTACCTCCACTCTTCAGTAAGATGTCAAACAGGTCGTCCATCTGCTGACTGTTCACGCCATTCTCCTGCTAACAGAGGAGAACACGTCATCAGTCAGCCACCGAGAACACATGAAAACACAACTCGACTGGCATAGAAAACCTGAGCTTAAAACAGTCATAAACTTTAGATTGTTTTCTCTCTAATTACCCTGTTTCTAATTTCTGATTAAATTAAACTTGTGCCCCCCTCTACACTACACGGCACACATTAGGATAAAATTCAGCCTGGTTTCAAATCAGTGGTGCAATTCCAAAATCAAATAAAAATGTACCTAAAATCTCACAGTGTGTGTATTTAGAAGAAGAGTCAATGTCTGCTAGGCTTGCCTAAAATCTATATTCTTTTGCACCAGAGGAGAGACCCCTCTGCTGCCCAAAAGAAGTGTTGAAGGCACAGCGTTCACATTTGAAACTAACAACCTCTCCTCATATACTCTATGCTGCAGCACTTTTTCTTTGTTGTCTTTAATCAAGAATGTGTAAAACATGTAGCTATTAAAAATGTATTTTGTTTTCCAATGTGGTTAAAGTTTTGAAATCAGTGATTTAAAAGGTTAGATGATACCTTCTGATTAATTTTAAATCTGTTTTATAATTACATATATCGCCTGTTCAAAAGAAATGACAAGTTGAAACCAGTGTTTGTCTTGAGTCATTAAAGCAGGGGGAAGTACAGAAGTTTCATAAAGCTTTATCAGACCACATGAGTTGTGGTTTGAGCAATGAGGGTATTTCATCTTAACATTACAGAGAAATGGAAAACAACAACAGTGAAGCATTAGCTCACTCTAAATCAAATCCACCACTGAAACCTCTCTGTCTACACATTTCCAACCGCCTTTAGTTTAGTAAAATGAGCACACAGCTCAGTGCGAGACACTCAGACGGAAAAATGAAGGAGGAGACAGAAACGGAACAAAACTGCAGAATAGATGGAAAGAAAAAAAAGGCGAGCTGGGGAGACATACTTTTGAGCGTTGAGCAGGAAGGGAGGTGTTGGGTTTGGGAGAGGGAGGGGTGAAGAGTGTGTGCCGGTCATAAGGCGGACACACCTCCTCTCTCTGCCCGGGTGGAGTGATGAAGAGATGAGATGAACAGAAAAGAGAAGGAAAGAGAGAAATAAGTTAATGAGGTTTACAACACAAGGCCGTAGATGGAGAAGACGGAGGTGGTCTTACCTTCAGAGATGACAGTAAGCTGCTTTGGCTTTCACTGTCTGACACGTCGTCAAAGAAAGGCTGCAGGTTGGGCGGAGCGGTGGCTGATAGGCTGGGTTGGGGCGAACCATTGGTGTCCAGGTGAAGCCCCGCCTTCTGTCCCTAAGTAAAGAGAGAGGCAGAGTCATGAGTTTAATATGATGAATGTTGATTTGTGAATGGCTTCTTAGGTCTTATTTCTGAATAACAGGCTGCTGTTTCACATTGTATGATTCCTGTGTTTGTGCTGACACCTAGTGGCAGACAGACGTAACTACTTGAGGAGAGAAAAGACGTTTTAAACCTCTAATCAAATCACTCTATATGTTTATATTTTTGTTTTGCACAAGAAATGTACATTTGTAAATAAAAACAGCTGCCGTCTACATTCTTATTGGTGCAAAGAAATTATACAGTTATGGAGGTTTTTATTTTTGTGATTGTCTGTAAAATTGAATCGTTTGCACTGATGTATTAGTGGTGAAAAGGATCTCGCCCCATGGTTACGCTGATCTATGTAAAATGTCTAAACACGGTGTAGCCTAGAACAGCTCAGTCCCTGTGCAGAGACTGAGTGAGAAGATGGCAGCGTTTGATTAGAGCCGTTTGAACCGGCTGTACAAAAACATTAAGACATTTTATTCTTTTAAAAAATATAAAAAAAATGTTTCACAGACAGAAATAAAGACAAAGCGTTGATAAACTTCATACTAGGGGCGCTGCTCTTGTGTCGTGTTTGTCTGTTTTTAAATCTGAATCTGGGTCTTGATGTGTGTCTGATTCAAACCCCTTATAATCAGAACTTTGTAGGAATTCCCATTTTGGTATGAACTCTTGACTGATTTTATTTGGTTTTCTATTTTGCTGTGTTGTCTGTTTCTTTGAATTCATTTTGGTTTATGTTTTATGGTGATGTATTCCTCGTGTTTCTTGTCTTCTGTGTGCTCCTACTGTGACACAAATTTCCCCTTGTGGGACAATAAAGAATCTGAATCTGAATGATTGTGTGTTGTTACTTTGTTTCAAACGCTGCTTTGTCTTTTCTGCGTTCACTCTCATCCCATCATGCAGGTAACAGCTATTTGTTTGTTTGTACAATTGATGACTGTGATGGGGGGGGTTACAAAGATCCAATCCCTGAAAAAACCTGTGATCCGATCTGAATCGTGGGATTTGTGATCTGCAACACCGCAATGATGTGTATATTATTTAACATTAAACTATGTCTATGTCTACATTCAAAACTAATGTTCAAATATGTGCAGCAAAAGAGAAAACAACAGAAGATATGATCAACTAAGAAAGAATCAACGGGTATTAATGCATAGCGGTAAAACAGAAAAGAAACAATTGATCACAAACAACTTGGTAAAAAGTCACTTTTGTCCTCATAGATATAAACATTCAATAGGAAGAACAGTTTTTTCCCCTACCTTTTTGTTTGGTTGGCTCACAGGCTCCGCCTCTGGCTGCTCTTTTGATTTGCTTTCAGTGCTGGGCAGTTTACTCGGAGTCGACTGCAATCTCTACAAGAAGAGAGCGAGCAGAAAAAAGGATTACCTGTGATGCTATAAACCCCCGAGCAGCACATCACACAATCACAGTTTAATATGTACCTGCAGTGTGATGCGTCCATTTGTTTTGGCCAGTGAGGACACGCCGTTCTGCCCATCTGGCGTGTTACTGGTGAGGGCGATCAGGTAGTGGTTTCCGTTGCTGTCGGTGACGAGTGTTGGCGCACCGTTGGCCTTGAGGAGATCTAATGAAATGGCCTGAGTGTGGATCTGAGTGCCATTCTGTTGGTTGATGACGACAGGGGTCACCTGGAAAAATAAATCAAACTATTGATCAGTTTTTGTGGCATTATTATTTTTTAATTAACAAAGATTCATGTATTTTAAAGAAAAACTTAAACACGACTGTCACTATAAAAAGATAATCTTTACATGTCTACCACTGCTTGGTCTCATTACCTGTTGTGTGGTGACTGCTGCAGTCTGCTGCCTCCTGTGCTGAGCCTTCAGCTGTTTCCTCTGCTGCACTGGGTTCCCCGCAGACTTCTGGATCTGCACCTGAACCTGCTTCAGCTGGACCTGGTTCTTCTGCTGGACCTGCCCTTGAGTCTGTTTGAGCAGCTGCAGTTTCTGCTGACTGAGCTTCTGCTGGGCAAGTTTCTGCTGCACTAACTTCTGCTGGGCCTGCAGCTGTTTCTGTTGGGTCTGCTGGATGATGAGCTGCTGCAGTTGCTGCTGCTGATGGAGCAGGATTTGAGCTTCTTTCTTCTGCTGTTGCAGCTTTTGAGGGCTTGTCTTTGCCTCGGCTACTTTCTGTGTGGGACTCTGCTGCAGCGTCTGTTTCTGCTGTTCGGCCTGTTGGACTTGCAGCCGGTGGATCTGCTGCAGCCGGACGAGGGTCTCCTGAGAGCACTGCATCGGCTGCTCTGGTTTCTTCGCCTGTTCCTCCTCCGTCACTCCCTCCATCCGCTCTTCAGGCTCCACCTCCTTCTTCACCTTCACCACAATGCCGTTAGGGAAAACAGGGGGCTGAATGGCAGAGGCTTTTATTAGAGTTTGAAGTTTAACCTCTCTGGATGTTTTGCTCTTGTCCACTCCTGCTATCACTATTGCACCTGACATCTTGCCCTGCTCCAGCTGTGACCGCAGCGTCTCCACCAGCCTCTGCTTCTGACGCAGCATCCTGGTTAGCTCCTCAATCTGTTTGTCCTTCTCCTGCAGCATCTGGTCTTTGTCCATGGTGTCCATGGCAACTCCAGGCTGAGGCTCTGGAGGCTGACTTGAGGAGGGGGATGGCCTAGAGAGGCTGCAGGAGCTCTGGATCTCCTCTTTGACGTTTGAGAGAGACTGGGAGAGCGGAGCGACGTTGGATGGGTGCTGAGGAGATGGGTGCAGGGTGAGCTGGGTAAGGGGAGAGCTCACCTGGTGGACGACAAAACAAGAAGAGAAAGTTAGGAAAGGGTTAGAAGGAATGTGTTTTACTAATTCTGTGTCCTTTAAGCGTCTAAAAATATTTTAAAGCTCATGAGAAGAACTTTATTTTTTTTTTGTGTGGACAAGGACAACGCTGATCCGTCCTGTACATGTAGAAGTAGTGTTCTATGAAGAAAAATCTCATCCTGCTTCATATCAACGATCAAACATCTAACTTTTGAGAATCTTAATTATTGAATTTTTAAACAAAGTCTGTTTCGAAAGCATGTTGTTACTCACTTCGTCTGACACCTACAGCAGTCTGGCAGTGGTAACAGGCATTACAAATGATTACACAGAAATAATCAAAGTTGCTTTTGTTGCTCATGTAGAGGCATGAATATGAATTTCTGTCTGTTTCGTAATCAGCAGATGATCCAAAAAGCAGCAGCGTGACTGGTCATGGCACATGTCCCTCCATTGTTCCTCTGCCTTCACTGACTTCCAATCAGTGCTCACATCAAATTTAAAACTCTGCTGCTCGCTTACAAAACAGCGACAAAAAACAGCTCCTCCTTACCTAAACTCTATCATCCAGGTTTACACTCCCTCCCGCCCACTACACTCTGCCAATGAAAAGCATCTGATCCAACCTTCACAACAGGGTTCTAAGTCTCTAACTAGACTCTTCTTCTCTGTCGCCCCCCGGTGGTGGAACAAACTTCCAAACTCCATTTAATCTGCAGAGTCTCTCTGCACCTTTAAGAAAAAGCTAAAGACCCAGCTCTTTCATGAAATCGATGATGATGATTTTGACAATGGCGATATTTAAGATGGTTTCTATACTGATTAGAGCTCTCAAGAACAGCCGTCGATGTTGTGCTTTGCCTCTGTTCACTTCCTGTCAGCACCTGTGTATCTGATCGGACTTAAAGCTGTTTGTTTGCACTGACGTTGTTTTCTCTCCTCTCTAGATCCTTGCTTGTGTTGTACTAACTCTCTGATGTTTGTTTGTCGCTTTGGATAAAAGCGTCTGCAATATGAATTGTAGAATTGTAGAAATCAAAATTTAAAATATTAGCCTCATGTAGCATTTAAGGTATTTAGCACTAGCATGTTTATGCTCACAGCAAACTATGATATGGATAACGAAGCATTTTGTAACCAGTGTTCAGTAACCAATCTATAACATTTTATGTTGTTTGCTCTTCTTCTTCCTCTGATTCAGACGGCTTGAACATTTTGTTGAGTTGCACTGATTGTCAAAAGTGCTGCTGTGTGCAGAGCCAGGCAGATGTCAATCAAACTGCTATCCTCCATCCAAAACAGTCTTAAGTGTTTTAAGTTCTTAACTTTTATTTTCACACATGTTTTTGTCAATACTTTATAAGATCCATCTCTCATTTCATTTATATGTTCTTTCTAGCCAAATTCCCTGGACCTTTAACAAAAACAAACGATGTACATATGTTTCTTACCATCTCTCCGAACATGTCCCCATTACAGCTCGTCTCATCAGGACTCATCCCGGCCAAAGACCTCTCAGACGGAGAAGGTGACACGGGAGGGCTGGAGCTGGTGCTGCCAAACCTCATGACCCGCCCTGGAACCACCTGAGCCAGTGATGATAGAGATAACCTAAACCCTCCATCTGGTTGGTGCTCAGGTGTGGTTGTTATGGCGGGAGAGGAAGTGACTGCGCCAGCAGCCGAGGTCGTGGCCTGATGGCTGGGCTGTGATGTGCCATTTTTCAAAGCTGCCGCGTTGCCGCCGTTTTGCTCCTGGTAGTTGCGAAGCCGCTCAATGAGATCGTTCTTGGTGCCTGAGACAGTCAGACCACGCAGTTTCAATTCCTGTTTCAGCTCAGCGACCTGGAGGATGAGAAACCAGATCAGTGAGCAGGCACTGACTCAGAGTGAAAGAGAACAGAATAACTGAAAGACACAAAAACAGAAAGTGTAAGGTTCAGAGGATCATAATTAGGTTTACAGGTTCCCAAAATAGGGTTCAAGTTCTCCTCAACAGGGGGTCACATGAGGCTTATAAATCTATTAGAGAGAAACTACATACAATTCAAAAAGTATTTTTCAGAAAAATCCCCTCTCCAGGCCTCTACATAATTCTTAAATGAAAACATTTATGCCATAAAACTTACTCTGTATGCAGAGGTGAAGGTTCAGAATCATTTAATAAGTTATACTTTTAGAGGGAACATACAATACGTCTTTAAAGACAAGGTGGTCTGACGTCACAGGTAACTTATATTTTCACACTTGAACAACACGGAGCTGTATGTGAGAACGCAAACAGCCACATTTTTCACTTATCCGGAATTTCTCCTGACAGTCCCCTATTATTTCTTCTGCAGAAAGTCTGAGTGAGCTGATGTGAGAACGCAGCAGTATTCACCTACAGTGAGTGGGAGGGGATGGTGATGATTATTCCCTGTGATCGTTACACAACCATAGACTGTGTGCATGTGACTGCTATGATCTCCATGCACAACATTTAACCGCTGCATTATGTTTTGTGTTTGTCAGTATGTTGTTTTTTCCTCTTTTGTTGATAGTGTGATTCTGTTGGACTTACAAGTAGCATTGATTTAAAGGCAAATATTCTCATTATAGCGTTGTATAGCGGACTCTGTTGCTTCATCATCACTTCCACATTGTTATTTTTACCTCAGGATTCCCCCCGCCCCCCTCTACTGTCTGACCAGGATAGCCCCCCGCTGTGAGGTGTATGTGTGAACAGCCAGGTCAGGAGGATTTCAGAGGCAGTCCTTCTAAAACTCTCTAGACATTTTCACAAGTGCATGTGTGAAAACAGATTTAGTTGCTACATTTTTAGTTAATTATTGAGTTGATAAAATTGTTCACATTTTTGCCTTTGTTTTAAGTTGACTTGCCAGTATGCACCATCAATTCTTTATGTCTTTAAAGCACTTAGTCATCATTTAAAGATGGAATCGTTTGTATGAGTCAGTTTGAAAAACTCATTGTCTGACCTCTTTTCACAAACAGCAGTAAAACTAAAAGCACTATTAATTTTACTGTGAAGACTGTATTAAGTTAAAAATCTTCTTGGCAGGTTCACGTCTGGTACTGGATGAAGCTGTCTGATACACTCACCTTGAACTCATCCAGGTTGGCTGGCAGACTGACTGGTTTAGCTCCGCCCACTGCAGTTTGGCTCTGACGGGCACTCCCGCTCTGATTGAAGGTGGCGGGGGTGGTAGTCGTGGGAGCGCTGCGGGAGGGGGAAGGGCCGGAAGTGGTCGTGGGAGGCTGCTCTGTCAGTGGCCTGAGGGGAGGGAGAAGATGGTTCAGTTTTATGTGGCAGGAAATGCAGAATAACAGCAGGTAATGGTGGGTACAAATATAGTTGACTTTCAAAAGAAGCTTTTCCAGTTATTAAACTAATTACATGTCCAAAGTTCATTCTCTTTTATCAGGTTCTTTATACACTTTCCTTTTTATATCTCAATGGTTTCTATTTTCAAAACATAAAAACATTTCATTCAGTGACAAATTCATCACACCACTAAAGCCAAACTCAGAAAGAATATTTTTTACGATATTAACAGAACTTATACATGTACTGTGCTTCAGAAAAGAACTATGGGTAATAACTTATATGAAGAAGGAAAAGGAAAGGAGCAACTAGTGGATTCTTCACATAAAACCATCAAAGTCATTCACCCTCATGCCAAAATCACAAGCACAAACACACACACACTTACACACACACCTACAAATAGACACAGTCATGCTTGACACTCACTTGGGAGGGGCAGGAAGGATGGTGTGGTAGTTGTAGTGCTGCTGTTGCTGGTTGAGGATCTGCAACTGCAGGAAGAGCTGCTGCTGATGAAGAAGCTTAGCGTAGGATGAGTCCATCGCAGGCGGCTGCTCTTTGTCTGCTTTCTGATCCGGAGGGATGTACTGGTGGTACTTCAGCTTCTTCACCTGCATCCAGGATGGAAAGGTTAACAAAAACGTTTCTGCTATAGGATAAGACGAGCGTGGTACATTCATTCTACACTATCTGCCTAAATGAGTGGATGATTTGTGACATTTAAAAAACAAAAATGTAGATGGAAAGATCACTGGTTAAAATGTACTTTCAGCTTTGGAGGAACCATTTCCTCTTCACTAAACAACAAGTCTCTGTTCTGGTGTATTTATGACTTTTTGAACAAAACTGTATCCCTCTTCCCCTAAGACATTATGTTCTCCTTGTATCAGTGTTAAGTTGTGAAAACATTACGTGAATTTAGAAAACCTGGCATTCTGAGACACCAAAACCAGCTGATTTGAAGTAAACTTCAGCTTCATGGTTGAATATTCAAAATATTGATTCTTTAAAAATGAAAAAAAGAAGAAAAGAAAGGAAGTGAATACAACCTGAAAGATTGGACAACTTTGAAAGGAGAGAGATCATTATAAAGAGATCAGCTGCAAGTCTGGTGTCAGTGTCTGTTACTGACCTTGGGCTTGCTGTCCTTTGCTTTCTTGGATCTGTGTGAAGGACGGTCTGAACTCGTCTTAGACTGAGACTGTATGACATAAAGCGTGAGAAATGGGGTCAGGGGGGAGGCAGTGAGGAAATTAAGAGATGAGGCAGTTATAGCTGCTCCACAAATAGAGATTAAGGTCAGATTTATTCATAAGTCATCCGATCTGCAGGACGATATGTCATGCTTCTTTGATTATCAAAAGGAAAATAATAAATGTTTCTGCACCTTGACCTGTCCGGTAGAAGGGCGGGAGTTTGTAATGGTCACTGGCACTGCTGTCCCGTTTGTTAATTTTGTGAACGGAGAGGAGTCTGACCCATTCAACTGGGGTGGAGGAGGCGGAGGAGGCGGAGGGGGCCGCTGAGTCAGGAACTGAGAAGATATGTCTCTTGTTAAAAGTGCGACAGTGTTTAAAAGAAAAATGTAACATCTTATTGACAGCCTCTTGATTCTGTTAATTGATTAAGATGAGATTCTGTGGAGGTACCTGTGTGAGGGAAATGTCCCCGTTCTGGGTGAGCGTGTCAGGTGGAGACAGCTGAGGGACGGCGCTCACAGGTGAGTCGTGATTGGTTAGCTGGTCCGGGGAAAGTGCGTCGCTGCTGTCTTCATCTAAAGACGAGCTCTCTCCTTCAGCTGTTAACAGAGGGAAAAAATGAGTTCATAATCAACAACAAACAAGAGTTACTGTAACTCGTTTGCTACAAACTCCAGTGGCTGGTAAAAAAAGAAAAAAAAAAGAAAAGAGGACAACAAGTTCAACTTCCAGCTTCCTTGCAGAATGTTACCATGTCAAGCAAAGTCACAGCTGTTTAGCGGATTGCTCAACAACCATGACTAACTTTAGAGAAGTTATACAACACTGTATGTCCTGCTGTGTTTCAACACAGGACTATGTCCAAACATTGTTGTTTGGACACGTCTGTTGTTGGTCAAAAGTTTGTATGGTACCACATACTGGGGACAAGAGTTGGAAATGAGCAATAGCTTCATACTCTTTATGCAGCACATCAGTTTCAAGTACATTTTGAAACTATGTTAAATCGCATTGTCCCTATTAAATAAATCAATTCAAATTTAAACATCCAGTAGTATGATGCAACCTGAGCTGACTAATCAGACTCTGAACTGAAAACACTGTATTACAAGAGTGTGTGGATACCTGGATGATGTAAATACAAAGGTAATGGTGTATCTACCATTTATTACATGTAAGGGTTTCATGCAGTAACATTTAAGCCAGAGGTTACACAATGACATCTGTTTCATCTTTGTTTTCATCTTTGCCCTAAACCGTAGGGCTCAAGAAAGTTCAGGAATAATCTGTCAATTACAGGTGTTGGTTTTGAATCATGGAGAAAGACAGATGTCATATAAATGTTGCTCAAATAGAGGCTATGACACCATTCACAAACTCCTTGATTTGATGCTAATGCAAACAATGACATAATAAGTGCTGTTAGCTAGGTAATGGGCCAGTCATTGGTTGCAAAGCTAACATGCATAGAGGAAGAGCGGTGTCCCCACCAGCTCCAAACAATGATGTTCAACTCTTTCATAGGCCCGAGGCCGTGTATTCAACAGACAATCATTTTTTTCAGTGCATAAAGAAAGGACAGCAAGTGGACCGGGAGGAGATGTTTGCTGACTTTGATCATTTTAATTTTTTTATATCAGAATCCCCTCAGAATGAGTAAAATTAATTCACTGTGTCTTTAAAAGTAAGGCTGGTGTCGTTTGTTTACAAGTTATCTTGACAGTGAGATTGAGAGTGTAGCTGATTATTGTGAAGTTTTTGTTGTGTGTCGAGGCATCCCTGCACCTGCACGTTCGTTTAAATATGAATTATTTTGTTAACTTAAAACTGTGCTGTTTTCTTTATATGTATATTATCCATCCATCCAGAGAACCCACGCATGCACAGGGAAAACATGCAAACCCCAACTCCAGGCAACAGCGCTAACTGTGGCACCGTGTTGGCATCTGATTGTGTTTTATGTTGAATTGGTGTTTTTGTGCAAACATGCTATCTACACACTCAACTGACTACATGGTTATTGTGTTTATGTGTGTGACTGTAACCTTCTGTTAATTTTTTAGTACAGCTTTAACAAAGCAACTGACACTTTCAAGGCTTCTGTCCATGAACAAAGACATGTGTGACTATGAGTTGTGTTTGTGAGTATGTCTCCGCTTACCCAGTGGTGAGTGCACAGTGCAGGTAACCGACAGGATGTTCTTGTGAACCAGCTCGATGGGACCTGGTCTGTGGGAGATTTTGTCGTTGAGGTCGTCGGCCAGTCGTGCCCGCTTCAGCTGCAGCTGCTTGGCCTGCAGGGACGGCTCTGCAGACGTCTCTGTGGAGGACACAGACAGGACACATGCATGCACACAAGTTTATTCAACAAGGGGGTTTATGTAAAAATACAGCAAAGCAAGACATCCCCCTTTACTTCAACATGAGATGTCTGAAAGCATCTCCATTGAGAGAGAACAGAGTAGAAAATACTTTATTATCTACCCTTAAAGGGATGGTTTTGGATGCTGTTATATCAAAATCCACAAGGTTTTTTTTTTGCCTTTGTAAGAAAGGATAGCTGAAGAGAGACAGGAAATGTTGGGAGGAGAGAGCGGGGGGTGACATGTAGCAAACGGACTCGAACCCACAACTGTTGCAATGAGGACCACAGCCTCCGTACATGGGGCGACATAACCGATAGGCTACCGGCGCTCCAAATAAAACAATTATTAGTCTATTGGCGAAATGTATGTATCACGTCATTATGCTAAATCAAACTCATCTGCAGCAATGTACAGCATAGCTTCTGTACCAGAACTACAACCAGCCCCTGAACTATCCCTTCAAAGTTACAATATGGTTCCTTATCAATTAAAGTCCCATTTATTAAAGGTAACTTTTTCATACCTCTTGAAGCTATTCTTCCGAGTCAGAAAGAGTGGACTTGTGTGTTCGGACTCACCCTCCAAAATGTGCATCCTGACCAGTTCAGAGCGCTCAGGTCGACTCCTGATCTTCCTCTTCAGATAGTCCTCGGTCTGGGATGAAAAAACATTTAAGCACCGTTAGCAGATGTTTAGAACAGTGGAAGGGTTGAGGCAAAGAATGTATCAACATAAAAAAAATTGTATCACTACAGAACCAGTCAAACAAATGATTATGGTAATGATACGTTTAAGAATCAAATCATGTGTTTGGGTTTGGCTTGAATGATGAAAATAAATAAAAAATCCTAGATGGTACTGATGTTACCGGTGAGGACATGTGTTTTTTTTTTAGTTTGAGGCATAATGATTACATTTCAAATGTATAGTCATTTACTCTCAGCTGCAAGCAGCTTTATCTCTTTTTTTATACAGGTTGCATGTTTCGAAAAAGATTCCAACAGTTAATGCTAACTGCAATATTAATTTAATTTTGACAGAGTTGGTCACAACAAAAAATATAATACATTCTAATTAATGTAAAGGAAATATCTTCATGATATGATATAAACAGATTTGACAAAACAAAATTGATAACTAGTGATTCCTGACCCGAGACAGTTGTTGTTGTTGCTAAAGCTATCTTTGCTAAACAAGCATTTCAAAAGCATTTATTGGTTGACATACATCAGTGATAAATCATAATAGACGAGTCAGCAAGTATTACTTTAAATCAGCAGAGATCAACTCTTAATAATAGTATTACACAACTTAAGCCAGAGGTGAATGTGATTACTAAAACCTTCTTAAGAATGCTGAGCAGCACTGCTGGGTCTGTGCAGCTTCTGACTGAAATAGTACTTCTATTTGTGTGGCAGATATGATATGATTTGTCATTTATTAAAGCTTTATAGCCATTGAAATATGCATACTGACAGTGTATTCTACTTCAGATAATGCTTTGTGATTTGTTGTTGTAAGGAAGAAGCTTTCACACAAAGGAAACTCAATCCTCTGAAGACACTCACCCTTGCTCGCTCCAGACTCCTCCGCTGTTCGTGAAAGGCTGCCGGGCTCTTCAGTGCTGCAGGGGGGGAGGGGGGATAAAGGAGGGGGAAGAGAGTGAGGGAAAAAAGAGAGAAAGAGATGAAGTCAACTCGCTCAGACTGATGCGAGTCGCTACGCTCCTTTCAGCGGGTGACAACGTGAGAACAGATACAGATATAGAGGAAGACAGACTCAGAGCAGAAGTGACTGCAGAACGCTAAGGTCAGGAGTGCGATTCTGAACCGCACACTGTGATGACAGATCAGGAGGCTGACGGGACGCTGCAGCATGCTGTGTGTGCAGTGCACAGCACGCACAATTCCTTTGCAGCAAAAGCCACCTCAGTTATTAGACTGTAACTGCATTAGGTATACTTTGGCCTGTTATTCTGCAGTGGAGCGTCTGGTCATGTTATCTTTGTGCTCAGTGTGGCTGCAGAAGTAAGGTAGCTGCAGGACGAGTTGAGCTGTAGTCAGTGTTTGTTTCAAAAAGTTAGGTTGTAAGTTAGTAACTATGTGGACAGATCTCACAGGACCGCATGTAACCATGACCAGAGCTTTCCTCAAACCTTTACTCAGCAGTTTGATTAGCTTCATTGTAACAAAAGTTTATTCTGGGAGCTTAGCTTGTCACTAATAAAGTTAAGTGTTCATTAAGTGTTAACCCCTATTGAAGGTACTGCCTCTAAGCTTGAGCTGCAAATAAAAGATGGTTTCGCCTTCTGTTGGTCTTTTGCAGCTCTTATACTTATAGGCTAAGACTTTTGCATGTAGCAGACTGCAAAAACAGCAAAAACAGCAAAAACAGCATATCTGATGAATGACAGTTGTCGGGGATCTGATGGACATGAATTCTTAATGAGCAGTAGTCTGGATCGGGTCGTTAAAAAGGAGCAAGAACACAGAGGAGAGCGGGGACTGATGGATGACCACTGCACACAAAGACATATAAATTCATCACAGCACTCAGCCATGGCTGTCCTCAGTGTACTGGGTGTATGGGTGGAGGTGAGAATGTCTGTGTGCGCGAGTAGAAACACGTTTGTACATATTTTTACAAAGCAATATCTTGGTATCTGACTGGACTTCTTCAAAAAGGTAAAAAAGTGCATAACTGACACAAAAATGTCATATTTTTAACAGAGAAATGTTGGTCCACACCTTTAAATGCAACATTTCAACATGGGTTGAAAGAGCTCATGAGACTTTTTTTTCTCATAATTGATCATTCAAAGTTTAAGTCCGATCTGTGCGATTTCATTAGAGTTAATGGTCTCAAACATGAGAAACTTCATGGTGAAAGTTTGGAAATGTTCATACAAAGATGTCCTCTGTCTTTGGGGAAGGATATTGGGAGGATGGTGGCAGTTATGACGCAACACAACTATGTAGGATTGATCAAGAGCTGGTGAAACTCCCTGCTGAAGGTTAGTGAGTGTGGACATGCTGCGTACAGCGGGGTGTCCACGGTATGTGTGCCTCAGATGACTGGGTGGGTGGGGGCTGGAGGCATTCCTCTTGACATAACCCCCCCACCCCGCCCCGATGCACAGAGGGGAAGAGCCACATACCAGCTGTGATGCAACGAACAATAAAGATCATATGAGAACAGACAACTGGTCAACTGATCTTTCATCTTCAAATATCTCTTGCTCATGAAGTTCAGCTGATATCAGATTGTTGTGCTGTTTATGGTTCACTAGACTCATGAGACTCTTTCGACGTGAGGAGCGGCCTAACCACATTTACTTTAAGCTTATATACAAATGTCTTAAAAGTCTCCAACAGTCAAATATCAATACTTGAGTTGAAGCCTTCTGATGCCTCTGAGTTTCATTTACTGTTTTGTTTGTACATTAATACTTTGTGTCATTATGAATCCCCTGATTAATATTCAATCCTGTTTCAGCACGTTCAAGTATACCATTCTGATTAACCTCCAGAATATGCCACTAGTGTACATTTGTAACATTAACATTAAAAACCCGATAGAGCTGTAGATTACAAAGCAGAGCTTTACTCTGCAGAACAAACACAGGAGACCCTGCTGTGGTTCAGCGGTTGTTACTCGTCTCTCAACCGGAAGGTCAGAGGTTCGACCCCCCCGCTCCAGCAGCCACATATCGAAGTGTCCTTGGGAAAGACACTGAACCCCAATTTGATACTTTACATAGCAGCCTCTGCCATCAGTGTGTGAGTGGGTGTGAATTTGTAGGTGTGACCTGCTTTGTAAAAACTGCTTTGAGTAGTCAGACGACTAGAAAAGCGCTTTACAAGCTGGCGCTCCTTCTCATTGTTTGACAACTTTAAACCCAACAAGGTGCTTCTTAATTAAATGTGGTTCAATAATAAACTTTCAATGGGGTAAATCCATCAGGCAGCATGCAGTATGGACAAATGTAAGACAGCTGGCTGACCTAGAGACACAGAGGCCTTGTTATGAGTTGTGTTTTATCCATATATCTAAACTCTGAACCTCACTTGTCTATCCAGACTGTGACTGAGAAAGGAAGGAGGAGAGTTGTTCTTTGACAACCTACACTTGGCAATAAGGGTGTGAGGATAAGATGCTGCAGCAGAAACTGACCCTTCATCAGTTCCCAACACTCTCAGTGTCGTCTTTAGCTGGGCATTATGCTTCAAAGCACTTAAGAATATTTTTATGACCATTCACCAACAGCAGTGGTAGTTTTTATTTTGTTTTAAGGAGACGCAGTAAGTTTAGTTTTGCTCTAGGGCCTGATGAACACATATTGTCTTCAGCCGATAACATGCATAGCACTTTGAGAGGCCTGTTTTTCCTGATATACTAGTCAGGCTCTAGTTTCTTCATGTGTCAAACGTTAATTAGAGATGAGAGACTTATATTAAACAAGAGGCAACCTCCGGTGTTGAAAAATAAAGCCAAAGCAGAGGTGAAAAAAAAACAGTTTGGGTTTTTTGGTAGCTCTTTTCTTTTTTCTTTTTGGTTGAAAGAAGTTTGCCTCATTTTCTTACAACTCCTCCATTTTGATGATATTAGGTGAGGAGGAGTTCAGCTAAAATGTGAATAAGTACAGGAACAGCTGAGGTCACTGACAGGTGGGCGCGTTGGGTGGGCATCTTTTCAGAAACCAATGGTCGACCTCACTGAGACTACGACCGTGTTTTCTACAGAGTAAGAATAAAACGTTTTTCTTCCAGCTTTATCATTTGTAAGGAGTAACCTCTCTAACTGACCTCATTAAGTTTCTTATATATCTTTAGTTCCTCTGTTTCCTCACTTTATCTTAGATGATAAGCTTCCATCTAAACTGTATGAGGCTGATTGGTTGGTCATGGACTGAATTTATTTTGAGAAAAGCCTTCTACAGTATTTACCACTCACAGCAAAGCACAGCAACAGAAAAAAGAGGAAAATTCTAAAAACTATACATCTCCTCCACTTGTGATGTGCGGAACTGTGAAACAGGAAGTGGATACACAGGAAGAGGAAGCTGTTCTATTTGATAACAAAAAGTGGTTTGGCACCACCAAATTTGACACATCTTGAACACACACTCCTACACATAGTAGATGCAGATAACGACTGACACATTCAGCAGTCTCAACTTTTGGTGCAGTTGTGATACCTGAACGTATTTCTGATTATAAAGGCGCGAGAGAGATAAAGTTCACCAACATATCCTGTGTAGAAGACGACGATGGTCTGTTTTAGTAGAGAGACACACTGTTCTAGCTGTCATCTTGGTTTTTAATTAAGACTAAATAATACTACAGTCAGGCTAAACACAAACTACCTGAAGGTGAATATGTTTGAGCTTTGTCTGTTGTGTTAATTGAGTTTGTGAATCACTCACTGCAAAAATAAGAACTTATTATGTAACTATATGCACAATTTAAACTAAACATGCTGACGATTCCTGATGCAGGTTTGCAGAATGAAGCACATTTTGAACTCTCCAGAGTAACACAGACTTTAAGCAGACTTACGTGGCATGATCCCTTGGCTGACCAGTTCCTCTCGTGTGCGTCTCTGCAGGAGTTTGAGCTGGAGGACTGCATGGAGACAGAGGAGGTAAGGAGGGAGGGGTGAAGAAAGAGAGGAGAGGAGAGAGTCAGTGACTGCCGGAAAGAATAGGAAACTGCAGCGATGGAGCTCTGAGCTCTTTAGCGCTTCTTTATCATCTCTTATTGTCCAGCGGTCAGCAGTCTGTCTGCCACGTTAGATAAATATCCACACACTGAAATAGAGATGCGTTAGTGAAGAGGACCCAATTCATCCTCCCATTTCCTCCTTTCTTCTGTTTTTTTTTTTTTTTTAAAACTAAAGAGGAGGCGCATACAAGAAGGGCGTACAGCTTACTACACACTTCCTGTTTCTGGAGTTTTTTTCTAAATTTCATTTCTGTGTACCAAGTGAGTGCAGACGTGTTAGAAAAAAAAAAGCCATCATCTGTGAGTGAATTAGAGAGTGAGATAGAGCAAGCTAAGGGAGACAAGCAGGGGAAGAACAATTTAATCACACTCAAAGTCTTGTTTTGAGTACAGGTGGAAAAACAATGTGTGTATAGGCTGATTTCTCTGTCACTTCAAAACAGGAAGTGCTTGTTACATAATGCAGAGGCCGAAGAGAGAGAGAGAAAAAGAGAGTTTTAAGGAACACAGCACTGGACAAAGGAGCTGGATGATGTCTAAACTTTCTACACACCACATTTCAGTTCTTGTTGTAAACCAGATGTACTTATCTTTGTTCTTTTTAGAGATAGGCTCCAAGTCATAATTTATTGTTTCCCTTTGTTTAAACAGAGAAGGGCTGTCACAATACCAGAATATTGAACTTAGATTTGATATTAGTAAAAAACTAAACAATACTGATACCCGATTCAAAACCAGGCAAGTCCTAGGCACCCCATACTGGATCATTTCTTCTTTCAGATTAGCCAAAATTTCAAGCAAGCTCCTGCACACTATTTGTGAAAAGTAGACAGTGCTCTCTCCTTGCTTAAGGCAGCTTTTAGTTTAAACTATGACTGAAGATCTCAAGTTTAAAAATATTTTTTTGGTATTTTTTTGATGCAATCGAGCAGGTAGAAGGTAGAGTCAATAGCAATGTTCGTTGCAGCTTGTAAACACAACATTTAAATCTCATCCCCACCAGAAGCACACGCTCACTGCAGGACATAGTGTGTTCATTTACTGCTTGTACCTACGCTGCAAGCTACCTGAGAATATTACAACAAGCCGATCATTTAGCACACTAACACAAGTTAACCACCTGTGTTTAGCACCTGCCTGACCAACAGACAAGACCAAGACAACCCAAGGTTCACCATCATTTTGGAACGAGCTTAACCCGGGTGGCGTCTCGCCCTAACTATGATTATATTTTCCCTTCTTTGCCACTAAGTCCACATCTAATCGCTGAATTGTATCCAATCCCAAACTGACCTGCGTGCTGTCACTGGCTGGGGAAGATACACTTACTCCCCAACCAGAAATGTCCGATGTCAACCAATATATCAAAATAAAGGCAGAGGGCAGGGTCTCTGCAGACACAGAGACACAGTCACCACCACAAATTTATGGAGGAGGCCCAAAAGTGATGAATGTGCTGAATTACTAGAGTATAAGTCCATATTTGATTTTTGGGGAAAAGCTACTGACTGTATCTTCAAACGTTTTGAAGTATTGGAAATTCTGACAACCTTGTAACATATTTTCAAAGATATGATCATGTAAGTGGATCGTACTTTAACATCTGTATCCAATCTGCACTGGTTCCCAGCATCTTTTGTGACTAATTTGAAAGTTTTACTAGTTTGCATGGCTCTTGATGGTTGGTTTTTGTCTGGCTTCCATTATTCATTCTTTGTGGTTTTAAATCCCTAACAGCCTTGAGATCCTCTACTTCAAGCTTTCTGAATACAAAGCATCACTCAAATGAAAAAAATTGTGTGCTCAGCCTACTTTGAAACCGTGCAACAAAACCAACGCCTACCTGCTACCCAAGGCTGTCAGAGAAACAGACTGTGTTTAGAAATGTCTCTTAACCATTGCTGTTGCTTTTCTTTATTAAATCATTTTCTTTTGCACGTGTTATTGTTCTGTGTTTGTTTCATTTCTCTTATTTCACATATTTTTCTTTTCTTAGAATATCTACTCTTTACCTGTAGCCTGCTGTCTTTGCTTGATGTCATATTTCTTTACTACATAAAGTACTTTGAATTATTCCCTGTATGAAAGGTGCTTCATAATCAAACTAGCCTTGCCTTGCCTTGTTTGTTAAATATTCATTGGATTGGTTAGTTTTATACCGCAGTTCTTCCAATCTGTATGTTATGAGTGTTTCACTGTGTCTGATAAGTTGCTGCTGTGTCTGTGTATGTTCTCAGTCATCCGGGTCATGGTAAAGTTGGGGCTAAAGGCAGCTGTGGTAACTAAACTGAAACACATAGAATTTAGAGAGGTGAGTTGGACCTTCAGCCAAACAGACAACTGACCACCTACAATCACATCAGCGACAATGACAAGAATGTACAGAGCAGCTACAGGTTTGTCACTGAGTCCGTAAGTAACTGATACCTCACTATACTTCCACTGTGCTTCTTGGCAACAGCCAAGTTTCCATTTTAAAACTGAAAACTATTTTCACATTCAGATTCAGCTCAACTCAGCTGAGACTCCTTAGTCTAAACACGCCAGCTGTCCCTGTTTGAGGTGTGTGTGTGTGTGTGTGTGTGTGTGTGTGTGTGTGTGTGTGTGTGTGTGAGTGTGAAGTGGAACCCACCACGGAGGCCTCCTGAACATTTCAGGCCGGGCTTGTATCTGCTACACAAGCAGCACCTGTTCCTTCTCAGTGACACAGTGACATCATTGGTGCTAGAAGCTGAGCTAGCTAGCCAGTTAGCCGTCCTGTGTAGCTGCTGCTGCGTTAGCTCAGTGTTATGACAAACAACCCAGGCCGAAATAACGTCAGACCCTTTGAATCTAAATGTCATCCCTCGGCTCTAAATCCTTGCCGGCGGTCCAAGCTCCCCTCTGTTATGTTTACAGAGTGTGTGTATGCTCCACATCATGAAGGATCATCAGACCAGCACTAGAGACTCTCCCCTCTGGAAGCAATAACATGTCAGTTACACATTCAGGGAGGTAAACACACTGACCTAAACACAGCCAGGCACGTTCATGTGTACGTCGCAGCAGTGCAGCAGCTAAAAGATGAATATTCCCTCAGAGCCAAACACACAGGCAAACACTTAAGAGACTCACGTGTTGCCTGAGCCCCGCACACACACACACACAAAAACGCACTCTGACCGTGCCATGGCAGGAGTGTAGGGTAAGATGCCGCCGAGACACTTGGCACTTCCAGGGAAAAGGTTTATTCTGGGAGAGGGAATCTTACACTTTCCCTCGATCCAAGCCTCACATCTCCAAAGCGGCCGAGCAACAAACGCTGCAGTTTTTTCTCTTCTCTTTTTCTGCTCTCTTTATTTCTCTCTCATTTCCAGTTGAAGCGAGCTGAAAATCCTTGTGCTAGCTGCTTCAGTCCGGCTGCGACATGGCCTTGTGATGACTGTTATACACGGTTTATTATTCGAGTTAATAAGCAACAATGTTGGTATAAAAATACTTTTAAAAGATGGTATCTTAGTCCATTTTCTTTGTGGTTTGAAATGCAGAAGTCTCACTCTGACACCTCATGTGTTCAAGTGGAGGTGCTATGTGTGAAAAGCTGTAGTGGTAATGAAACTGTAGGCTGAAGTGTGGAAACCAGTTCAACAAATAAATTATTAACAGACAACATGCAAATATAGGAGTCTAAATAGATGAACTGGAACATCAAAAAACTTTGAGCAGCTTTACAGCAGAAAATGACTGCAGAGCATGTAAACATGACTTAGCATGCCTCAAAGTAACCTCATTTCATGCTTTCATGTAAACACAGCGAGTACTAATGCTCATAAAATGCTAGCAGTTAATTGACTGCTGTTTAAATACGACAATGCCTTCATCTCAACTAGGTTAAGGGGCCATTTATGGTTAATTTAAGAAAAGGCAGAAATGGAAGGGCAGTTTTATCGGGATACTAGGCCAGGGCGAGCGAGGCAACAGAGAGAGGGAGAGACTCAAAAGACGGCGACTGAATGAACAGCATTTAGGGGAAGAAGCAGAGGAAACAATGCCGCATCAAAGTCTGCTTGTTGTGTCAAGAAAAGAAAAAAAATCGAGCCTGTGAATTCTTTGGTAACAGGATGTCTTTTTGTACTTCTGAGTCAACCTGTGGGCCACAGTGAAAGACACATTCAAGATAAAGATGCAGCCAAAGAGAAAAAGACGGCTAAACGTGCAGAGAAGGGACTGCTCCATTACGGCAAAAATTGATTACTTTGATTGACACTGAGATCACGACTATTAAATAAATTTTACATATACAATATAAATATACACGATAAAGAATAAAGATTAGAAATACACGTTTTTGAGGTAGTGGTGATGTTCTCTTGTGGCCAAACTATAACTTTGAAACAAAGTGGTTTTGTCAACACATGACCAAACCTATGAACAAAACTAGCGCAACACAGCATGCAGAACAACGATCGTTTAACGTTGATTATCTTTTTTCTTGATCGTGGGAAACCAACATCGTAACTGAAATTGAAACTAGATTTTACATCCTCTTTTCACAACTAACATTTTGATGTTAACGGTAAAGCTTTATCAAAAAAAATGAATTGCTGATTTATTTTGAAATTATATTTTAGAAAATAAGCAATTGTTATTTCTATAAGAACAATCAACTAATTATCCTCATATCCTGTAGCCAAAGAGAAGCCTTCAAATGGTTTAGTTTTCCTGATTAGTGACAACGTGTACTTTTCGTTATGTAACAAAGAAAATCACTGAAATTATTTCAAATTACAACCAACATCCTTTTCAAACTTAAAGCCAAAAAATAAAATACATAAATGCTGGATTTCTATCTTCTTTGAACAATGACTCTGTTTACTGATGATCTAAAACAGGCTCAGTTTTTAAACACTTGTATTGAAACAACAAACAGGTTACTAGAGAGCAAGGAGTTATCTGATAATCGTTATAATAATAATAATTATAATCAGACTAGAAAAACAAATCTTCAGTTGCCAGACTTAAAAATGAGACTTTAAAGTTTCTGATCTTAGTGTGTATACACTGACTTTCCCCTCCTGCACAACATCCTCCACGATGCAAAAGTGTTGGGGAATGAGGAATCCCAGGATTAGGTTTAAGGTTAAAGAGTCGTCGGTGGGGGAGAAGGAGGAGGTCGGCGACACACCGGGCCAAGTTCCTGCTGGCCAACTAGGCTAATCCTGCTGTGCTCATGTGTCACCAGATCTGATTAAACATGTCTGAGTTCGTCACTGTCCCCCAAAGACCCCCAGCCTTGGCAAAGCCAAGCCGAAACACTCTGACCATAATAGCAGCCCCGTGCCCACACAGAGGCATGATCATCCTGTCACAGACCCGCATAACAAACACCAGACCCTGAGGATGGTTCTCTTTGGCATCGTCATTGGAAATGTTCTATTTGATAATCCTGCTGATGTTCTCCTGTATGAGCTCATCTTTGCAGAGTAGCACACTTTTGATTGCATGGCGAGCCCCGAGCACAGCTACATGTTTCTCACATCGGTAAGAATGGACGGCGGCTTGAGGGCTGCAATAAACGCAAGGTGAAGGCTATTTACACCTTGAAATCCGTCGCACTGCTCGGGCATGCTGCAGCATGCCGGGAAGCAAATGACAGCATGAAGGGCTGCAGTGAATACTAATGAACTTAAAAGTTCAAGGAAGGAGAGTCACACTCCCAGAGCTTTCATGGTTTTATGCAGCGCCTGTCACACACACACTGTCTCTACATGTGACGCCTTCTTCCCACTCCAGCAAAGGTTAGCAGTTAGCAAAACGCAGACTCTGAATAACTTTTAGCTGACAGCTTTTTTTTACAGCGGTTTAACATTTCATTTAGCTAGTGTCAATGTTTTTTTCTCTTTACTCTCCATTTCCTCCACCTTTCAGTAATCTTCTGTTTCTTTTTAAGTCACTCATGCCTCTGAGTCTTTCTCATAATGTTTGATATAAACAAACTGAAGCTTATTTCAATGTGTTTCAATGTTGAACTGAATGTAGAACATCCAAAATGAATCCACTTTTCTCTCCCTTTTATCCAAAAGTCCTATTACAGTTTTAATGTGCTGGAGTAGAAAGCCTACACAAACTAAATGTACTACAGTGTTTCAATTTTCTGGCTGCACTGGTTAGTTGTAATAGCTGGACAGGGTTTACAAAGCATTAAGTGTTGGCTATAAAAAAACTGAAACTTCTTATTTGCATGATTTCAGTGTTGGGCTTTTTTTGTTGTTGCATTTTAGGCATCATGTGACAGTTGGCTATCAGCTGCCTGTCAACAGGTGGCGGTGATGAGGGGAGAATTCAGCGACATGGCAGCAAACACAGGGGAGAAGAAGACTGCTAGCAATTAAAAGAAGTGTTTTTTTCAAAATATTGCTGTTCATTTTGAATTTAAACAATGCGTGCAACAGGTTTTTTTTCTTCGTTTTCAGACGTTTTTGTGACCTATCCTTATTGTAAACATTATTATGTTAGTTTGAAAAGAACTACACAATGCACCTTTAAAATGTGACGTGACTTTCACATCTCAGGCTCAGGTTTTTCTGCGGCAGTTGCTCACAGTTCCTTAATTTAACATAGTGGTAAGCTCTGCTCTATTGAAGAAGTTTATCAGAGAGAACATATAACCACTTCTACTTCCTTTCCTACATGAAAGCCTTCACCAAATCGCTTATCTCGAGCAAAGCCCCATTCACAATTCATGTTAGTCCATAAAAGTGCCGATATCAACCCAAAGGGACATAAACAGAAGTCGTATCAGGTACCATGTGTCTCATCTGACAGTGCAGAACCAGATCGCCCACCTTCTTTCAAGCTGTGATAGACATGTCTGTCATGATCCATCGCCAGTCCTGCCTTCTCTATGTCATCTCCCATTGGAGGAGAGCCAGGGGGGGAGGGTTCATAGGACAGGCAATGGTTGGTGTCCAGCATTATCATTTAGAATGTAGTTGAATTATCTGATAAACATTGGTCTCTTTATTCAAAAGCACTCCTCCTTCCGAGTCCAAAATGTTTTGCGGTTTTTGGCTGAAGAGAAGAAAGAAGAGTCCTCGACGTGTCAATACTGCGCCAGCTGTCCCCTCAATTACTGTCCTCTCTCTCCAAAGGAAGGACGTGGTTCAAATGCTTCAGGAGACTCCTGTACAAGTAAAAGAAATTCTTCCAAAAACAAAAGCGTGTGAAGAGAAATGCTGCTACTGCCTCGCCTCTTCTCTCCCGGTGCTTTTCTCTCTTCTGTATCAGAGTAATCGATTTGGTCTGTCTCTCTCCTTCTCTTCTTCCTCCTGCTCTCTCCTTCCCTTGCAGTGGCAGCGGGCGAGTCACGACGGAGCTGCTGCCCGAGGAGAGAAATCCACAGCAGCGAGAGGTAGAGATGAGAAAGAACGAGAAAGCCGAGGTGAAAGGAATCTGGAAAAGAGGCCAGTGGTGAAGAGAGTCGGAGAGAGGACAGCAGTGTTCACGCCAGAGAAGAGTGTCCAGAGAGACTGCTCTGGTTGCAGCTCCTCCTGAATCTCTCTCTCTCTCTCTCCCTCACACACACACACACACACACACACACACACACACACACACACACACACACACACAGACACACAGACACACACAAACAGGCAGTGGTGCCGATAAAGTTCTCCTGCTCAGCTGTTGCCGTTCATTCACTGTACCAGGCTGATGGGGGGTCTGCCACATGCAAACCTCCTCCCCATCAAACACTCAAACAGAACAAACTCACAGCACCACCAATGAGACAAATCTGTTCTCGAGCACTTTCTAAACTACACAGACTCGCTCCAACACAGTGACTCAGAGCTTTCATGAGCATTTTTTTTTTATTGGACGAGTGGCGGTAACGGTTTTCAGCGATGACCTCATCCAACATAATCGACCTTTGTCAGAGATACTTGGGTGAATTTGATACCTGGATGAATCACACATGCACACTGTGTGACTTTTAGAGCGATTGATTGATACCCAATCACTGCTGCTTTCCAGTCCAGAGTTTTTTTTTTAACAATCTGCCCTTGAAGAAAGGCATTTTATCCGGATAGGATCTCAACTAGAAGAAGAAGAAGAATTTATACTTTATTGATCCCGCGAGGGGAAATTCGTTTTTTTTTTTTTTTGATACTAAACATGTTTCTATCAATATATGTATTGACTATTTATGAAGGGATTTTACCTCTGCATTGAGATGGGAATGATTTATTTTATCAGGGGAACAGTTTCATTTGTTGGAGTAGTAATCATTTTGATATATATAGTTTTATAATTGTTGTATTTTCAATGATAGCTATAGGAGCAAAAAACAAAAATCAATCTATTTCAAGTTTCTAGAATGACAAATAACTACCTTGAGTCCTTGAAACGTCCTTGATTTAAAATAAATATATAATGAATGTCAAATTAAAGTTGATTAATCCCTATCTAGTCGGAAAAACTCCACCAAACTGTCTCGGGCTCGCACAGAATGCTGATGGTAAACGTCAACTCCGGCTGCACCCCCTGCCCCCAAATGCTCCGCTCTGTTTTAAATAGCAGGGCCAGCTGGCCATAAGGGGGCTATATTCAGCGTGGTATCACCTGTGCACTGGCAGGGTAAGGTTACTGTGAGCAACACACATCCCCGCCTGTGAATACACAATAACTTTGTAGCCACGTTTCTTGAGTTTGAATCAATGTTTTATGAAGCGTCACACAAATGGAGATACGTCGCTTTCATACTTTTCTTTTCACGTTTTGTACAGCACAACTCAGCAGTGTGACATCATGGCTGACTAGTACAGAAAACCTCGATCATACAGAGACACACATCAGCAGAGCACACCTGAAAACACAGACACCACCTTAAACAAATGCTGGCTGGTACCTATGATGACTGTCTGTTGTTCAGTGTGTGATTAAAGTCCACCTGTTGTTGTGATTCACAGTCTGGGCAGGAAACACAGATGACAACACACACAATGGGATTAGGAAGTCGCTGTGTGAGCTAAGCCAATGTCAGAAACACAAGCACATATCATAAACTGACACAGGGCATGCCAAACATTTCTGTTTCTTTTCATCTTTATGGCTGAAAATCTTCAATCCTCTGACATTTCACTTTAGATTTTGCAACCAAACTACTCCGTTTTCTGATTCTACCTGTGTGTTCTACATTACAAAACCACAGGGGGCATCGGTTCCCATGGCAATGTAATCACCATGAGAAAATGTCAATTTACACCGACCAATCGGGTAATGCGGGGGAGTTTTAACGTTTTAGGACATAGGTACCATGGTGTCTTTTCCATAACTTTAAATAAATGATTAGCTATGGCTTCAGCCATGCTAGCAGCTTTGTAAGTCTGTATGTAGGTCCAGTGGTGCTAAATGCTAATGTCAGGAAGGAAATCTACAGTATATTTAGTTTCCAAAATCTCATCCGGTCTGAATCAAACAACCAATCAGGATAAGCTTCGAGCATCTAACGAATCGTGTGATCAAGTCACTCACTTGAGAGCACCATGGCTGTACACACCAGTTGCTACTTTTTAACTTTGTTCAGATGTCTATTGATCAGCTGTCAGTGTTTCTGGCCTCTGGGTCGGGCATAACTAGCTGGAAGTCACAGTTTGCAGGGACAACGGTTGGCGTTGTGTATGTTAGGTTTGTCATTTGGTGGGAGGGGCTTAGTGGAGTGATACGACGAAGCTATTAGAGTTAAAACCCGGTTCAAAACCAGAAATGGGAACCTTGTTAGGTTCTAGGTGTCAGCATTGGGAGAAAAGCCAGAGGATCACAAAGTTATTAGGAGTTATTTAATCTATAATATAAATGTCTCATCTTAATTTAAAGGCCAGTCCATACAAACTTGTTGAGATATATTTGGATCCAACAGTGACTAATACTCACCAATCTTTGAAACACTTTCCCATGATGTTTGACACTACAGCACTCTTCAAAAAGCATAGCATACAGCAGGGATGTTAACCTTTCGCAAGAGAAATTAGCCCTTAGAGTTCTGACTTTCAGAACATTCCAGTGAAACTATTTGGCTTTGGTCATCGTTATCTGGGTCTCTCTTTATTCGTCACTCGAAGACATTTCAGGGAATTCGACAAAAAGAAAACAGTGCTTCTGAACGGAGGGAGACAGGATCAAATATTTCTATGATAGTTTTTCCAAAATAGTGATTTGAGGACTTCATGTGGATGTGTATATGGAAGGAAACTTCCCACAGCTTCCAGTCGGTCATTTTGACCTGGACCATCAGGGTCATAACCAGCGAAAACAGTATGTTGTTTTCCTTTAAAATAGCAGCTAAAAACGCCAGCAGTAACTATAGAGATACTTATTAAATTAGAGAGATATAGAAAAAAAGGCACCTGAAACTAAGTTAAACCTAGCACAGTGCAGAAGATTCATCATGTTTTGTCCATGAACTGCTGTAGGATCCCAAACATCTGCCAAAAACTTAAACAGCTGCAATAATAAAAACACCTCCATTAAATTGTTTTTTTAACAATAGCTGAACTCAAGGGAGTAAAGTTTCTACAGCCCTATTATTTTATATCCTCCTTCACAGGTCAAGGAACATCATGACCCTCTTGGCAACACTGCACGTCCTTCAGACACGACAAAACAATCATCCCCCCCGTCCGCCCCACATTCCAATAACCCTCCCACAACAATTAGACGTTTCTTTAAACCCTCCCCCTATCATCAGCGACGTGCAAGACCAGGCAAGAGTGTTTCAGATGAACCACACAAGAGGTTTCTGATACACCATTTAGAGATGTGCACCTTGAGTTGAATAAAATGAATTAGAGGTCATCACCCTCGCTATAACTACTGTGTTGAAAAAATGATATGTATATGTTGATATGTTGGCCCTCCATGCTATCAAATGTTATGCTTGAGCTGCAGAAATATGAACTACTAATGAAGCCAGAAAAATGCTGTTTTTCTGCTCCACTTATTAAATACAGTCAAGTATCAAAGTTGGCTTCAGATGCTCGTATTGAATCATTGTAAGTGTGATTGGACTTGAGCCAGGTGTTTACTTCTCTAAATTGGAACACATTTAATTTGAGACTATTTATATGATCACAGTCACACTGATGCATAAAGCAGTTTGAGATATTCTTTAAAATAACAAAGATGTCAAATGAACAGCATTTTCACACATGAAATATTTAAAGAAAATATTTTGGATAATATTCTTTAAATTAATATTGTTAATGGAATTTATTCAAATGTCTTAACGGTAAGAACACTGCTCACTTCCTTCATATTTTACTTTTTTTATTTTTAACTGTTTTGCTCCAGAAATACCAAGTAATTCTTGAGCATGTTCATACTTAGCATGTATGACTGTAGCATGTATGTATATTTTTTTTCTACACTCATATGAACCAACGATTTAATCAGCAATACTCCTTTTTTTTATTTACCTTGATGTCGTTGGGTTAACTAGTGACCTTTTAGTCACAGACAACAATACTGATGGATAAAGCACCAAAAGAACAATCAAACTAACTAATTATTATTATTATTATTAACTACCACCAGGTCATACATTGGTGTATCTCAGGTCAGAGCAGCCATTAACATTCCAGCAAAGAAAACACAATGTGTTTTGAATTTCACTTCCTGGTCCCCCCCCCCACCCACCCCCACCCGTGGCGCAGTGGAATTTACCAGCACTGTTTGCATTGAACTATGACTCAACACTCACATCAGGCTCAAGATTTCATCCACTGACATTTATGAACTCCAGAGACACAGCTTGAGGACTTTAGTAAACCCTAATGCATAAAATGGCAAGCTTGCACTTTACCACTTACTGTACTGTACTCACTCTGTGATTATACTGGAAGGGGTAACCACCAGAAGCTGGGTGGCCAACTCTGCATGTTTGTAGATGAAGCAGTTGTACTTCTGGGATATTCGATGTCTAATCCTTGGCTGACCTAATGCTGCACTTAGGTTTCGTTCCCAGCAGGAGTCATGTTTAATTTTCTTTTCAGGGTAAACAAAGATGGAGCTGCTACAACACATGGATGCTTCACAGGAAGTTCTGTTTTGCTTGATTCAATAAATGATGAAATATAAAGTGAATGGTGACTGAGTGAAAAAAAGTACTTAAGTTAAAAGAAAAATAATTCTGAGGGTTTAGATCTGTAAATTTAGATTGTACAGATTTAACTTGGTTCTTATTTTTATTTCAGCTATTATAACTGAAATAGTAATAAGCAAAGTAATGCTGAGGTAAAACTAAATTTAGCACTAATACTACCTAGTTGTAAAGGTTACCAGTAGTTACATGTATGATTGACTGTGTTTGTTGCTTTATTGGTCCGATTTTAAGCTAGGTACGTCTGTATTTTAGATCTAACCAACTGTTTCACTAAATATAATATAATCTCATAATATAGAAGTTATAATTAAAGTGGTAACAAAATATCTTATTCTTCTAGAAACACAGCTTGGTCTGTTATTGTGAATATATCAGTAAAGTGTTAGTCCAAGCAGATAAATGTTTCTTTCACTCTCATTCAAATTAAGGTAATTAAAAGCAACTTTACAGGGGAAACTAGCCATTACCAGGCTAAGACACAAATAAGAACTTGGTTTTGGCACATGCGCACACCCAGACACAGAAACCCATAGGAAATGAGAGCCATATGATGCCTGTTAAATGTAGCTGAGGGTAAAGAGAAAAGGGCAACAGAGCAAAGAAACAAAGTGCTTTTCACATGGTCAAAGTTTCTCTCTTAAGTCACCATTGAGTGTTCTGCAGCAGCAGCAGCAGCCGTCACCCTCTTCCTTCTCGTCAATAAAAAGTAGCCCCACTGTGGTCTAATTGTGTTCTGTTGAAGGAGAGAGAAGCATCCACAAGAGCACGAGTGTTGAGGGAAAAAGAGAGGCTCAGGCCAGCTGGCAGCTGTTAGCATCTGGTAACATAACCCTCACTGTAAAAGAGAGGACTGAAGGAGGGATGGAGGAGGAGGAGGAGGTTGTGTTCAGTAAATGAGATTTTCAGAAGAAAAGAGGCTGAGAGAGAGGGAAAATACAGAGCAGCAGAATCAGAGAGGGGTGTTCCCTGACCAAGGATTACAGCTTTGTAACAGACTGTTACATAACTCCAACATCTGAGAATGATTTATCCTGTAGCGAACCCCCTAACCTCCTACCCTACAAAGAGAGGAAACACAGTTCTCTCTCTTTTCTTACAACTGTTTTTCTAATCCAGTTGTACAACAACAGACTCCAGGGCAGACAGGCTCCGAAAAAAGGCGGCCGGGGAGGCTAATTAACACAACAGAGAGAGAGAGAGAGAAGAGAAATAAAGTCTGCAAAGTTGAAGCCAGGGTGACAGCATGTGTGCAGCAGATGGGTGTCAAGACAGAGCAGGTTTGTCAGCTTAGATCTAAAAGAGAGAATCTGGCTGATCCTGTCTGTGTGTGTGTGTGTGTGTGTGTGTGTGTGTGTGTGTGTGTGTTTGTGTGCGTCTGTGTGATCTGGCTTTGCTCTTTGGGGGTTTATTGGCGTCCTCTTCCTGCTGCTCACTCCTCTCACCTTTCTGTTACTGTATTTAACTTCTCATAAAAGCCTGACTGGTCATTTACTTCAGCCACTGAAATGGCAGAGTTTGAATAGAAACCGACCTTTTAATGGGGACGCATGGTTTATTTCTTAGTTTATACTGGATTCCACTGGAAAAATCTTTCAATCTTTTACATTTTTAAAAGAGGCTAGAAATGCCTCGCTTCACTCAAGCCTTGAACTAGTATGACTTTTCTGATGGAGTCTTTTGAATGTGATTTTGAACTACAGGGATGTGCCTGATAAGCCAACTACATGATTAAACATCCTCACCCTTGCTAGTTCGCACAAGAGTCTGTTGAACTAATTATTGATGTATTTATTAATGTATGCCCACAATAGTATTGTGTCTACGCTGTAAAGCAGCCACCCACATCTAGCTTGGGCTGTGGCTACGGTTAATGAGCCTGCTCCCCCCCACACACCCCACTCTACTTCCTGGATGTAAACAGCACAAGGGTTTTGCATGCTGAACGTGTCTGGTTAAACTGGCATGTAAAATCACTCGACTGGAGCCATCTGTAACCACATTCAGCATTGACATTTCTATGTTAAAGGTGCACTAGATTTGGTAGATTTGGTAGTTAAATTTGAAAGTTGGAGAAGTGAAACAACTCTATGCCATATTTTCTGAACTGAATACACAAACTTTATTCGCAGGAAAAATGTGTCCCCAGACACTGTTTGGAGTTAAAAAGCTACCTGGAGAGTTACGGTTTCACTGTTACTCCCCCCACCATAACTCCTCGCGTAGCATCTTATCTTCAAACATTTTTCCAGGGACCAAATTTTCCTCTGAGGACAGTTTGTGTATATAGTTATGAACAAATAGCACATAATCTGTACACTTCTCCAACTTTAAGATTTCTCTACTAAAACTACATAGTGCTCCTTTAACCTGCAGGGACGACAGAAGGCTGGTGGTGCTAGCGCTGCTAACGTCAGCCACACTCGGCAAACCAATATGACATTGTTTGCTCTTAGAGCAGTTCATGTTGCAAAGGGCCAGTCGGATTTAAAATAAACGTCAATTTCATGATTGAAGAATGTGTTGAACTATTTTTTAAAAAGCAAGTAGGTTACACACATTACAGTTTTGGGCAGTGTTAAATAAATTGTGACTATTGCTGAACGCTTTTTTACCTTAGGACTAATCTGAATTAAAATTTGGAATTTAACGACAGAAAAATAAGCAGTTATGAACATCCCTATTTTGAACTGGGCCCTTTTCAGAGAGTCGTATTTTACTAATTCTACATATCTTTTTACTATCTTTATCTTTTACTATATAATCATGATTATCAATGGATGGGTAATAATGCTCTTATCTTGTATTTCATTTAAATCTCCTCTTCTTGTTAATCAAGTGTGTTCTAACTTTACACCTCATGTTGTGCATCTATTTTCTACTTTATTCTTTTGTAGCTTAACCATCAAAACCAATGGCCTTTGACATTCAATAATATTATTAGTATGGCACTTCATCTTTGGTTTTTCAGTCTTTTTTAATTGTGCATACATTTTCCTTTTTAATGCACTTTGAGCTGCATACTTTGTATAAACGGTGCGTTAAAAATAAAGTTTTTCATTGTGATGATCAAGTGGGACATCTCCAATATACTGTTCTCACATTTGTTCCATGTTTCGACTTCCAGGAGCCTTTAATAGAACGTCACGTTCTATCTTAGAGTCCCACAGAAGCCACATTTAAGAGCCACACTTGCCTGTAGGCTTGTTTTTGTCGAGCTATCGTCTAACTGAAGCTAAACACAGACCCATTCAAGAGAGTATGTGAACATGAGAATGAAGAGGTATCGAGTGACTATGACGAGTCCCTAATGACTGTGAGCATTTCAAGCACATGCAGCTGTGCTCTTCTATTCTTGTATTCTCACACATACAAACACACATGTATACACTGGTGGCCATGTTTTTAGAGTAAGAGAGGGACGAAGTAATGAGACAGGAGATCTGCCCTCGTCCCAGGAGTTTGGTGACAATATTGATGCTATCTACTCTTATCAACAAAGTTTAAAAACACAACGTCGGGTGAGGGAAAGACCACTCATTTCTCAAACTTAGTTAATCATCAAGCTAAGCGTTTGTGACCCTGATTATTGGTTCACCATGTCATCACTAAACAAATTTCCCAAGCAGCCAAATAAAGAACATCTTGAAAAATGTCTTCTGGCATCTGAGTCACTCACAACATCCACACACACGAGTCCTGTCTGTGTCACCTCTGCTAGACATCATCTGATGTTAAGTGCGACACCCTTGGTGTTAGCAGGTGAGTCACAGGCTAATCGCTGTTCTATTATTCAGAAACACCAGGGCAAGTACAACTAGACACACAAACTAAAACAGCATGTCTTCTGTTTGTGTGATTCTGTGTTTTAGGGTTGCTGCAGCAGCAGATTATTACCCGTGAGAACAGGAACTTCTGTGTGTGTGTGTGTGTGTGTGTGCATCAATAGGCATTCATACATTTCAAAAGTTAAGGGTTTGTACTGGATAACGTTGGGTTTAGTTACTTTTTCAAGCAGAGTCGTTAAGTATTTATGGGACAAAATGACCCTTGATTAAGTAACTTGTTCCAGGACATTCTCAAGCTTTAGCATGACATAGCAGCAATACAATACAACTAATACCGTGATCACATTAACACTAAACAACACATTTTTAATACTATGGCATATGCTCTGCACAAAATGCTACATACTTTCAGTTTTGTTTTCCAAAAAAAACTCTTGTGGGCCACAACTCTTCCTCTGCAATCATTCAAAGTGGTGTGAGAAAATATCCCTAAGCTTGAATTATTACAATATCATGTTATTTTTTCTTTTGTATCGATTCCCTATTCATATTCAAACACAACCCATTACTAATTAATGGATGGATGCAAAGTTTTGTTTGTGAGTCTGTTTTGTTTTCAAACTCTAGTCCAATAAAAACACAGCAGTGTTGTAAGCCGTCTTCAGGTCTCTGACTCGTGTCACACATCACAGTGCCAAAGGAAGATTTAAGAAATAATTACTATAACGCTATCACAAAGAACACAGGGCTATGAAACAGGCTGTTCAAGTACCGATACCAGTATTGTTGTTCCGGTACTACCCCAAATAAATAATTATATATCAGCAATCACAATAAGAAAATCTAACTCCCTAAAATATCAACATGACTGTAAATTACTGTGACGATAAAAAAATAACAATGTGTTGCTAGCAGAGAGTCTAATGTCAGTCAGAGCCGGCAAAATGTCCGCAGTCAGTTATTTTCAACCGTTAAGAAGAAAAACAAATCCGAAATTGTTTTTATAATTCAAATTGAATAAATGTGAATAATGTATCAACACCCTGTAACTCGATTTTTATTGTAATGATAAAGGCCTACCAATACAGTTTTAATGTTCTGATGTCATGTTTACTTTCTGCTAGATTTCATTTCTAGATACATGTATGTGTGTATGTAGTCATCAGTATGTCAGAGACAATGAAAAGAGAAACATGTAGGTTTTTTTACTCATTTTTTTCTCTTACCTGAATCATATTTCTGTCTTAACTTTATATAAATGATATTTGTAGTGAAGTATGATTCAACGTTTGAGTAATGATGGTCATTATCAAAGGCAACCGCAACATAAAAAGACATGAACGCCATCTGTGTGGACACCATAGATCAGCAAGGTAGCGGTTACACACAGATGGAGGAAGGCAGTGTAGCTCAGACATTTGTCCAAAACATGCAAGACGACATACAGTAGGTGTATTAAGTCAAAGATTAGATGTGTGAGCGCATGTGAAAGGATGTCTATGAATGCAGGTGTGATGATGTTAAGATGCATGTTCAGCAGCTCCATCTTGCATGCTAAAGACTGTTCCAGGCCTGCCTGCCCTGAAGTAACGTATGCTAAAAGATACTGTATGTGTGTGTCTGCTTGTGTGTGTGTGTGTGTGTGTGTGTGTGTGTGTGTGTGTGTGTCTTTAAAGATCACTGAGCTACATGAGTGGGCTTGTACCTGTGGGCGTTCAGGCACTGTGTTCCTGTTGCTACGAGCAGACCTGATAAAGTGCTTTTGTGTAGCTTGAGGCTACAGATGTGTGTGCGGCAGTGTGGCAGTGCTCACTTCTCATTATCTTTCAGGAATTTACTGGATCACAAATCTTTGATTTGTTAGTGCTTGTTGAAATACTGTGCTGTCAGGACACAATGTGCAAGTGGAAGGCTACCAAAGCCTGTAAGCGCATGTCCAGGTCCTGACAGTGACAGTGGTTGTGAAGTGTGTGTGTGTGTGTGTGTGTGTGTGTGTGTGTGTGTGTGTGTGTGTGTGTGTGTGTGTGTGTGTGTTTGTATGTACTGGTGAGTCATGTAAACCATGTGGGTGTGTGCGTGGTGAGCTGGACACTTCTAAGATTTAAGCCTTCTCAGAAAACTTGCCTCGGTTGCATAAAAATGTGTGTGCCTGTTTATTAGACTGAAAGCTGTTTACATTCAGTAAAAACAAAAATTCCAACATCTGGTCTCCTGTTGTTTAGATTAAGCTTTTTGTGCAATGTTACTGGAAAGCTGAGATTTGCGCTGCAGTTTATTTTATCCCACAATCTCAATTTGTTTCATCAAATACAAACATATATGTCCTCAAAACAGAGGAACAGTGCATGAAAAACAAGTGATTGATGTCTGGAATAGTTCTGATGTAAGTTATTTTTTTGAGCCTCGTTTGTTTCTAATGGCGACATCGGTTATTCTTTTCTTACTGTACATTTTAAAGCTTCGATTTGTGGGGGGTTTGGAGATTATCTAATGCTAGACAGAGATGCTGGCAGAGAAACGAGGAGACACGCAGCGGGATTGTCTTTGCTGCAGCTGTGTGTTTGGATTAGTCTGACACACAGCTCTCCCCCCTCTCCTTCCTTCCTTCCCTATAAGCAGCGTTACAAACCCTCTTCTTTTTATTTATCCATTCTTCATTTCTGTCCTTTAATTCTACAAGTCTTTATTCTCTTACCCTTATCACAACACATTCTTTTTCTCTCGTTCTTCTCTCTCCAAGTCTGCGCCTGACAGAGAGCTGCTGGCAGCCTCCCAATCTGTTACATAACAGCACCATCAGGCTCCCTGAATCACTGCTGGGCTAAGCTAGCCTCGGCCGCGCTACACATCCTGCCATCATGTCCAAAAAACACTGCCCAACAGCTAAGTGTCTGTTTGTGCGGGTCAAAGATTACTGTTTATAATTTCTGTTGGCAAACTGATCATTTCTGGTTCCTGTAGAGCAAACCCAGCTCTAATTAAACAACATCTATTGACATTATGCAAGGGTGGGGACGGAGAGGGACGTGATCTTTATCTCTTTTTTGTTTACATGTCTGCATGGTGAGGTTAGCCAAATCCCAAAACTCACTGCTGGAATTTTAGTTTAGCATCTCCTCACATTTTAGCTTAGTCCTCAGTTTAAAATCAAATAATATATTTTCCCTCTTTCTTTTCTTTGAAGAGAATAAAAACTGTAAATATAAATCACATTCGTCCAGTCTGGTATTGATAGTCCAGATCAGTTGTTTCTTTCTGCAACACACAAGCTGAAACGGTTTCAGCGTAAGCCTACAAACTGAAGTGTTTTTTTGTATTTTTTGCCCCTCAACTTGTGAGTACAAACATGAAGGGAAATCGTGTGAGTGCTGTAATGTTCGGCTGGAGTAAAGACCTGTAGACCCTCAAGCCACAGCGGCACAAATAGAAACCATTGTTGAGACTTTGAGAGAAAAGCACTGGCACGCATCAAAGATTATGTCACGACATTCATCATTTACATTCCCCTCCATGTCTGCAGTCTATGTCATGATCTGGAACAATCTGTTCTGACAGAAACACGAGCTGGTCATTTCCACATAAATCTGGAGCAGAGTCTGTGACGCCTCTCTAACCCACTTCCCCCCTCTAACTCCAGGCTCCATCAGTGAGCCGGGCTTTGTTCTCGGTTCCTCCTCCCTTAGCTAACCCCCCGAGAAATGTCCAGATCCAGAGCTTCCTGGATTCTGGCCTGCAGTCATTCCTCTCGGAGCAGCAGTGGACAGTTGACAGCTGCATTAATGCGGGGCATGGACGCCAAAATTCACCAACCACACCTTTCAAACCCGCTCCATGACCTCATTTGCCCCGCATATCTGGTACCCACTGTTCCCTTCTGTTCTAATGACCCCGAGAACCTCATTTACATATTACAAACTTTACTGCCACTTTGGTTAGATATGGAAGTTTGCATTTTACTCCTACTTCCACAGACCTTATGCTTTCTCGCTGCTGTTTAAATACAAAACACCATCACATTATGTGATTCCAATACAACAATTAAACAATAACCGTTGAAACCATACATACTATCACTTTTGGTTGAAAGGAATGCGAAGTGGATTATAAAAAATAATGTTTCAAGTTGATGTTTTTCTCGTAGAATCAACAGTGCAGTATGTTGTGCAGCAACTCGAGCCTGCAGCAGCGCTACACTTAACTTGAGACATGCAACAGTTCACACCTCCAGGCAGCAGAGTTTACCCTCAGCTCCACAGGTAACTTTCACGTGTTGCCACTATTTTCTCACGACACACTCAAGATATGAAAGCAGAAGGCAGTGTGCTTAGAGAGAATTTACCTGACAAGATAGTCATATCCTTCTGCAGCATGCCGTAGTGAAGCTTCACCCTCCCGGCAAAGTTAAGGTTTCATTCTCCTGACCCAAGCACAATGAAAAGTGAGAAAAATAGAACACAACAGTGTAGCGGGTGGAGAAGAAGTCCAGCGACAGTCAAAAAAAAAAAAGCCACATTAAATAGGTTTTTCCTCTCACCGGCAGCTGGTACTCCACAGGTAGCAGTGCACCTCACATTCCCTTTCTCTCCACTGTCTGCCTACAAGTGTGTGCACGCCCCGGCAGAGAGGGCGTGTGCAGGTCTGTGTGCCTGTCCTCTTATTGCTCCTCGGGTAACAACAAGGTCCACCCAAAAGATTTCAGAGTTTCTGTGGCAACACCTCTGGGTTACTCCCGCTCCTGTGTACTTCTTAAATAAACTTTTCGTCACTTCTCTTCACTCCTTCAGCAAGTTTGGAAGTTAAAACAATTGAGAAAAGAATCAAATGCTAGAAGCCTCTTCCCCTCCAGTGTAAGTTACACACCCCCCCTGCTTTTTTTGCTTTCCATTTTTCCCTCGCTTTCCTTCTGTTCCCTCTCTGCCAGGTTATGCAATACTGCCATTACAGACATGACTCCCCCCACTTCACATCTTCCACTTCCTCCTCCTTTTTTCTACTGCTGCTGCTCACACTCACACTCAAACTAGCCTCTCAACTTCCAACATTTGACTGATCCCAGTCTGATTGTTATAGTCGGACTGCTTTTTGTTTGCTTTCGAATGAAACACTCGCAGGTTTGTGACTAGAAAGATGGGAAATGTAAATAACTCTAACTGTCACTTGTTATTTTTTCTTTATCTACATCTTAAACCAAAGCAAACTCCTCTTCACATACTTATGCTCACTTGCACATGCAGTCCTCCACATCTGTCTCTGATCCTCGCCCAGAACAACATGTCACCTCTCTCTCTTTACACATGGGAGCATCTGTTTAACAATAAATCTCCAATCACTTGTCCATGGCGGAGGAAGGAACCTTGTGCATAAACACATTGCATAACCTGCTCTGTGAGATAAAGCTCTGATAAGCTTTACTATGTGGGCATTCCACAATCCACTGGGCTCCATGTTTGCATAAAAGATGTTCTGCTGCAGTCACATGTGATGCTCTGAAAGCATCTTCATGGAAGATTAGCTGCAAGACTGCCTGCAGCAACATGTCTGCTGCTTGCTAGCAGAATCATGTATGTGAGAAAAAAAAGAGGCAACAACAGCGAGGGTTGTACATATTTGGGAGTGGTGGCCTGAGGCAGTGTGAGAGAGTGTGTGTCTTTGTGTGGTGTCAGTGAGGTAAACATTATCCTGTGACTTGCATGTCACAGGGTCATTCTTAAACATTTGTGAAATCATGTAAACATCACTTGAAATATGGGTCATGCACCATGAGTACTGTTTTTATTACTTCAGTTCAGTAAACTGTACTTGGCCTCTCCTACTTTTTCTACCGTTGACTTTTATTATGTTATTGTGCATTATTCTCTGGTGAAGATGGTAAATCATTTACTGGTCCAACCTTGCCTCACCTTTTATTCTCCTGACAAATTAACAGCAGATCAACCAACGGTGGCTCTAAAAGTTTGGTGGCCAACGCCCACCTGGGAACAATAGCCAATGTGGCTTACTCTTCTGATAATGCAAGGAGTGTGTGTGTGTGTGTGTGTGTGTGTGTGTCTGGTAGTAACAGTTACACTATCCCACGGACCAATGAGGGGATTTCTCTGCATATCAGAAAGTCTGTCTGACTAAGTGGTAGAAACATTTGGAAGCCTACTACTTCCAAGTTGAAATTGTATGTTGAACCTTCAAAAAAGACGCTTTAATTCTCATATGTGATGTCACATAGCACAGCTGCAAACAGTTTAGTGTTGGTGTTAGTTGTGGTTCCTTTCCTACAGATGTGATGGTGCAATGGAAACAGACAACAGGAAACAACCTGACACCAGATTTTATAGGTATAAGTAGACCATCGATTGTAAATGTTAATGGACGAAGCCTGAGTGACATCACCCATTGGTTACTGCAGGGAGGCTTTGGAGTCGCGTCAAAGGCAGGCGCCATATTGGAATTGCATTCGCAACCTAATTTTCAGTCAACCTAAAGACAGACAAAGAGTCAGAGCTGAGGCGGGTTTTTAGCCTTTGACAAACCGTTTCCTCATGCCTACCCATCAATCAGGTCAGTCAGTGTTTCCCCTAGGTTTACAGCGTTGGGGGGGGGGGTGGGGACAAGCCGACACGGCGACACAAACACTTGAAGGAATCTTGGTGTTCATGTGTTACTTTTAATGACAGCTGTCCTTTTCTATCAGAAAGGTATCCTTAAATGACTTCTCTCCCTGATTCAGACTCTATCCACTATCCTATCCCTACAATAAAGGCACAAAAAGCCCAAAAACAAATCTTTAAAAATATATATATATATATATATATATATATATTATTATTATTATTATTTTTTTTTTTTTTTACACTTGACTTTCGGGGGGGGGGGGGGCATTGGGGGAGCTCAAGTGGACATTCAAGGAACTGCAGTTTTTTGCACTTCTCCATTGGCTTCCTTTTTTACAAACGCATGTAAATTCCACCACCAGGGGGCTCTCAATCAAAACAAAAACAAAAGATGACTTTTGTGCTATTGTTACAACATTCCGACTTTCCAACTGAAATCACGTGAACACACTGAAGTCGGAAGAACGACTTCCCAACTCGGAAACTTGGACCACCTGAGCAGCACATGAATGCAGCATTTGTCAATGTTTTTAGGACACTATGTTGCACTCTAATCTTAGAAAGATAAAAAGTAAATCCACATTAATGAAACTAGAATGTGCAAATATATTTATACACTTATTTTTAATATTATTTTACATTTGTTATAATTTTTTGTCACAAAAGTTTTTATTTATCAATAATATGCTCATATTTTCAAAGGCTTGAATAAGATTTAGGAAGCCTCCCACAACAAAAACCACTTTACACTTCATCCTATAAAAAGCTGCCTTTATAAGCTCTGTTTGTAATTCGGCTGTGTTAATCACAACAACAACGAATACAGGAAATTCAAACGTTTAACCACAAATTGAACCAAAGGAGGTTCCTGCCCGAAACTCTGCAAAGGGTGCCAAGTTCACTAAGCTTTAAGCTAACCCCAGACAGAAAAAAAGGCCCACAGAGTGTTAAGTCCACACAGGAAACATGCAGCACAGTCTAATCTACTGTAACAGCAGGTCAGCGCAGAGGAGCAAGCCAATTATGCACAGCATCTACTTCACTCCCTTCTTTCTGGAGACTTCAATGCACACAGTCTTGTACATGGACACACATACACACAAATCTGCACCTGAACACTTTGATCTTCAAGTCATCGTGCAGTGAGTACACCCTCCACTGACCAATGTGAATTAGACACAGTACACACATGATTTAATTTATACATCTCAGACCAGCGTTGTTTTTTTTTTAACACTTTTTACTAAGCTCCACTTATGTAAGAAGTTCCTTTTGCATGCTTCTTTAACTTGGAGGTATTTATGCTGGAAATTGTTTACCTCTGTAGAGTATGTGTAGGGTTGGGCCAAAAGATTCACTTGAAGTTGAACCTACATGGTCTGTAGAGTGATGGAGCAATGTTTGCTTCACATTTAGACATGAAGAAACTGTCAAGGAAAGACCTGATCAAAAGTACATAGTTTTACAGTCCGTACATTCAGAGAACCATTAAGGTCATCGAAAAAGGGTCAGTCCTCACTAACCCCCAATTTCCACATACTCTGTGTGTGCCGCAGTCAGTCAGCGCCGCACACTACGCCGCTGTTCGCTGGCACTCTAGTCAATGACTGCGATTCCACAGCGAGCGGCACGGTCCGTTTCCGGAGATTGCCAGCAGCGCCACTACACTCTGCTCCGTTTCAAAATAGTCTATTTTCATCGACGTACGCTGCAGGCACGCATCAATCTGGTCAGAATAGAACAACCCGGACAGGCAGTCAGATAAGGAAATGCACAGAGCATCCGCTCAAAATAAAACACCTTAAACAGACTCACAATCGTATTTTCCATCAACATTAGGACATAACAGGCACCAGATGAACAATGAATCAACCCCAGAAAGAGAAAGCAACATGTTGTCGGCATGTTTTTCTCTTTATTCCCGCGTGATCTTATAGTTCTCCTGTGATGTGTGTACCGCTCTGGTGCTGATGGACCGCTGCGTGCACGGACTATGTGGAAATGGAGGGTAACTGTCTTTAAAACATTTCTACAAAGTGTGAAAACACAAGAGGACAGTGTGGAAGAATTTGCTTTTTTTCTGTGAATTGTGGGCAAAGGCTGAAAAAGTATTAAAGTGCCTCTGATCAGATCATAGGTGCACAAAAATGAAAAGTGCAGCACTATTACAGGTGAGTCTGGTTTTCTAGAGACAGATTATCATTACAGAAAACCTGTAATGTAGGATTGACGCGCTGAAATGGAAAGTAACCAGACTGTGTGTCCGGCCCCCTCCTTTTTTGAAATGATGTGCGGTTATACAGAAGGAAGTTTAGTGCGGATTTTAAACAGTACTGTACACAACTTGACATTTTCATATGTAAATAGTGTTTTTGTATTTAACAGCCCAAAGCAGTGTTCAGTCAAAATGTGTTCTACAGAAAAAACGCAAAAGGAGACATTTTGAAAGCCAAAACAGTTGAAACTAATGGCATATTACCAGCACAGGTTTGAATACTTAAGGGCAAAATTCAAACTTGGATGACTGACTGATTCAAAACAATTTAATCCCAAAAAACGCAAAACTTAAGTTAGAATTTGAAAGGAAAAAAAGTCTGCATGTAAAAGTCCTCACCGTTCTTTCTCTCCTGCAGAGGCAGCTCGTTGGGTGGCGGCTGCAGGGAGAGCTCCTGAAGCTCATGGGCCACTGCCTCGCTCTGAGGGCTTAGGACCAAGCCTGGCGCCCCGGCCACTTCCATGCTGCCAGGACTCAGCTCCTGCCCTTGCTGTGGGTGTAGCGTTGCCATGGTGACGGAGAGACCTGTAGCAAAAATAGTGCATTTATAGTTTAATGATTCATCAAATGGCTCTGGCCTAAAAAAGAAAACACCCAAGATATGAAATTCACTGCAAGTTTTGTTGACTTTTCTCATAATAACTAATCCAGAACATTGGTGTAGAGTTTAAGAAGTGTAGGGATTTTAGACTTTTGCCTGAAACAGAGTATGTCTTTGATACACAAAAGTCATCACTGCAACACACTGAATTTATTTTAGTCATCCAGAAAATTCATTCAAACTCCAGTAATTGTGGAGTGTCTTATCATCCATTTATCAATTCACAGGAAAGAAAATCACTGAACCCAAGTCAGATTATACAGCACGTTTGTTACCCCAGTGGTGGGTGAATTTGCTCGACCTACGAGCCACAGTGGCCGGTAATTAAACTTTACAGAGTTATTGGTGACAACAAACAACATTCATTCATTTGAATTCCACATCTGCTTGCTTCGCTCTGACTTTATGAGCAGAGCCAGGAAGTCCTTATGAGAAATAGAACTTTAGGTCTACTGTCTGATGCGCCATCCCCTCTCAATGTTTTTCTCCTTCAAGAGCATTGTTCATCAAGTTCATAAGTACATGTTGTGTATTTTGGAAATGTTATTCATCAGATTGTCTTTATTGGCCAATCAGAGCCGAGTAATAAACAAAGCCATAAAGCCAAAGCATTCATAAGAAATAAAGTACCCAAGGGACTTTTACAGTACAAGCCACAACAAGTCCAAAGTTTGTTCCAGGGAAACTGAGCTGTCTCTTTTCTCCTCTGCCTGTATTTCCCTCTGTCTCTCTCGCTCTCTCTCTCTCTCTCTCTCTTTCTGTCTCACTCACACACTCAATAACTGAGGCGAGGGGGAAGAATGCAGGCCTGTAGGCTCCAGGATTAAATCAGCCATCAGGGAAGAATTTGCATGTTTGAGCTTTTACAACTGTTGCTGTGGCCGCTGCTTTGGAAAGGCTTAACTCTGTTTATGGATTCTTTTTTTCTTTCACTTCTTAACAAGCTCAGAGGGATTTCCATATATTTCACTCATCTAACAATTTACCCTCACAGCTGGAGGTTAATCGTAAAGGAAGCTGTAAGAGACGCCTGTGTGTGTTCTGCGTTGCATCTGGCAGTAGGACATATTTTCCCCTCGGGGATAGATAAAGTCAGACCTTCAATTAAAATGGGGCTTGCTATCGGAAGCTTAACTTGAGTGAGCTTAACCTTAACCAGAGTTTCATGGTTCAATAAGAGCAGCACAGACTAACTGAAGTCTGAGAGACTCAAGACTGAGACTTGGAGAGAAAAGAGAGGTTAGATTATATTAGCTACACCACAGCACACATTACTCATGTATAATGTCTAAAATAATGATGGAAAATAAGAACACTGCAACACACAAAGTCACGGACTGATTTTATGGACTATATAGTGAAAGAGGCTTTAAGTAACTTTTCATATGTATTAATCACAGTTTTGCCCATTTATAAGAGTACTGTGATCTGATGTGAAAAAAACACATTTGCTGTCTCTCTTGGTTGCTTTTATAAGCCTGTAGGCTCATTTTCATTGTGAAGAAATCCGGCCTAATTTCTACCGATGTATAGCCACGTAATGATTTTACCTACTGGTTGAGTGGTCAGGCTGTGCAGGTCATCTTTTTTCAACTTGGTCCTGTGAGCTCATGTATTTGTTCCTTCCTTCTTCTCCTGCACACCTGAGCTGAGCTCTCTGTTCAAGTAGCTCTGTTTCTTGAATACACTGGTCTAAACGCTAATACTTTCCCTCTCTCTCTAGTTCATGAATTCTGCCACATAAACAAGTGGGAGCAAGAGACGAAGAGACAGTGTGCTTCAGGGCTCCTTTTGTTTATTATAAATGTTTTCAGAAAGAAACTTTAACATTAAAAATATGTAAATATGTGCATAGAAAAATAATATTTAACCTGTAAAAACACAAAAAAACATAAAAGACTTTGCATAGCAGTCATTTTGATTTTGAGGTAGTGAACTGAATTTTAAAAGTAGTGGATGATGCTCCTGTTAATGTCTATTACTGACACATGTGAGGTGTAGGACCCAAGCCTTTCTTCAGACAACATGTCACATGTGAAGGAAACAAACATTCACAGAAGAATTATCTACTGTGCAGACTTTGTTTTTATGTTTTGTAAGGGATAATCAAATCTAAAAGGGGCCCTTTGTACCAAACAAAACTTCTGAGAGGGTCAGGGTATTTATCTTTCATTCCCGAGACACAGCAGCTTGGCATCACTATCCGCTTTCCAGTTGACTCGACAGCTGTTGCAGGTGCACCAAACTGGCTGACCCGTTTGGTACAGTTGGTCCTGGTGTAACTTGCCTGTAGTCCATGACAACCAGAAAAAACCCTGGCAGACGAGTTACCACCATCTGAAGCACTTCATCCCTTCTCTTCCTGGGGCGGCATTTCTAACTGTGCCTGCAAATTAAGTGACAAGCATTATTTGTTTGATAATTCCTCACCGCAGCAGGAGTCCTGGAAAAAAAAAAACGAATGACATGTCTATGGTTTTATCGTGCTAAATATTCTATTTGAGACACTGAAATTGAAACTAACAGTGAAATAAGCAATAGTAAGCTGTAATGATACTGTATGATTTCCATTGTCTCAACCTAATGCAAAAACCAATTAAGTACATAATGGTACCTAAAACTGAGAAAAACTCTGGCACTCAGTGTGATATTGACTTTTTCCCCAATGTCAAATTAGAAGTATGAATTTCAGAGTTTTGTGGGTGCTTGTCACTGCTGTGTTACACTGGGTTTTGGAGCAGTGCAGCTGTGTTCCTTTACAGACAAAACGGTACTCAACCATCAAAAAGAATATGTTGCTGTGCAAATACCCAGTAACATGTAAGCTGTAGTGGTAACACATTAGTGTAACCATTAGTAAGTTTATTACAAAGACACCTGTGCTAACATATCGGAGACTCTGTGAAAGCTACGTTGGTTATTGATAAAGCTAGTCAACTATTTAACGCAGTAAACAGTAAATTAATTACAAGGTACATGTAGTCAACATATCATTTAAAGACGATGAAATTGTTCAATGCTATGCTAGGTAGAAACGTGGTAAGGATTCATTAATCATATAACAACAATCTAAAACTATAATCTTTTCTTCATCTACTGTATATTAACATCTTGTTTTAGTGTTGTGTCAGCACTCCAGACTCAAATATAGTTTAGTCTCAAATGTATATTTTGTCAAACTATAAACTTATAAAAAGTATAATTTCACTTACCTCCTCTGTAAACATGACACCAGTGAATCATGCGTGTCTCCTGTGTGTCGCGGTGGATGGTCAGGATACTTGTTCTTACTCATACGAGCACCATCGCCAGCGAGAACGAGCAAATGGTTACTGATGTAGTTCACCCAACGGCCAGCGGTGTCAAGAACAACATCGCGTTTCTGAATGTTACATAAAGCCCCTTTACTTTTAACAGATACATGGTTTTCACTTTCAATGGAGAAAAATTTTAGTATATCTGTCTCAATAAGTTAAAGAGATTTGCTGATGTTGTTGTGTTGTTGTTGTTGTTGTTGTTGTTGTTATGGTGTATTCACAGGCCTTTGTGAAAAACATGACTTTTGTGCCTCAAAAGAATGGAAACACAGCCGAGATGAGCGTGAGCAACACCAATAAAAATGCTGAGCCTACCAGCTCAGCAGGGAGAAAACATTGTCGACAAGAAAGGCCACTCAACTTCAGGAGTTTGTAGATATTTTGGCAATTAACAGTCTAACAAAAAACAGAGCAGCATGCAACTGCTGCAAATACTTGAGTCCACCAAAGTTGAGAAGGTGAATCTTGGTACAAATTTGCTGAAATCTCTGCCCTTTTTCTTTGTCATGGCATAGATTTCAAAGTCCTAGTATGTCTTTATAGAGAAGTAAATAATCTTTAGCCTGAATATATCATTTACACAAAATGTTATTGTTCGTCTTCCAAATAAGCTATCTGACAAACATGAAAATCCCAGATAAACTGTTGATTCCAATGTTGTTAGTTTAAGTGTAGACATTTTGAATTGTTATAGTGGGAAAAACACACATTTTTCTAACAAGTCAAGTGTCCCAGTAAGCAATGAAACAGCATGCACAACATGAGGATGTGAAACCAAAGCAACTACATTAAATTTAGCCATCTCTAATTTGACAATTTAAACTTTTTGCTGTGACCTTTAAATAACACTTGGCCTGTTATTCTTTAGGAGGAAAGTAAACTATCAGACGATAACATATGGAGACCTATCTAAATATGAAATGATCACCCTGTTAACATACCGTTTAAATGCCACCACTGTGTCAAACATGGAGCATGTGTTGTTGTTTAATTGATGCAGGTTAGGGTTCACAGTGCAGCAGCTAGGGAGGAATATTGTGCTTCAGGCTAGCAGGTATATTTGTAGCGAAAAACTGGTTCAGCTGAGTAGGGCTAAGTCTCTTCACAAACGTGCCGGAGATTAGACTAGTCTGCAGGGATATGTTTTCATTGTAACTCAGGTCAGATTTATTTAACACCTTCGATACAGAACAGATTTTCCAGATTTACTGGAGTGACGCTGGTGTAACTGGTTATATTCCTTTATAAAAACACTCCTTTGGACTTAACAGACACAGTCATGGTTGACGCTGTTTTGTGTGTTGTGGATCTCTCTCCCACACTTCCTGCAAATATGTGTTTTCTGGTCGAGAGGTTCTGATGGGGATTCTGTAGGCCTGAAAACAATGAGGCAGTGTTGTCTGAGATGTTACTCTTCTCTTTCACAATCAAGTACTGGCACAGACATGTCTAAATAGCGAAACACTAACAACATGAACCCAAAATATACCCTTGACAGGTTGGCAGGTTCTATCATGTGGTTTCTTTTTAATAAAGGGAGATTTTGCTATGCCTATTTAAAGAAGCATGCTTAAGAATCAAAACAGATGTTTTAGAATATTTGAAGATACATGAAAATACAGATGAGTTGACATTTCTTTCATTATCAAACCTTTTAAATTGAGATATTTCAGGATATTTGTGCAATATATATATATATATCTTTTGATACACAGTATATTTATTTACTTTTTTTCCCTCTACTGTAATGTCTGGCATGTGCAATATTTACATTTATATTGTTATCTGGCAAGACAATTTTTTTTATATACTACCTCATGTAAATACGTCTACACATACATTGCCCATCTTACCTGTATGAGAGTTTTTGTTGTTTTTTAGCTATGGATGACTGTATGTGTGTGCACTTTAAGGTGAAGCTTTATAAGTTCGTTGTACATTGTATAATGACAATAAAGACATTCTATTCTATTCTATGATATTTACCGTGTTATTTTTCTCCTTAGCAATGAAAGAGGTATACATCTGTTGTATGACATAACAGATCTTCGTGTATTATTTAGACCTGACTGTAATGTGAAATATATTTCATGTCATAAGTAAGCTTTATAACATTTCAGCACATGTGTATGTATCGACTTCCTGATAGCCTCCAGTCAAAGAGTATGCAATTGCACTGACTAGACAAGGTCAGTGTGCAAATCCTCCAGTTTATCTGCTAATCTTACCTCACAGAGAAAAGCTGTTTCTCAGCAGCAAAAGCATACAGGCATGCGTTTTACATTTACATGTAGCCTAGTCATACATAACAGCCTTGAAATTACATTTTTAGTTGTCTAAAACCAAATAAATGTGGCTGAAGGAGTCACGAGCCTATCCACTCACAGACACTTAGACACAATTAGAGAGGGAAGAAAATGACATGACCGAGAACTTCAATGGTGCCGAAATGCACCTTTCTCCAAAGAATTAAATGTCAGACTGCCTAAGTGTGACAAAATGTCTATGGAGGTGTGAATTAGGACAGTAGGGCACCCTGTATGCTCAATATTGGTGCAAGCAGCTACAGTGATTTGGGTGTGAGATAACGACTGCAGTGGATTCAAAACATCATGTGACCTTTTTGTCAGTACAAGACTTGAATAACAGCTGTCAACAACCAGTAAGAATTATATGCCTGAAGTGTATAGTGAAATGCTCAAACAATCTACCCTATCAGGGCCTATGTCCTTACAAGAGTGACATTAACCTCTCAATCGTACACAGATTGGTTTCAAGAGACGCTCTCTGTAGCATCAATTACTTCATCCTAGGGCTGGGCGATATGGACCAAAATCATATCTCGATATTGATTAGCTGAATGGCGATACTCGATATATATCGATATGTATTTTATTAACAGTGAAAACACATGGAAAAATAAACTACCTGTTTGTGAATTTAAAAAGTAATATTATAAAATAAAAATGCTCCTTAAATACAATAAAAGAGAGAGAGAGGAGGAGCAGGGTTAAGAGGGACAGACAGTCAGTCATCATCAGTGAGATGAGAAAAAAGTGACCTGGCACCTCTGTAACATTATTTTGATGCAACTTAAACTATATCGATATTAATGATACTGTCTTACCCTATATCTTGTTTGAAAATATATCGATATATCTTAAAAACTCGATATATTTCCCAGCCCTACTTCATCCTTACTTTCCCAACAGAGGGCTGCTGTAATGGTGCAATGCTTTAAAGAGAGACACTAGCACTCCTCTCTACACGCCCACACTAGCCTTTCAGATATGTATAAGTATCACAATAGCACAGGTACAAACAGGCACAAACAAGAACACTGATTATGTCTTGCCACCAGACACAGGAAAAGCACTGCCAAGAATTACAGAATCTTTTTATAGTTAGCGTCAGCAAGCTAAAGGATAACAAACAGGGCTTGTTACTTACCCGATGGACTAAAGATCATAGAGGGGAGCTTTTCCTACTTCAGCAGGACGGAGCAGTGAATGGTTCTGATGGAGAAAAAAGAAAAGAAAACAACAATAATCAATAAATGATCTCCTCTCCTGCCAAACCCTGTTGTCTATTCTGGTCCTCTGCGGATTATGATGCAGAGTATCTGCGTTAGTCTAACACGTGTAAGAAGGCCATCATGGAGTAAAAGGGGATAAAACAGAACAATGAGAACTCATAATACTGGCTAGACAACATTTACATTACGACAGGCCTTGTCCAGAGATGTCAAGGGGCAGCAGTCTGCAGCTGTCACTGTCCAAAACACAGACATGCTAAGCTATTGTTAGCTTGTCTGGGTGGGAGTTAACCTGAACTGTCTCATAACGTAAATTAAAGTGAAGCTACTTTGCAATGTTGCCAACAAACGATACAGTACACTTGAGAAGTTCACTATTATAGGATAACATACTTATTTTTTAGCGCAAGCTTTATGTGGAAGCTGTTTGGCAGCCTTGTTTACTCCAGACAGTCATGATACTACAAGTTAGCTAGCTGCTGTTAGCATGCTATATCTGCCAGCTATGATGAAGCTTGCCGCTTGTTAGCTAGCTGCTCTTTAGCGTAGTTACTGACTGTCTCTAATGGGATTACTAACTTATTCCGTGTCGCTATGTATTGAATGTACATATTCATGCTTACTTTTCATGGTCGCCACTTGTTTGAAGTGTCAATAATGATGAACGGCTTTTGGCATCACAACATCACTTCCGAATCACAAAGGAAACTTTAACCGGAAAACCCTCCTCTGCGTGGGACGACAGGACCCACTTCCTCCACAACACCTTTCCCACCAGTACTGCTGCTACTGCTCCGTGTCATGATGAGATAGTACAGCAGATTCAATACACAAACCCTGTCTTAAATATAGTATGCAAACGATTTAACTTAACGGACATTTTCAAATTAAAAAGAAATGCGTCCAGAGTTTTAATCGGCAATCATCCCCCTCTACAGTCTTTGTCGCCATCTTGTGTCAAATATGGTGAACTGCATGAGAAAGAGCTACAGGTCTGATCCATTGACAGTTGTAATAAAAAGTCAGTGGTCTGAATTTGATCATCTTTTAGATAGATAGATAGATAGATAGATAGAATCTTTATTATCATTGTATACAAGGACACAACGAAACTTCGTTAGCAGCAATCCTAAACAGCAGCGTTTACAAAAACAACAACAACAAAAATATATTTGTGGTGATATGAGAGAGAAGTATGCAAAAAGTGGCCAGAGAAATTGCTGTTCAGTGAATGAATGATAATAATAATAAATAAATAGACAGTTGTGGTGACTGAAAGAATATATACAGTTATTATTTTACAGTGACTGATTAATTAAACAAATATAAATATAGAGATATAGTGCAGATAAGTGAAGTTATAGTGCAGTGACAGAGTATATACAGTTATTATTGTGCAGTGACTGGATGAATGAATAATGAGCCGAATCCTTCCGGAGTATTATTAGTTGAGCCGTGTCTGATATTTATAAGTTCAGTTCGGGTATAAGTCCTATTTTTGATAAAATCGCTGCTTGCTGTTGCAGAGCTCCGGGCCGCCGCGTCTGCACGCCGCCATCTTGAATAGACCAAAGTTGAGCTTCTTGCTTTTTTCTTCTTTTTATGAAAATGGTTTCTACCTGAGGATGTTTGTAGATCAGCAACTTATCTCCCCTTTTCAACGCTGTATTTCTGACATTCAGATTAGGTTGATAAACCCTCCATTATATCAAAGCCATACTACTTTTTACTCTGTTCCCTTAAACTGGCTTTTTACACAAGCTTCACTGTAAATGTAAATACAATTTATTTGACATTTAGTTGGCCTATTTCCGCTGAGACACAAAGTCATTCTCAAGAGGGACCTGAAAAACACAAAGTTAGACGGATAAGAAAATCAGAACACTATAGGTCTATAATTTGAACAAAAAAAAAAAAACATCAATAGGTCTATGTGATTTATTTTTAAAATATTTTTAATTTTGTTTTTGCATAACTAGGCTCAGTCTTTCAGCCATCAAGACTGACATCAACAAACAGATGGAAACTCAACTACTAATTCAAAGCAACATGGATAAAAGTGAACCAGCAAACATTTGCCAAAGCGTCAGCAGGAAGATATTCCCTATTATAGTAGCCTAATTGGAGCAAAGTTAATATTTTTAGGAGGCGTAGTTAAATTGTTCTTGATACAGCAGTTGTGTCCCGATTTGACAGGCATTGAACAAGGACATAGTCTACAGCACAAACAAACTACAGTATATGTAGTTGTATCACTCAGGTGCAATGAATAGCATATTGTTAATTAGTGTTACAGGAACACTTTGATAGGCCCATTGTACCTCAGACTGACACATGCCAAAAGCATCAAAAGCCATCACCCATAGTCACGGCTGTATGTTTCCCTCTGCTGTTTGTCCCTTCTCCACTTCCTCTTGTTCTCAACTCTGCCCAGGCGAAACTACTGATTACCTAACGAGGTGAAAAATACATTTCTGTGTGCATTCATGAATATTGAGACTGATCTAACTCCATATTTTTGCACTTCTCATTTTAAATTATATACAACAGTGATGCTGTTGGTAATTCTTCAGATTAATACCACATGTGCTAAAAAGATTGCCTTTCCAAATCAAAGGTTAAATAAATAGCAATACACTGACTGGAGCATACTAGGGTTTCATTTTAGGAATGCTGTCCCTCAGTTTTTATAGAAAGAGTGAAACTGTGGCAAATATCTTATTTTCAAACACAAAGAACTGTGCTCCATACGCAAGAGAACAGTTCCTTAAAATATCAACACAGAGTTCAAACTGATTACTAAATCAACTAAACAGCAGCATTGTAAATAGGCCTATGCCTTTATTATCTTCAAAATAAATAAACTCACCTAAATAAGTGAGTTGCAAGTTCAAAGTTATGTTTTTAATTCATGTTGATATTTTGTAAAATAAACTTCCAGACAGGCATGTTGAGATAGGCTTTTATTGATTTAAAAATGTTCTGAATAAGCTTCATTTTTCAGTTCATATTTGACTTACAGCAACACCACACTATAAAAATGAAAGCAAAATTCTAATGATGTAGTTCATTCATGTCCAGTGTTTCCCCTACCATTATGGTACCATATATATATTTTTTTTTTAAAGATTTATTTTTGGGCTTTTTGTGCCTTTATTGTAGGGATAGGATAGTGGATAGAGTCGGAAATCAGGGAAAGAAGTCATTTAAGGATACCTTTCCGATAGAAAAGGACAGCTGTTATTAAAAGTAACACATGAACACCAAGATTCCTTCAAGTGTTTGTGTCGGCGTGTCCCCCCCCCCCCAAGTCAAGTCAAATTGTCAAAATATCTGATTAAGGAAACATTTCAACAAAGATTTAAACGTTGTCTTCCGCTACACAAGAAAAAACGAAGTGAAAAGTAAGAAAAAGTCTGAAACTTCACACAATCCTTATTTGACCTCAGGTTTGTCATCAAAGCTTTTTGAGTCTAAAATGTAACTGAATTAATTTAGCTTCATGAAAGCGTCTATTAAGTGTTGTATATATATTTTTTTCTGAGTATAGGTAGCCTACCTTTAATGACATGTCATTTTTAAAAAGTCATAATACATCATTTCTACTGAAGAGTGTCACTAATGATTTTACCTCCATGTCTTTGTCCTTTTGTCAGTGATGCTGAGGAGAAGTCTTCGTCTACAGAACGCAAGACATTACACAGAACAGGGAACTCCGTTTTTCAACTACAGAGAATACTTGTTTAGGTATGTAGCTTTAGTGTTTCTCTTCATATGTTTAGTACATGTTATTGGGTAAATACACAATAAATATACACATTGAACATTCAGTTCTAACTTGTGTTTCATCTTGCAGGGTCCTTCGGAAGAGGAAACACTTCCTTACAAACACTCCTATGAAGCCTACCTACACCGAGGGACTCATCGTCAACATCGCCTTTGACCCCCTCTTCCAGCACACCACAATCAGCCCTGTGAACAGGAATGTTCAGGCTTCTGCTTCTTTAATTGAGGTTAAAGACGCTGAGACTAACACTACCCTGACTTGGACCCCTGACGACAGGACCACTGCTGATCAGAGCACACAGACATTGATTGGGGAGACTCAGGAAGAGGAAACTCAGACCACTGAATTAGGACCTATGACAAAACCCGTTGAGACCCAGACTATCAAATCCAGAGAGGAAAATGGTAAGTACCCCCTCTAACCCTTAACCACATCAGTTGATTAATAGAAGACAAGTTTTAATGTATATGTTTTATTTATTATCAAGCTCTAAACATTTGGTTTGTTTCTGTCTGCAGCTAAAACATCGAGCAGTTCATTTTGGAAGTTTATCAGTGCCACCCTGCTCATGCTCCTGCTCCTTCAAACTTATGGTAAGTGACCTTCAAACTTTTTGAGTACATTTTTTAAAATCCCTCATTGGAGTTTTTGAGAGGCTCTATGGTTATCAAAATAAAAGTTTCTAACATTTGTGCTTCGTATCCTTCAGGAAACTCAAGAACCACGGTCAGCAACAGCGTGCACTTTGAATTACAAGAAATCCACGAGGAATTGAGGTCCCTTCAACAGAGGACATACATGTCTTTTCCTCTGGCAGACACAATACCAAACTTCGCCCTGGAATCGCAAGGTAACTTATCTACATCGACCATCTTTCTAACTGTTGACCATATTCACACGGCTGCCATTTACCCCTGAGATTTTTGACTCAGAGCTCAAACATGTTTTTATTATTAGAACAGTATAAAGACATATAAATGTAGGGAATGTGATGAATCTTAATTCATTTACTTCTTCCCGATTGATCAGCAACTTGAAACACACAGCAAATGGTAAATGTTGACAGGCAAAGCACAACATCGACGGCTGCTCTTGAGACTTCTAATCAGTATAGAAACCATCTTAAAATCGTTGTTATCTCAATAATACAGCACTGCATCGTTTTTACATAGAGTTTACCAATCTGAGTGTGACCTCAGAGGGAAATGGCTGCCATGAGAATAAAAAATAATCATACTTTTTAGCATTATTGTGGAACTTGATTTCTAACTTACAATCTTTTTTCTCACTTTGTGTTTGTTTAGGTGCCAGAACATTGCAGCAATTGTCTTCAGATACTTATTGGCCTCAAGAAAACAACGACTCTCTATTGGATAAAATATTCCACTGGTGGCATTCTTCTGAACAACAGAGAAGAGTGATCCAGGTAAGACTCAATCAGCCACATTGACAGATGGTTTATCAGTCATATTAAATAACATTGTAAACAGTTGAAGGTGTAATGAATGAACTGTCGAGACTAACATATTGAACTTTAATCTTTCAGGGACATTCAACGTTCCAGCCAGGAGAATGCTGGTCTTTTTCAGGGGGTCGAGGACATTTGTTCATCTCGCTGTCCCACCCGGTCTCTATCACCCATGTGACCCTCAGCCACATCACGAAGAGCCAGTCACCCTATGGAAACACTGCAAGTGCACCGAGGGAGTTTTCAAACTATGTAAGTCAGATATATTCCGTCCCTATCAGAGATATGTGTAACATATGAACATGTTGGATATTCATACCTTATTGGTAATACATGTACTTGTTTGATATCCACACCTTGCAAAACAACAGAATTTACTAATCTGTGTTTGTTTTTTTCTTCATCAGGGAATGACGGAAATACACAAGGAAGGCACCCTCTTAGGAAGAATGGTTTATAATCAAGATGGAACTTCACATCAGACCTTTGCTCTGCCTGTAAGTATGATCTACATTGATACTTCATGAACATGCATTTTGAATAAGTTTAGGACAATAAGGTCTACATAGATGTCAAGTTCTTCTAAATCTCATCCATAGCTCTGCTGTTTTTTCCTTGCATTTGTTTCTCTAGTTCAATGCCTGACTCCTGTTTTTGTCTCTTTTGTCTCCAAACAGAATCCAGACAAAGGCATCTTCAGATACGTAAAGTTGCAGATAGAGAACAACTGGGGCAACATTGACAGCACCTGCCTCTACAGCTTCAGGGTGCACGATAAACCCTAAACCACTGCCAGCGCATTTCATGGAGAAGTCCAATAGGGGAACACTGGAGGAGCAAGGTAAGTGGTTTTAAGGTGAGTAGTATCATGGCCCATATCAAGTCATATTTTGGTTTATTAAATGTGGGTCCAGATCTGTGAAGGTAAATCAATCTCAAAACCCCCAGAATTAGGTTCAATTTGGCCGCTATATAATTTGTAGTCACTCAAAATTTGAAAACCAGTTTTAATTTAAATGTCTAAACCAAAAACTATTGACTATGATTGATTTAAATTGACTAAAACAATGGAATGGGGTGGATTTACCTTAGTTGTACGGGTTTGCGCCGGGTGCTCCGGTTTCCCCCCAGACAACACACGACAGGTAAACCGGTGTGTTCAATATAAAAAAAAAAGATAATGATGATAATAATTATAAAAAAAACAACAACATCCACAACAACAATAATAACCACAACAATAATAACAACAACCACAATAATAACAACAATAATAACAACATCCACAACAACAATAATAATAACAACCACAACAACAATAATAACAACATTCACTGGGGCGCTGGTGGCGCAGTGGTTAGTGCGCGCGCCCCATGTATGGAGGCTTTGCTCCTCCAAACGGATGGCCCAGGTTCGAATCTAACCTGTAGCTCCTTTCCAGCATGTCATTCCCAACTCTCTCTCTCCCTGATTTCTGAGTCTATCCACTGTCCTGTCTGTCAATTACAGGCAGAAAAAGCCCAAAAATAAATCTTAAAAAAACAAAAACAATAACAACATCCACAACAACAACAATAATAACAACATCCACAACAACAACAAATCTGGGTCCGAATCTGTGAAGGTAAATCAATCTCAAAACCCCCAGTGTGTTCAATATAAAAAAAGATAATGATGATAATAATTATAAAAAACAACATCCACAACAACAACAATAATAACAACCACAACAACAATAATAACAACATCCACTGGGGCGCTGGTGGCACAGTGGTTAGTGCGGTATATGTAAGTGTATAGAGGCTTTGCTCCTCCAAGCGGACGGCCCAGGTTCGAATCCAGCCTGTGGCTCCTTTCCCGCATGTCATTCCCTACGCTCTCTCTCCCTGATTTCTGACTCTATCCACTGTCCTATATCTCAATTAAAGGCTGAAAAAGCCCCCAAAAAATCGTATAAATAATATATAATAATAACAACAACAACAATAATAACAACAACAACGATAACAACAACAATAATAACAACACCCACAACAACAAAAACAACCACAACAATAATAACATCATCCACAATAACAACAAAAACAGTAATAATTAAAACCGCAAGCGGTGATGAAGGGCCATCGCACCCCTCTGCATGTCGGGGTGTGTTGCGACCGCGGGAGTGCAGCAGCAGCGGAACGTGGCTAAGCAGCAGCCCGTTCAGTTCGATTTGTGTAAAAGTCGTAGTACTGGCATGTTGAAATAGGCAACGTAATGAAGATCACTTAAAATTTTGACGTAGATCAGTTCAGGCTGGCACTGTCATGATAGCTATGACATTTGGAGGAAATTGAGCATTGTATATAGGATGTAGTACTTACTCTTTGCAGTAGGGGGCGCTATTGTTGAAGTTGACTATTGTTATGTCAATGTGTTCAGAGGCCAACCCTGATCATACAAGTGAAATTTCAATCAGATCAGACAAAGTATATAGGATGTAGTACTTAGTCCTTGCAGTAGGGGGCACTATGGTTGAAGTTGACTATTGTTATGTCAATGTGTTCAGAGGCCAACCCTGATCATACCTGTGAAATTTGAAGCAGATCAGAAAAAGTATCTGAGATGCAGTACCGCCTCTTTCCAGTAGGGAGCGCTATGTTAATGGCATAATTGTATTAGGTTAGATGTGATCATGCCAGTACAGACATTGTTCATGTGAAATTTTGAGCAAATCTGACATTGTATATGGGAGGTAGTACTTATTCTTTGCACTAGGGGGAGCTATGGTTAAAATTTGTTATTTCTATGTGACTGTGTTCAGAGGCCAACCCTGATTATACCTGTGAAATTTTGAGCAAATCTGACATTGTATATGGGAGGTAGTACTTAAACTTTGCAGTAGGGGGCTGTTACGAACCCGTCTAGGGGGGCAGGTTTGCAACATAAACCCCCCCCCCCCCCCCCCGGCAAGTTACTTCCCCGGTCCCCAAACCAAAAGCAAAAACTAATCTTGATTAACAAAGATTTATTTCCAACATCAATTCAAACACCTATTAACAAAGAACAATCTCTAAACTTAAACAAAACCAAAAACAGGAAACAAAATGAGCACAAAAGAAAAAAGGCCATAAACGGCTTCTCAAACAAAAGATTTGCTCAAATAAGAAAAACACAATTCAAAGCTTTTAACAATTCTGTGACGTCTGAAATCTAAGTCTAAGTTGGAGGCCGAGGAATAGCGAATGCTGCTGCTGTCAGTACACGCGCCGCCCCTCCTGAGAATCCCAGCAAGCCTTATAGACACCACTCCCGACCAATGACGGCGGCGTCCTCCCTCCAGCTGGTTGAGTCCCCCAACCAATCCCCGATCTCCACCTGCAGGTGCATCAATCCTCACACGCAAAACACACAGAGGTCTCACTCCCACACACACCACAATACAATACACAAATATACGGCCAGGGCCGTAACAGGGGCGCTATGGTTACAATTTATTATTGCTATGTGACTGTGTTCAGAGGCCAACCCTGATTATACATGTGAAATTTGGAGCAAATCTGACATTGTATATGGGAAAAAGTACTTCTACTTTGCAGTAGAAGTAAAAAGAAGAATAATCGCTAGGGTTTCAAGAGGGTCCTTGCACGGTTCGTGCTCGGGCCCTAAAAATAAAGATAAAAATAATAATCGCTAGGGTTTCAAGAGGGTCCTCGAACGGTTCGTGCTCGGGCTCCGGTGTACTTTTGCTAAGACGATGTCGGACTCCGTAGTGTTCTCTGGACCCCTCCCAAATCAGACCAGTGATGACATGTATAGCCACATGTCATCACTCAACCATTGGCTGTCGAGGTGGTGTCCAGCAAACGATGTGGGCTTCATAGATAAACCTGGTCTGCTAGCTAGAGACGGCATCCATCCCACTTTGGACGGTGCAGCTCTATTATCTAGAAACATAGCAGAGGTTATTAGTCCAAAACCTTGACAACAACACAGAGTTCAGACGAAGAGGCAGAGCTGCAGTCTTACACGCTTCTCTGCGCCTCCCTTAGATCTGTCTCCCAGTCACTATAGCTGTAATTCTGAATCTAACTGTAATTATACTATAGGTACTGTGTCTGTCCCCCGGTCCAGACCCGTTTTTATAAGTCATCCAAACGTAGAAAAAAAAAGGTGTAAATCGTCAAAATCTCATTAGAATCAAAACTACGAATACGATTTTGCTACAAAATCAGAAAATTCACTGCAGACTTTTGAACATTAGGTCCTTAGCATCCAAGTCTCTTTTAGTGAATGATCTGATATCAGATCAGCATATTGATTTACTTTGTTTGACTGAAACCTGGCTGTGTCAAGATTAATATGTTAGTTTAAATGAATCCACTCCTCCCAGTCATTTTAGTACTCATATACCTCGAGACACTGGACGAGGTGGTGGAGTAGCAGCTATTTTTAATTTTAGTCTTCTAGTTAACCCTTGACCAAAGCTGAATTTTTCTTCTTTTGAAAGCCTTGTTCTTAGTCTTTCACATCCAGTCTCAAGAACCTTTCATCCAGTTCTAGTTGCTGTAGTTTACCGCCCTCCTGGCCCATATTCTGAATTTCTATCTGAATTTTTATCAAATTTAGTCCGTAGCAGTGATAGAATAATTGTTGTAGGTGACTTCAATATCCATGTGGATGTTGATAATGATAGCCTTAGCACAGCTTTCATGTCATTATTAGACTCTATTGGTTTCACCCAGGGTGTAAACAAACCTACTCATCGTTTTAACCACATCCTGGATCTTGTTTTAGCTTATGGCATTGAAATCCAAAACCTTATAGTTTTCCTAGAAAATCTTCTTCTATCAGACCATTTCCTTATTACTTTCGACTTTGTCCTACCAGAATTATCTCTGCTTAATAAAAATGTGCTCTCTAGAAGTTTATCTGATAGTGCTGTAGCTAAATTTAAGGAAGCTATTTCAGCTGCTTTTGATTCAGTACCGTGTTTCAACCCAGTTGGAAACTCTTATGATAGCTTTAGTCCCTCTCAGCTAAATCAGTTTGTTGATAGTACAGTGAGTACTCTTGATTCGATTGCGCCCCTAAAACAGAAGGTTATCAAACGGCAGAGACTAGCTCCATGGTTCAACTCAGAAACCTGTACTCTAAAACAAACGTCGCAGAATTTTGAAAGAATATGGTGCTCTACCAAAACGGTAGAATCTCGTTTATTCTGGCAGGATAGTCATAAATATATGAAGGCTCTACGTCACGCTCAAGCTGCCTACTACTCCTCTCTAATCGAGGAAAACAAAAGCAATCCTAAATACCTTTTCAGCACTGTAGAGTCATAGCTCCATTGAGCCTTGTATTCCTTTAGCCCTCAGCAGTAATGATTTCCTGAGCTTTTTCAACAACAAAATTCTAGACATCAGAGACAAAATTGGTAACCTCCTGCTCTTACCTGGTACAGATACGTCTGATATGGCAGAAACAGTTCCAGGACCTGATATTAATCTCGACTGTTTTTCTCCAATCGACCTTTCAGAGCTAAATTCAATTATTTCTGCGTCGAAACCGTCAACCTGTCTTTTAGACCCAATCCCAACCAAGCTGTTTAAGGAAGTCTTTCCATTAGTTAGCAACTCTATATTAGATATGATCAATATGTCTTTACTGGCAGGCTATGTACCACAGTCATTTAAAGTAACGGTAATCAAACCTCTACTCAAAAAACTCAGGAACTCTAGCTAACTATAGGCCTATATCCAACCTTCCCTTTATCTCAAAGATCCTGGAGAAAGTGGTAGCTAATCAGCTGTGTGACTTTCTCCATGACAACAGTTTATTTGAGAAGTTTCAGTCAGGATTTAGAGTCCACAATAGCACTGAGACTGCACTAGTTAAAGTTGATGTGATGTGACTGTCCTTAATGACATCAGCCTGGCATCTAGCACCACTGTTAGGAATCTAGGAGTTCTATTTGATCAAGATAGGTCCTTTACCTCTCACATCAGGCAAATTTCAAGAACAGCCTATTTTCACCTTCGTAATATATCTAAGATCAGGAATATCCTGTCGCAAAATTATGCAGAAAAACTAGTTCATTGTTACCTCCAGGTTGGATTATTGTAATTCTCTTTTGTCAGGGTGCTCTGGTAAGTCTCTAAAGACTCTTCAACTAGTCCAGAACGTTGCAGCTCGTGTACTGACTAGAACTAGGAAAAGGGACCACATTACTCCTGTGTTGGCTTCTCTGCACTGGCTCCCAATACAATCTAGAATAGAATTCAAGATCCTTCTCGTCACTTACAAAGCTCTAAATGGCCAGGCACCATCTTATCTTAAGGAGCTACTAGTACCGTACTGCCCCTCGAGAACATTACGGTCCCAGAATGCAGGCCTGCTAGTGGTACCTACAGTCTCTAAATGTACTATGGGAGGTAAAGCCTTCAGTTATCGGGCTCCTCTCCTCTGGAATCATCTTCCAGCCGGGGTCCGGGAAGCAGACACAGTCTGTATTTTTAAGAATAGACTTAAAACTTTCCTTTTTGATAAATCTTATAGTTAGGGCTGGTGCTGGTGTAGACCAGTTCCTAGATATGCTGCTATAGGCTTAGACTACCAGGGGAACTGGCACCTTGAGCTTCTCTCTCTCTGTGCATATACAGTACATCATATTACTGCATGTATCTATCTGTAAATCTCAGTCACTAACCACCTACTTTCCTGGGAGCTCTTGAACTCTCTTAGGCTCCTCAAGATCGTTGGTTGACGGCCTGCCAGAACAACCCCCCCCCCACCGGATTGTTGATGGACGGCTGGCCTGCACAACCCCCCCTCGATAGAAGTCCCGAATCAGGGAGTGGTCCAGAATGAGTTTTCGTGAGATCCATGACCGTTCCTCCGGGCCGTAACCCTCCCAGTCCACTAAAAACTGGTACCCCCGCCCTCTACCCCGAACATCCAGGATCTTACTCACTGTGAAGGCCGGGTGGTTGTCAATGATCCGGGGGGGAGGAGCGGCAATGGGCGGAGGGCTAAGATCACTGGTAGAGACGGGCTTAAGCAGAGATACATGGAAGGTGGGATGTATTTTCAGGGAAGCAGGGAGCTTTAACCTGACAGATACCGGATTGATGATCCTCTCAATCTCAAAAGGTCCAATGTAACGGGGAGCTAGCTTACATGACTCGATCTGAAGGGGAAGGTCTCGGGAGGAGAGCCACACTCGCTGACCAGGGCTATACTCTGGAGCAGGTGAACTATGCATATCCGCCAGACGTTGGTTCCGTTGCGAGGAGCGGGTAAGAGCGGCCCTGACATGTCTCCATATGTCTCTGATCCACCTCAAATGTTCCTGCACAGAAAGGACTGTGACCTCCTCCTCCTGGGTAGGGAATAAAGGGGGTTGGAAACCATTAGCTGCCATGAAAGGTGACATACCTGTGGCTGAGCAGGTGAGGGAGTTGTGGGCATATTCAATCCAGGACAGATGTAAACTCCAGGCGGCAGGGTGATGTGCCGTGACACAGCGGAGGGCTGCCTCCAGGTCCTGATTCCCCTCTCTGTCTGGCCGTTGGTCTGGGGATGAAACCCTGAGGAGAGACTGACTGCTGCACCCAGAGAGTTGCAAAATGCCTTCCAGACCTGGGAGGAGAACTGGGGGCCACGGTCGGAGACAATGTCAACTTGGATTCCATGGTGTTTGAAAACATGGTTAACGAGAATATTAGCGGTCTCGAGGGCAACTTAGTTAAAGGCACAAAATGAACACTTTTCGAAAACCGGTCAACAATAGTAAGAATTACCGTCAGAAGGAGGCAATCCTGTCACAAAGTCTACAGCAATGTGAGACCAGGGGCGACTGGGGATGGGCAAAGGGCTCAGCAGGCCAGCAGGGGGACTGTGTGATGCTTTACCCCAGGCACAGACAGAGCAGGCGGCCATAAACTCCCGGGTGTCCTTAGCCATGCTCGGCCACCAGAAGTGTTGTTGCAGGAAGAGGAGTGTTCTGCTAGAACCTGGATGACGTGAGTTTTGAGGAATGTCCCCACTGGAGGACTTGCGAATGAGCAGCTTCGGGAACAAAAAGGCAATTGGGCAAAAAAGAGATCGCTGATCCTTCCAACCAGTGCCTCCATTCTTGTAGGGCCCACACCACTGCCAGCAACTCTCTATTCCCCACATCATAATTCCTTTCAGCCTGGGAAAGGCGCCGAGAGGAAAAAGCACAGGGGGGAAGTTTTTGGGTTTCGGGGTTTCTCTGGGAAAGAACTGCACCTACTCCTGACTCAGAGGCATCAACCTCTACCACAAATTGAAGAGCGGGGTTTGGATGCTTTAACACCGGAGCACTAGTGAATTGTCTCTTGAGTAGCTTAAAAGCCAAATCTGCCTCTGCAGACCACTGGAATGGGGAGCTAGTGGAAGTTAGCTGTGTCAGGGGAGCTGCTGTCTTGCATGAACCTTCTGTAGAAGTTATCGAAACCTAAGAATCGCTGAAGCTGCTTTCTGGAAGTGGGTGAAGGCCAATCGACTACAGCTTGGATCTTGCCTGGGTCAGGTTGGAGCTGCCCTTGAGCGATTATGTATCCTAGGAAGGCAACTGAAGGTGAGTGGAACTCACATTTCTCAGGTTTGACGAAGAGTTTGTTCTCCAAAAGCCTCTGGAGCACCAGCCTCACATGCTGTCGGTGTTCATCCAAATCGCTTGAGAAGATAAGGATGTCGTCCAGGTAGACAAAAACAAAGCGATTCAACATGTTCCTCAGCACGTCGGTAATGAGTGCCTGGAAAACAGCAGGGGCATTCGTCAGTCCGAAAGGCATCACCAGGTATTCGAAATGGCCTAGCGACGTGTTGAATGCTGTTTTCCATTCATCCCCTTCCTTAATGCGACCAAGATGGTGACCTGGGCGTGACAGAGGGGCTCAAAGGAGGGGTCGATAAGAGGCAAAGGATATTTATTCTTGACCGTAATATCATTGAGTCCACGATAGTCAATGCAGGGGTGGAGAGACTTGTCTTTCTTTTCCACAAAGAAAAAGCCTGCTCCGAGGGGAGAGGAGGAAGGGCAGAAGAGACCTGCAGCCAGTGAGTCCTTGATGTATGTTTCCATGGCCTCCCTCTCCGGACGGGCCAAGTTGTACAGACGACTGGTAGGGAGTGAGACACCAGGGAGTAAATCAATGGCACAGTCGTAAGGGCGATGTGGGGGCAGGGAAAGGGCCAGGTCCTTGCTGAGAACTGCTGCCAAGTCACGGTATTCTGGTGGAACGGCGGACAGATCAGGAGGAGTAGGAGGGGGCGTCAAACCGTGGGAAGCTGGGATGGCTGACTGCAGACAGTGTGAATGACAAAAAAACACTCCAGCTGGAGATGGAAGAGGTCTTCCAGTCGATATGAGGATTGTGCAGCTTGAGCCAAGGGAGACCAAGGACCACAGGAAAAACTGGAGAATCAATCACGTAGAGTTGTACATTTTCACTGTGGTTACCAGAGATGATGAGGGATATAGGTGAAGTGTGATGAGTCACTGTGGCTATGAGACAACCATCCAAGGCAGTAACAACCTTGGAAGAATCCAATGTCACGAGGGAGATATCAGTTTGACTCACCAACTCATCGTGAATGAAACTGTCATCAGCTCCGGAGTCAATTAACACCCTGACAGGGAGGGAGTGATTAGTCCAATGGAGGGAGGCAGATAAGGTGATCTGAAATGGAGAGCAGGGGGTAGAGGAGGTTTGGCTCACCAGTGCGCTCTCTCCTACTGATGAGCACGTCCTTTTGGCGTAGAAGGACAGGAAGCCAGGAAGTGACCAGCTTGGCCACAGTAAATGCACAACTTAAGGTGCATGCGTCGTTGGCGTTCACTGGGAGTCAGGCGGGCTTTTCCCAATTGCATGGGCTCCTCCGAAGGGACTGGGACTGGGAGTCCGGGAAGCCTGAGTGTGCAGGGTGGGAGCAAACCTGAGGGGTCGACTAACTCTCTCCCTGTGTCTTTCCCTAAGCCTGTTGTCAATCTTAATAGCTAGAGAAATGAGATCCTCAAGTGAATTAGGTTCATCTCGAGAAGCTAATTTGTCCTTAAGCTCCTCAGACAGACCTTTAACAAAAACTCCCATAAGTGCTAACTCGTCCCACCCACTCTCTGAAGCCAAAATCCGAAAATCAACAGAAAGAGTACCTACTGGCTGGGAACCTTGACGAAGAGACAAAAGGCGTATAGCTGCCTCCTGACCCTGAACAGGATGATCAAAAACTTTACGCAACTCACATGAGAATAAGGCAAAATATTCTACCATTGCTGACTTATTCTCCCACAAAGCTGTAGTCCACTGACCCGCTTTACCCCGTAACAAGTTCATAACATAAGATATCCTAGATCTGTCAGAAGGATAACTAGAAGGCTGTTGGTCAAACACTAGAGAGCACTAAACAAGGAAGCGGCCACAAGAACCTAAATCACCAGAATACTGTTCAGGTGGGGGCACAAAAGGTTCTCTGAGGTGGGTGGGGGAGGGATCTTGAGGAACTGGTGTAGCAGTAGGTTTACTCACAGAGGTTGAAGGTGATTTACCAGGAGTTGCAGCTTGAACTGAAAGCTGTGTGAGCTGAGAGTTGATGTGGGAGATGTTCCTGTGCAGACTCTGTAGAGATTCCATAACTTCCTGTAGCATGTGGTCATGTCTTCCAATGAGGGCTCCATGGCTGGAGAGGGCCTGATGAAGGGGGTCTTGGTCTGCTGGGTCCATGGTGGCCAGATTATTCTGTTATGATTCTTAAATGTTTTTTTAAGTGGACCCAAAAGCAAGACCGGAAAACAGGGTGGTGGGTAAAAGGGGTATTTATTGAAGTGAGGCTGGTGAAGGCTGGTGAGGCTTGAATGAGAGGCTGGGTGGTGAGGTGCTGGAGCTCGTTGGTTGGAGGCACTGGGGAAAAAAGAAGACAAGGGATAATTAGTGACAGGTAATCCAAAGCACAAAAAAGTCTTACTGATACTGAAAAGCCAATTTACCATGGTGTAGGCAGAAATAATCTGGCAGCTTGGGAGAGGAGAACCAGGGTTTAAATGCTGCAGCCGGTGATTACAGATGATGAACAGGTGAGTGATTGCAGAGAGCTCCAGCAGCCAATAAGCCACGCCCAGCCTCTGAAAGAAAAAACACAAGCACCAAACCAAAAGCAGACCAGGAAAAATATACAAAAATGTCCAATCACCACAGTGAGCCGGGGATCCAGCTGAAGATTTCTGCCTTTTAATAAGGACGTTTTTTCTTACCACTGTAACTTTTGCTGCTTTGCTAAAGTGCTCATGATGGATAGGCCGGATCTTTGTAACATAGCAATAAGTAAGGTCTTTTACCTGCTTTTTGTAATGTTAAAAAACAAAGAGTAAGGTTTTTTTTACCTGCTTTTTGTAAAGTGTCTCGAGATAACACTTGTTATGAGTTGACGCTATACAAATAAAAATTGATTGATTGATTGATTGATTGATTGATTGATATGAATCATATTATAATACGCAATAAAAATGATCCAGATAAAAATAAAAGAAACAGTAATAAACAATAACAGACAATAAAAACAAACAAACAATAAAGACATTTCATTGGAACTTTCTTGCGCTTTGTGTTATTAAATTACAATTGTGCTCTTCATGTGTTCAATCATCCACTGAAAGTTTATTATTATTATTATTATTATTATTGTAATATAGTATAATTGCTAAGAGAGTGATATTAAATCTCTGGAACTCCGCACCATGCTCACGGTACACTTCCTTGGCACTGGCACGCTTCGGAGAGGTGTGCTTCTGCACAGTGCAGTTCATGGACGAGCAGTCGATCAGAAAAGAGATTTATGACGTACCTTCACAGGCAAACTGTTGTTTTTAATGTCAGGCATTTATCTGAATACTGTAACACAAGTGTAGTTTTGCATCTGTTTGGCATTTCAATGTAGCCTATAGTCAGAAATGCTATCTGCTACGTGAAGTCCGCTCGGCGTATAGGAGGCTTTTATTGTGGTAGCGAACATCAGCGAGCACCGTTGTTTTTAGGCTTTGGTGTGCAACTTTATTTACCCGACCAAAGATTAAAATACCAGGGGAATAACAATCTGTAACATGACAGAGTTTAGGGCTACTGGGCTACTATTCCCTTCCATCATCCTGCAGGCTGTTTGTGACCATCAGGGCCGCTTCACTGACACCTATATGGGTTGGGTCTGTGCGTGATGCAAGAGTGCTCCGCCACAGCCCACTTTACAGGCGTGCACTTAACCCTACTCCAGGACAGTTCATCTGTACCTGTGCCTGCAACACTCACTTCCCCTCAACACTCCATACAAGCGGCCATCACTCCAGGGCACGCTCCATTGTAGAGTGTGCTTTTGGAATGATGAAGATCAAGGTTTGGTGCACTATTGTACCACATCGCTGAATAGGATGTTTTACAATACTTCAGAATAGTAAATCAAACAGGAGGATACATTTTTTTCACGTGTATTCTTTTTGTTGTTTTTCACCATTTTAACATGACAGGTCATAACAGCATGCGCCATCCTCCACAACATCTGCCTTGGGGCTGGTGACATCGTTGCCCAGGATGAGCCTGAGGAGGATGGGACTGAGAATCAGGGTGAGCATAGTTTGGAGGCAGTCAGTGGTGCTCCCTGGCAGGACCAGATGTCTCCGGAGGTGTCTGCCCTGGAGGAGGTACCTCCAGACCAGCAGTATGTGTGACATGGCAGCCGTCAGTCGAGTCAGCCCTGCAAACCCTCTCATTGGAAAATGCAGTGGACAGTGGAGCAATGGATCCAGAACAGTCTGGAGACCACCACTTGCCAGCCAGAAGAGTGTCTCTGTTTCCTGGTTGAGAAGGCTCAACAGCACTACCAGAAAAACAGGCAGTGTTTCTGGCTGTGCAGCACAGGAACAGCCAGGTTCATCCTGCAATACATCACAGCAGGAACTCCCTGCTGGTTTTTTTGTAAAATAAAATGTAAATAAACCTATATAAATATAAAATGTTATAGATAGATATTAAATAATATAAATATTTTCCAAGTCTTTTTTTTTTAATAAAGCAAAGTTCAGTTTAATTTGATTTCTGCTCATTGTTTTCATTATAGATATACTAGTTCATGTTGATTATTTACAAAATAGAGGTTCAACTTTGGAAAACATTATACTGTGAAACAGGGTTGTAGTAATACTCTTCATACTGATACAACCATTAGGTTTTGGTAATTTCCCTTGAATTCCATCAGAAATTCCATTTCCCCATAGTGCCAGACCTAACTGTAGGTATTTTGGTAATAGGAAGCCATCAGGATTGGTTGAAGTGAAAGTGCAGATGCTTACGCTTGCATTCTTCTACTGATATTCTTGCCTTTTCTTCCTTTGAGAAACTACTAGCAGCAGCTACTTGATACTTATTGATCACTGGGACTGTCGTTTTCTGTAGATTTAGTCACAAAACTTTATTTATCATTTTCAATATTTAAACAAGCCTGGTTATTTTTCTGGTCTCTAAAGTAGGTAGCTTATAATATTACTAATATGATATATTTTCTTGGTGGAGGAAAAGCAGTGGTGACAGCTTTTCCTGTGATTTAGTTTGCACCTGTAATGAATCATGCATGAATTTTGCCAAATAAGTTAATCAATTAATCACAAGTTACCATTTAAATCAGTATATGAAAGTTACTTATTGTAAAACGCTCATTACATGCGCGGTTTGATGACATGATCTGTCAGTAAAGTTTGATATTTAGTGAAATACAATGTACGGCATCACATTCTGCAGGCTTCAGTTCACCACTTTACCATCTGTGTTGCCAATTTAGCATGCCTCCAAAATGTATGTACGCCTGGGCCATTTAAAGTAGTACTATGTAGTTTGGGTAGAAAAATTTAAAAGTTGGAGAAATGTACAGATTATGTGGTATATGTTCATAACTCAATACACAAACTGTACTCAGAGGAACATTTAAATCAGTGGTGTCCAAACTTTTTTTCTTGCGGGCCAAAATTGTCGTGTTAGAATCGCTCGCGGGCCACAGGTTTTGTTTTTTAGAATATAGTTGAGAAAAGAGTAAGGCTTTGTAGATCAGAATCAAAAGGCTCGCTAAATAAACTCTTTAATAAAAGGAAATATTTTGATATCTTATCGTTATACTTTATTTGTTTTTTTTCTCAGACTCAAGCCTGTAACGTGGTTCATTTTTTTGGAAAAGCTTTCTGCATTTAGCTCAGGTCTTTAAATGGTTAAACAACAGTCTGCTTGTTTGCAAAAACTTCGCATACGTTTTTTTTCATAGTTTACAAAAAAATGTGGAACATAGTAAAAGCTGTAGATTTAAAAAAAAAAAAAACAACATACATGTTACTGAACATTTTCTATTTTAGGAATATTGTTCAGCCCTTGTTAACATGAAAAATAAAAATAAGATAATGTGTCAATCTTAATCAAGGCCTCGGGCCAAAATCTTCTGATTCTTCATTTGAAGTCACGGGCCGCAAAAAATCCCCTCAAGGGCCGCACTTTGGACACCCCTCATTTAAATGATACAGATACAGACGTCACGTAATGTAATATTGCTTCTGGGGACAGGGGCGTGTCCCATAGTGAGATATCGAAACGAATGTTGAAAGAGAACTACTTTTGCATTTCCGCATCACCTTTACAAGAACTACAAGTCCCACTATGCCTTTCCTGTCATATGACCACTGTGTGTTTTGTCATGTGACCGTAACACGGCTCAGTTAGTACTCCGTTTCCCGTTTCCCTTCTACAGGCACCAAACTGAAAGCATTGCTTCCCTTAATGCTCCACAACGTTTCAGACGAGTGACTTCATGGCTCTTCATTTACACTCGGACTCGTGTTTGGTTCAGTTTTACTGCCCGTCGGGCTTTGTTCAGGACTTACATGCCAGTCTGTGGTAGACTGACAGCCCCAGCGGCTTCCCGGCAGGCCTCTCTGTTCACCGTGTGAGCATCAGTCCACACGCCGCGGTTGGGTGGGTCCAGCTCGGCTTCAGAGGCAGCATGGCCCCGGTGCACAGCTAGCCTCTGCTCTTCAAAGCTACAGGAAAAAAAAAAGAGGAATCATATCTGTGGTGAACTGTTGAGCTTGGGTGTCAATGCTAACGAAGTTTTGCTGTCAGGATGAACGGTGAGTAAAGTCGTCAATTACCTTTTGCTTGTTCCTCTTCCATAAAAGCACAACATGTCAAATCATGCATGAAAGAGTGGACTCAGTCACTTGTTAGCTGCTCCTGAGTTCACACAGTGAGTTAGAGATTCCTGCTGACTCTGCAGCCATTCTTCCCCAGTGTTTACATCCAGTACATAGTCTTTCTGCTCAACCAAAGCTTGATGGATTAACAAGTAGAAGGAAAACATCTTTCCTCAGTTAGATAAAATCAATGTAACACTATTTCAATGTCCTTTCTTTCACTCTTGACATCTATGAATGCTCGTTATGGGAGTCTGTCTGATGTCTGAATACACACTGTTCGGTTCAGGCTCAAAGGTTCACTGGGACAAACTTTACAACACCTGGTAGTTTTGTCTTAAAGTAACAGGTAAACATAATGCTGTAAGTAGCCTTGAGGTCATTGAAGTGTGCTAATGACATGCTGGAAGTGTGACTTTGACAGAATGGGAAAACTGCTCATTAAGATTCATAAAGAGTTTGATAAATACTGGAAGAAGAAACTTGAATAATAAACTAGCTTGCTGTGCCTTGATAGTCTGTAAAATCTAAACTGTTTGAATAAAGACAATAATTGCAATTAGATTATTGTGATTATTGCAAAACTAAGGTACAAGCTAAGCAGTATTTTCATTGTTAATTTGAGTACTCTTTGATAATCAATCATTCAATGAGACAATACAATCGTCAATAATCATGAAAAAGTCTGTTTATAGTAAAACGAAAGGGATAACAAACCTAGGATCAGGAAAGTGTTCGCATACCGATAAACACAGAAACAGAATACATGAATGGAGAGAACATACACAGGAAGTAAACAGCAGTCCTGGTGTCTATATACTATAGTGTTTATACTATAGTGTTGTAAGTACTCGAAATCAGTCTCAAGACCACTTTTAAAAAAAAAAAATTGTGCCTTTAATTGAGAGATAGGACAGTGGATAGAGTTGGAAATCAGGGAGAGAGAGAGTGGGGAATGACATACGGGAAAGGAGCCACAGGCTGGACTCGAACCCGGGCCGCCCGCTTGAGACCACAGCCTCCATACATGGGGCGCGCGCCCTAACCACTGCTCCACCAGCGCCCCCCAAGACCACTTTTTGAAGGTCTAGATCTCATCTCGGCCTCAGACTGGGCGGACTCTGGATTTTACGGTCGTTTTTACAGTTACGGCCTCAACCTTCCCGGTGTTACAGTCAAAGTGAGTGACACGCCCCCCTGCACACAAGAGGATGATTTCTCAGTGATATTTATGGTCTTGGCCTTGTCTGGGTATAGATCCCTCAATGTCTTTGTTTAGTCTCAGTCTCAGATCACTCTGGTCTCGGTTAGTGTCGTCTTGACTATATATTGTTTTCTATATTTATATTTAAGCTGAAAAGGACGTCTGTAAACTTTATGCACACTTTTTTTTTTATCCAAGCGAAATTAAGGGATACATTGCTATCCAATCCAAGTGAATCCAAGTCTAATGCAGGCTGTGGAGAAGCTCTTGGTTAAAGAGTAACTTTGACAACATTATCAAAAGTTTCTCAGATTATAGTTATTTTTCGACATTTAATCCATTGATCCACACATCGTTTTATCTTCTACGTAGCAGCATAACAAACGTAATTATAGCCGGGACATTTACAAAAAGAAAGGTGCACCAGCTCGAGGGGCATTGAGTGCAATTTGTAAATATTAAAGGCAGAGTCCTTGTGTGCATGCAGGACACATTCAGGTGAGTTTTGTCAAGTTGCACTAATAAAAGAAAAAGATGTCTCGATTTTAAACAAACGTAAGCCGTGTATTTATGCTGACATCATCGCCCATCCCTTTCTTAAGCAGTCCATTTCCTTCTACCCCATGTCATGCATAATTGATACAAGAATAAGCACTTACTGGTACATTTAATCTGTGATCCACTCACTTTCATATTGCCTCCTCGAATTGATGGAGTGTATCTTCCTTTTGTTTGTCTGTGTCAGCAGGCACTCAGCAGAGTGATACCAAGAGACAGCACCTCCTGGAGAGGCTACTGGATGCAGTCAAACAGGTCAGTCACCGGCACTATACATGTTCTTAATGTGGCAGAGAACGTCCACATCAGATTCAGACTTCATTTCATAAAAGGCGTAGGGCTTAAACACTCCAAACTTTCACCTTTTGTTGTCATGCAATGTTGAAAAGAGAACGTCATGATGATATTTTGGTATTTGTGAAAGGGCATATTTGTATTGATATGAATGAATTTCTGTGAATTTAATTGTCAACCTTGAACGTTGAATGTCTGGGGAAAAAGATTTTCATTTCAGGAAAAATGTTTGTTGTTTGCGTTCACACATGCTGCTCAGACATTCTCACATGGTATTTTTTTTAAAGGTTTATTTCTGGGCTTTTTTTGTGCCTTTATTTGAGAGACAGGACAGTGGATAGAGTCAGAAATCAGGGAGGGAGAGAGAGAGTGGGGAATGACATGTAGGAAAAGAGCCCCAGGCCGTCTGCCTTGAGTACTGCCTCTCTACATGGGTTGTAAGCACATACTAACCACTGAGCTACTGGTGTCCCAATGTTCAGGAGTTTTGTTCATGTGTGAAACATTTTACAGAAAAAATAAGAAAGGTACACATTCAAAGCCGTGTGTTAAACATGTGTGCAGTGTTTGCATCAATCATTCAACAAGAACATTACATAACTCTGGCCAACGTTCGCCGTGTGTGAATACCTTTTAGTTTTTTTATATTCTCTTTTTAAAAATGGTGTTAAAGAATCACAGAGTAAAACTTGCACTTGAGCAAAGAAAATGGTCGATTTCTTCGTGGTTTGATTTGTATGCATAGAGTGAAAGAGAAAGTGGGAACTGTGTCCAGTATCAGGACTAGTCTGGACTGGTTTCCTATTGTCTAAGTTTTCATCTGGAAGCTTTTCATGGTGTGTGCATCTCTGCAAAACAATGTTATAACTGTCAACAACAAATGGATCGTTACAAAACATTGTTAGTCGACTGAAATGAAAATGAAATCTTGGCTTTTTAAATGGGCGATAAGAAACAGAAACTGTTTTGTTCACAAAACGAACTCAAATAAAAGCACAGAGAAAATGTCTTTCATCTTTGACACAAGCTGACACATATTCTTAGTGGTTGTTCAAGATTTGTATTTGAATTTTTGCATTTGAACAAGTTTCCAATCTTGCAAAAATACTAAAACTAAGACTTTACAACCAAGCTCAAATTATGCATGCTCATTAAAAGAGATGGAGCACTGAGGGAATGCTACATTCAAAATCAGGCTAGTTTTCGAAAATTACCAACCCTGCATTTGACGTTGATGCTTTATCCTTTGGTTTCTTTGTCAGAGGTCAAAAATTAACAGTAAGTTAAACCGTGTTATGAAAAAAAACAACGTAAACATCAGCTTTTAAAAAATGTCAATAGATTCAGTTCTTAAGAGGTCATGATGACTTAAAAAACTCAAATTTACACACGTGTCTGTATTGACAAAATAGACCCCTTTTGAAATATGTCGTTGTTGTCTTCACTCTAGCGGCCGGTCTGAGAGCATTTCACAATAAAAGCATTTCAAAATGAAAGCACCTGAGGCAGAGACGGGAATTTGGGCTCATTATTAGATAAGCTCTCTAAAGTACAGGAGGTGAAATGCCCTTGCTCAGGTTGTCGTTGATCAATCTTTCCATGTAAGAGAAGGTTTGGGCGTTAATGGAAACCAAATATACTAGAAGTTAAAAGTTTCATTTAAAATGAACGTCCATGTTAAAAATTATTTAAAAAAAATTAAGGCAGATAATTGAAGATGAACGAACGTTTGCCCAACTCTGCTTTTTATGAATATCACTCTAAACTTTCCAGCTTTAAAATAGGCTGCTGGACGTCTCGTATAAAGCAAAATATCCAACAAACTGCATCACCAGTATTCTTTACTAAAGAATTACTTTGCGTAATCTGTGGCTCCTGTAGCGTTTGACTTCTTTACCTTTCCTGTTGTTTCTTCCCAGTGCCAAATTCGCTTTGGAGGGAGAAAAGAGATCGCCACAGACTCAGACAGCAGGTAAGACAAGCCACCTGTTAGCACAAAAGTCTTTAGTTATAACTGAGTTATAACTTTGCTTTGTTCAAAGTTACTTTTGTTTCTGACCTTGTGGAACTCCATGGCTTACTATAGCGTGCATATCAGACTTATCATTAACATGTCAACTGAGATCGGTTCTAAAAAGGACAAATGTGGTACACATCAGATACACACATAAGGACTAAGGATCTCTTAGGGCGCTTTCAACTGGGCCCAGTTGTCTGGTACCATGCTAAAGCATGCTAAAGCCTCCCCCCTCCACCTTCACATTTCCGGTAGCTGTGAAATAGCGGCCAGAGACTATATAATAGCGGCTGTAGCACGTTGAATTTCCTCTGGTATAACAGCAGAGAATAACACAGAAACACGACTGCAACTTTCCTGACTTTTTGTGGCTTGTTGAGTCGTTTTGTTAGATACAGCCTCTAAACACTCCTGAATTTACCATGCTTAAGTACACCTGTTCCAACTGTGCCAGGGCAAAGGAAATCTACCTTTGGCTGGCCGCAGAATGAAACACTCACACTAGTCAAAGGAACTGGACTTAGGGGGTCAAGCATGCCTGGGAGGGGTTGCAGATTACTTAGTGAGTGCGCCCATGGCATATCAATTATTCTATGACTCACTGAACAGTCATACTCGGTACATGCAAATACATTTTTATATCTAAATTATATTCTCCTAGTTTAAAATCATAACAAAACAAAATTCAACACTACTCCTGTAATTTCAAGCAGCATCAAAAGAACATTTTCATTCTCGTGGCACTGTAAATGTACTAGTCACACAGACCTGTGAATGATAACTCAGTAGTTAAACACAGCCATGTGTCTTTGTTTCTGCAGGGTGATCTGTCTGTGTGCTCAGTTTGAAGCGGTGCTGCAGCATGGTCTGAGGAAGAGCCGAGGCCTGGCCCTCACCGCCGCCGCTCTGAAGCAGGCTGCAGGCTTCAGCAGCAAGACTGAAGCAGGTATGATACTAAACATGCCGTATGGTACGTGTTGTTGTCAGACCACAAAAAGGGCTTACTCTTTAAAAAGGCATGTACGGGGAGGTCTGTGCTTCCCTGTTTCACTTACTGTTCTCCTCACCTGTCTGTATACACACCTCAGTCTCTCTGTCTCATGCTTGTTGTGTGCTCAAACAATAATCAGACCCACAGACGTTTACTTGATATACAAGCTAAGAAGCTCAGCAGTCTGTGGCTTGTGGAAGGATGGGGAAATCAAGAATGTTTACAATTGATGTCCTGGTGCAGCTGTAAAAAACAACTTTTGCTTCATTAACCCATGAAATGATATATCGTTCATATAAAGTTGCAGTGAAGTTTTGAAAATTCAGCCAATATGCAGTACAAAATACCATTGTTGTAGTACTCGAAATCAAAAGCATTTTTACTCCGTCTTGTGTTGGTCTCAAACTGGGTGGACTCCGGATTTTAAATCAAAGCCGGTCAAGACCACCTCGTGCATGCATGTGGTAGAGAATGAGCAGAGAGCCAGGAAGGCATGATGATTGGTTCTTTAAATTGGTACCTCATGGCAGACATTGGTCACAGTTTTTACATTCTTACAACTGCTACAGATGACAGATTTTCTTCGTTTCTTTTTCAAATTACATACATTATTAATGTCTGTCATCACCTAAAGACAATTTCAACCAAAATCTTAAAAAGGGTATCTGGAGAAAATTACCAAACCTGCCTTTAATATCTAGCCATTTAGCTAATGCTAAATGAAGTGAACATATGGTAAGGAGGCGTAGATAATTAAATGTATTGGCTTTTGAAAGTAGCTGAAAATTCAGATTTTTCCACACATAAAAAGAAATACCACGGGGAACAAGCGCCTCTTTTACACTGCTGGTTTCCTTTTAGCATATGAGCAGTCTAAAAACCTTTAAGACTCATTTTTATTTGTAGTGATCTGACTTTAAAAAGACCATTCTGTTGGCTAAGAGAGATTAATTTCACATCAGAACAAATTGTTTCTACTATGTCATATTTAAGAACCTCATGGCTATTAAATCGAAAGAAGAAGAAATGCACTTCTTCTGTCATGGCCACCATGACATAACCATTAGAATATCTGACATTTCCCTCTAGGCCACAGACAATAAGAAGAAAGGACTGTGGCTGAACTCATGGAGAAGGGACTCCCTAATGAAGCCAAGCCCTCTGACAAAACCAGAAATAGCAGCCATTATTTTTTAACACATTGTTCTGAGGTTATATGCTAATCACAAGCAACAAAAAAAAAAGAAAGAGACTAACCTTACCTCAGGAAACCTAACGTTAAAACAGAGCCACACATAAACTGTTATCCATGTGTTTTAGAATATGAAAATATGTGAGTGTTAAATATGCAGCGGTGACAGGTGGTGGGAGGAGGTGTGGAGATTTGTTAATGAGAGAAGATCTGCTGACTAAGAGTTTCAGAAGTGGTTTTGAAACTACTTCACTGATCTTCTGAACCAATGATTAACTCAAGAACTTTTTGTCCTCCCCCTTCCTTTTTTTTCCCCAATCCTCTCCAACTCTCCTTTTTCTGCCCTCAAACATTTCTTCTTCCTGTCCATTCATCTCTCTCTACACCTCCCAAACTCTCCTCTGTCACTATTTTGTCTCCCCATTTTTTTCTTCCCTCTCTCTTTATGACGCCCCTCCACCAGAGTTGACTTTCTGGTTCTATGTAAAAGAGCATCTGAACCGCCACGAGCTGCAGCGCTTCTACTCCCTTCGTCAGATCTCCTCTGAGCTGGGCAGAGGTCGAGCCTGGCTGCGCTGCGCCCTCAATGAGCACTCACTGGAGCGCTACCTGCACACACTGCTGGCTGACCGCCCGCGCCTCGGGTTAGTACAGTGTTCATATGTTTGTGTGAATTTCATTAATGACTTGTTATTGAGGAAATCACCATAACTTTTGTCCTTTCAATTTTCATGCAAATGTTTCTTTTTTTGCTGCTAGTTATGCCAACACCCCCCAAAAAGCTCCAGAAAGTTACCTGTACAGCTGGTGTTTCCTCAGGTTCACTGTGATTAGAAATGTTAAGTTGCCTTTTTTTCCTCCTTTTTAGAACTTACTATGAAGACTGGGCATTTATTCTGGACGAAGAGAGGGCTAGTATGCTCCCCACAATGGCAGCAGGTGAGTTTGTATCGTAACGCAAGGGGCTAATGCTTCGGCTTAAACGTTAGCCACATTAGCAACATGTTGAACATTAGTTTTTTATGCTACTGTGAGATAAGTCGACACCAAGCTGCAACCTCCGGCCTTGGAAAATGAAGCCAATGTGGAAGTACAAAATCCTGAAGTTTGTCAAGTGTCCACTTGAGACTGGCTCCAGGAACAACAGAAGTCCCATACACACAACAGCCTAAAAAGACAGTTTTAACAGCATAAATTAACATGTTTACAGCCTGGTGCAAAAAAACAAAAAGGTCTGATTAGTTATTGTCATCATGGGCACACATTGTACAGGGATAATCTTTTTTTTTTAAACGGCTTTGTTTTGATTTGATGAACGATACGTGTTATCCATAGTTAGGCGCGTAGCTGATTGACAGGTGGGTGCGACTTTAGCTATGCTAAAACACAGGCAAAGATAATTGGTAGTAAAGAGGGGACAGTAGCAAGAAGCACGGTGAATGAAATCTGTAACATACAACAACGTAGATCTACATTTGGACAATCTGCTTTCTCCATCACAGGTTTTAAGGGGACATATTATGAAGAATCTACTTTCACAGTGTTTTTGAACATATATTTGGGTAACCTGAGTGTCAACTGACCCACAAAATGTGAATTAAACCCATCCAGTCCTTTGTTTGTGGTCTACATAAGTCTTACAATACAGAGAAAAATGCTCCGTTTCAAATTTGCTTAACTTGTGATGTCACAAGTTGAATCCTGGTCATACCCTTCCCTCCCCTGATATCTCCACCCATGGGCTCCGCCTCAAGCCTAGAGCAAAACATTTGCACAGCTCCGCCATTTTTATTCTCGCTAGCAAATGAATGATGTCTACTGGGAAAACTCAGGGGGAGTCATTGCATTTAAAGAGACACACACACCAAAACGGAGCGTTCTGAGAGAGCTGGTTTATACAGGGTCACTAACCTCCTCTGGTGCTTGATTCATGTTATATTTTGACCAAAGCACAGCACAGATGTTTCATTTGGACCACAGGGGGACTGTTTGAAAAGGTGAGAAAAGGGGGATAATATGTCCTCTTTAAACCCTGAAACACAGCACCTGAAATGTACAGCTCAACTTTATTTATATTGCACTTTACACACAACACAGTTGATCCAAAGAACTGAACAGCGCAGATAGACAAAAACACAAAGCATACATCAGTACTCCTCCTAGTAAAAAGAACCATGAACCATTATTAAACAAATTGCTGATCCTCTGATTTTGATGAATGACAAATAAACAGAGACGACACCCCTGTGTTTATGACCTATTTTCTACAACACTACCCTGATGCCAGTCTATGTTTTATTCTGTCTGAGCAGTGCTAATGATCTGAAAAACAGCAATGTTGTGTCTTCATTTTAATAAATGTATAAATCTCACACCAGCCTCATTTTCACTGTTATTGAACTTTAAACAAGCCTCACACTAACAAAGCTGCTGTTAAAGCAAATTATCAGCTGACTTTGCACTTGAGTTATTTACCCTAACTGGATTGGGTGGGTGTATGTGTTAATGCTGTGCTTTCACTGTTGAAGTATTGATGAGCAAAACTGTAAAATATTAAGAACACAAACCACTGATCTGATGCCAGAGGCGTCTCGTTTTTTATTATGCACAAGCAGAAAGCCGGAGTTCATCTCACATCGCCTCGTTTTGCTGCGTGAACCAAGAAAAGCCTACAAAGCACTTTATGGAAGTTTCACACTGATCTGTAATAGAGGACATTTTTGCTTTTACTCTTAGGTCTGAACTCTATCCTGTTTGCCATCAACATCGACAACAGCGACCTGAACGGCGGGGTGACGCGAGGAGGGGGCTCCTCGGTGTCCCACCTCCTGAAGGAGTCGACGCAGGGCATCGGCAGCCTCTGGAAAGAGTCGACTCAGGGCGTCAGCAGCCTGCTGAGGGAGATCAGCACGGCCACAGCAGTGGTGCCGGGCTTCAGTCCCAGAGTGGAGGGGGCCTCAGACCCTCTGCCCGTTGTGCCCCGCAGCACCTCTGCTGGTATGAAACATCGACTTTTAAGTAATGCAACAGATGGGGTGATCAAAATGATAAGCGGTGTAACACAATAGCCATGCAACAAATTAAAAGAAGTTGTTTGCTTTGTGTTGTTTCAATTTAAGACTGCAGGCCTCTTGAGCGTGGGTTGTTTGAGCCTTTTTAGGGAATACACTAAACTAGGAGTTTTCCAAAGAATAAAATGTAAACCTTGTTTGAAAGAATTTCATCGGCATCATCTACGACTGGGTGTTTTTTTTTTTTATAAAGGCAGAAAAAGCCCAAAAATTAGAGATAGGACAGTGATTATAGTTGGATACCAGGGAGAAAGAGTGGGGTACAGCATGTTGGAAAGGAGCCACAGGTCGGATTTGAACCCAGGCTGCACGCTCTCGAGGACTTAAGCCTCTGTACATGGGACACACACACTAACCTCTAGGCTACCGGCGCCCCTCCCTCTTTTTTAGTGTTTTAAGGTGTATTTAATTCCTCTGGAGCTAACATACGGGGAATGCAAACACAATGTTTTGATATTGCATTGTCCAGCTTCTCAATACCGATTCAAGTGTTCAAAATGCCTCTCAAACACTTCTAAATGTTTGATATTTATATATGATATCATCCAATTTGAAAGACAATCCGCCAATCCTGCAAACAATTTATTAGCTGCCCAAAGACAGAAGCCTTGATGGGGAATAGTTTCAGTACATCAAACATAACAGATGCAAAGAAGAACCTGTTCTTATGTGAATTTTCAGTTACAGTTTTAATGAAACTTTAAGCTGCGTTTAGTTGGTTCGCTGTGAGAGGACCCTCTGATGCACAGCCAGGAAAACAAGAGAACCAGAGAGAAGTTGAAGCATATTCTATAAGAAATGCTATTTTACAGGCCTAATTGGTAAAACCTTTAGATAGTGATGTCAACAGAAACAGTACCAGGAACCATTCTAGGCAAGTCCTTCATATATTTCAGTTTCACTTTGTTTCACAAGTTTGGGTTTGAGTTTTTTTGTGATTCCTTTTCATCTTTTCAAACCCCAGACTCCGGGCTGAGGAAAGAGCGCCGGAGGAAAAAGAAAATCACCAACATCATATCCTTTGATGACGACCTGGACGGCGGGGCGGAGGATGAGGAGGAGGGGGAGGAGGACTCCCAGAAGACTGCCGCGATGAGGAAGAGTCACACCGCTCCCGCTCAGAGCAGCGTGGAGGAAGGGGTAGACCCTCTGGAGCCCGACTTCTCCGAGTCGCCGGCTCAGAACGGCCTGGACGAGCCTGGCATTGTCAGCTGGGTGGGGTCCCCTCATCCCTGCCACGCTCCTCCCCACACTGCAACCTCTCTGCCCGACAGTAGGAGTATAGACAATGATGAGGAGGAGGAAGAGGAGGAGATGTACAAACCTAAAGCACAACCGCAGGAGGAGGAGGAGGAGGAGAGGATGAGCTCTAATCAGTGAGTCACAATGCTCGAGTTCAAATTCAGATAATAAAACAAATAACTCTCACGCTTCATATCGCTCTGACAGATATTGTGGGCTTAGGGTACAATACACAAGGACATTATTTGCTAAATGCATGTGAAAAAAAAATCATTAAAAATGACTGCTTTCATTAAGAAGCGCTCATATTTCTGTTTTATTTGTTGACTTGTCAAATCATGGGCTGCTGCAGGTGATTAGTACCAAGAGAGCTTCCCTCTGCAAAATGAAAGTGTTTGTTAGTTGAAAAACAAATACACACACAGCATGCAGGAGGAAACATTCACATTTTAAATAGAGTATTTTGGACCATTTTAGCCTTTATTGTATATGACAATAAAGAAATAGAGAAATGTTTGGAGGAGAGAGTGGGGGATGACTTGCAGAAAATTCCCGAGGTCGGATTTGAACCCACAGCCACCACAACAAGGACTATAGCCTCTTTGCATGGGGCACGCAACATAACCGCTAGGCCATAACCGCTAGGCTATAGACGCCCAAACATTTCCATTTTAAAATCTGGATCAGGAAAGATGGGCCATAAATATTAGGTCCACTTTCCAATCAAAATTGAAAGTGTATTACTCTGCTAATAACATTTATTCATAACACAAGAAGGAGCAGAGATTTGAAAGCTTGAGGCACAGCTCCCCACAGGGTTGTAGGAGGGAAAGAAAAAAATAAGGCAGAGGTAAAAGAAGAAGCAGCCACAACTCGCACACATGATTGTCTACTTTTTAGATTCAGTGAAACTTTCTGAGAGTTTTTTCTTTTAGCTCTGGTGCATGAATTTTTTTTTTTTTTAGAAAATCTTAGAAATAAAAAAAATCTCTTTGTGACTCCAGTACTTTCTGGGAAATAATGATGTTTGTGTTTTTTACATCAGGATTAAAATAATCCTAGAATCCTAGTTTGTGCATATGAGACTTCAAACACCAGTGGCTAACTGCTGATACACTGCTTTTTTATAATAATTCTTTATTTATTTATCATACTATGCACTGGCAGAGCTAGTATTTTGTACTGTTATCTATGAGTAACAGCTACTTATGCACATGGACCATCCATACCACTTTTTTTATCCTGGCTATGTATTGTGGGCTCATGTGTTTTGTATGGGTGGGATATGTATGTATATATGTGTTGTGTTGTGTGTTTGTTTGTATATATGTGTTGTGTTGTGTTGTGTGTTTGTATGTATGCTGGCTGCTGGAACACCTACATTTCCCTGCTGGGATGAATAAAGTATATCTTATCTTATCTTATATGTTTAACAGTACCTGTTGTTTAAACAAATCAGACAAAAACATAGAACATTGAATCATTCAATCATATGAAAATAGAATTCAGCCCTATTTCCTTTAATTGTACATAAAAAACGCTAAAATGACCCCTTCGTCGTCACATCTCTTCAGCTAACCGAAGAATGCGTTGAATTTACCGATAAAAAGGCAAAGCTGCATCAGGTTGGCAGAGTCTACAGCCGAATCGATGATTGTGTCAGTTAAGAGCAAACACTCTCGGTTATGGAAAGTCTGATCACTCTATTGCTACTTTTCGTTGCGTTTCCTGTCATCTTTCTTTTCTCTAATCAGGTGCACTCAGCCCTGCAGGGTCTGCATATCTAAGAGCCGTCAGTCATAACGTTACAGCTAGCTACTCAGAAACGGGGTTTGAGAAAACTATGTTTGACCTGTATATTCACTTTATATGGAGGAGGCGGGGTTCATGATACTGTAGCCAGTCGACAGGGGAGCTCTAAATCTTTTGGCTTCACTTCCACAGGGATGTTTTTCCCGTCCATCTTATTAAACAGCTTCTGCACTGAATCCATGATTATAAAAAGCTTTCTGTTTCCATTCATAAAAGCATTATGGGAGCAGAGATTGTGTCCATAAAATCTGATTTTTTTATGATGTCTCTGTGATAGACAATCGAGGTTTGATGTCAAATGTTTGCGATTGACCGAGGTGGAGCCACATTAAAACTCTCAGAGCCTCTCTCAAACCACCACCCGCTCCCTTCACACTTCCACTCTGTTTGCTTGCTCACGTGGAGCGTCCGCCACATTTTAGTGTCGTTCGAAACCTGAGGGTGGAGGGAGAGTGATTATTATTAAACCCTCCAACAGTGAGTCTGCACTGATTCTGGCTCACTGAGCAGGTTTAACACCTCTTATTGTTAGACACTGGAGACGCACCATGCATAAAAATTCCATGTTATCACCTGCACAAACCTTGAATTGAAATCAAATATTAGCATCATACAGATGTAAAAGTCTAAAAGTTGAGATCATAATCAAAGTCTAATTAACACTACATTAGTCTTGAAACTGTACGTGTGTTTAATCTGACTGTGAAGTATTTTAGGTTAACAGGGACTTCAAAAATGAATCACTTTATAAACATCAGAAGAAAAGATGTTAGGAAAAGAAATGCCACCAATTTTTTTTTTCTTCTCATTGTGAGGTGATTTAAATGAGTCTGCGTAAAGCTATTTAAGTGGACAACTTATTATTTGAGTGACATAAATTCATGGTTATATAAAGTTCCTGTTTCATTGGGAGTGAGTGGAGTCCGTCCCAAAGCTTACTGCTGAGTTCAAACCCCTCACCTTAGTGAAAGGAACTTCACTCAGTCTCCACTTGTCTTCTTGTTTCAGAATGGTGGTCGGCAGCCTGCCCACAGTGTCCACATGGAGTCCTCTACAGGTGATGAAGGTCCACAGCAGCTCAGACATCCTCATTCCCTTGAACCCTGCAGACAATCAGCCAGGTACGCAGTCCTGAAAACATCAGAGTAAAAAGCAGAAGACTTCACTCAGAATGCTGCACAGGCCTGGAACATGCTAAAAGATTTTGAAAATGTGAGGGAGCCCAAACATGACGACAGATCGCGGCCGATGAACAGTTCAGTTCTTAAAGTGTGTAGACGACCAACTCAGCACACCACACAATAACCGATTCATTCACAAACAACCTCACTGTCAAAACGTGTAATTTCACTCGGTCAAACGCGATTTAAGAGTAAGTAAGTAAGCTAAATGTGGCTAACTGTTAGCTGTCAGTTGGATTGTTTTATGTTTTACAGACTCGTAAAAACACAAATCAAAAAGTTGGTCCTGAATTTATGACATCCATCTAACTTTATGCTTCACGTTTGCTGTCGTTGCCATGGTTATGTTTTGTTGTGCTTCCTGCTTCAGTCGGCTTGCTTCCTTATTGGCTATTGTCCGTGCTCGGCCGTCCTCGCTGTTCTTTCTACACTACAGGATTTCTAATCATAAATATTGAACACATTTCATATTTACGATTTCAAATCGGGGCGGCCCTGATTCGTCTTTTGAGCAGATCAGGGAGGTTAAAATCACTCTTAGCACACCCAACACCACAGGAGAATCTGGGAAGATAGTTGGGCCTTTGTTGACTTTGGGGGGATTATCTTGTAGTGTGTGCCCCGCTTAATAAAAACGCTTCCTTGTAAATTCTGTTCTAAGAGCAGTTGAATAGTTTGTAACCACACTCCTGCACCGATGCCTACTTTATATTACTCTCTGTCGACAACGGTTAGTTTTGATCGAGTGATCTGATTGGACAAGGCGGCCTTCCATAAGTGCTGATATTAATGACAAAATCACTCCCTCTGCTGTGCTGTTGCTTAGATCTAATGTCACTACATAACTCTATGAATAAAGAGTTTCACTGATGTCTACTATGTACTTTGGCCGTCAACACTCTTAACTGCAATTTCCTCACTCATTTAAGTTTAGTACTGCTGACAGCAGCTGCTTCAGGCTTTGGTGGAACGATCAAATGTCTATCAGATGAAATCTAGGGACTTTCTTTTCTGCTAGTCTTCACTTTCACTCTCACTCTCCTTCAGTGAGCTCTGTGGAAGACACGGCTGCATTTCCTGCTCAGCGCGAGTCGACAGGACCGCTGGGGAACTGTGAGAGCAGCAGATCCATGCTAACATTCAAGTAAGCTATCGCCGGAATTACGCAGGAATAATGTGCAAATAATTAACAATGTAGGAAAAGATTTTTATTCAATCTTCTTCTTTTGCTCATTCTCAACCCTCTTCACAGAAATAACATTGTAGAAGAACTGATGGAGATTCAAAACTCCTGATTGCTGTCTTTGTGTGTGTTTCAGTATGGAGTCCAGTCCACCTGCTCCACTCTCCAATTCGCTGCCAACATCTGCTCTGCCAGAGTCCATGACAGTGGGTGAGTGTTTTCTCCTTCTTCCACCTCTAAGCTTCTCACTATCTGTCCCGCTCTCTCACTCTTCTTATTGACATTAAACCTGTTCTCAAACAGGTTTAACGTTAAGAATCATCGTGGATGATACCACATGCAAGGCTGCATCAACACAGCTGAACGGTTTTTACCACAGAACATGACTCATACCAAAAAAAGATGAACTGCAAAAACTAATTCAATTCTTACTCATGAGGGGAAGCTTTGGTGAAATTTCCAAACTAACATGTCTAGAATGATACTGGTTTCATCTAAGGCATTCATCACCTCCATCATTGAGCTTTGCAGAGCTGAGATCATGTCTCATGAATTAATCCTTGAGAGAAACCGGCGAGCTACAAATCCTCAAAATAAGTCAAAAACTCATCTTTAAAGGTCACATATTCTCCTCCTTTTCAACAAGTCTAAATAAGTCTCAGAGGGCCCCAAAACATGTCTGTGAAGTCTCTTGCCAAAAATCCATTCTGATGGTGTAGTTTTGCATGCTTTTAATCTCCTCTGTTTCAGACCTGCTGAGAACAGACTGTTTCTGTGCCTGTAGCTTTAAAAGTAAGTGAGCGGTGGGGCTTGGGTGGCATTGGCTTTCTCCCTCCATGCCCTGATGTTTACAGTGAGACGGCAGACTCAGAGGGCAGAACGAACACCTAGCTGTGGGAGTGTCACCCACCTGGGGAAGGGGTTACTGCCCTTTGTGATGTCACAAAGGGAAAATCTCCAAACGGCCTGTTTGAGGACACATTTTCTGAAAAGTGGAGCAGACAAAAGACAGAGATGTTTCTCATAATAAGAGTTTTTATAGACAGACTGGGGACATATATTACCGAAAAACATGGTGAAGTGGATTTTGCACAATATGTGACCTTCAAGCCTGATCATCTTCATGTCAACAAGTTCAAGTCAAAGATGCTTCACAATGTGATGTCAGTCTCATGGACTGCAGCTATGGTGCTTTAATTTGCCCAGCAACTGGTGACATCATCACACAGAAATGGAGTTGTTAAGTGAAGGGCCTGATGCAGTCTCTTCAGTGAAAAATAAAAGTTATTAACATTAGATTTGGACAGCAACAAATACCGGTAACAAAAGGTTATTGTGGATTTAAAAAACAGTTGAGTCTCTGCTTGTGTTGCTAAAAAGTTGTTGATGGTAAATGAATCCTGTTGAAGTCCTGAAATATCATCTTGAAATGTCCAGCTGACGTCTGATGTAAACTAAATCCTACTTTCCAAACTTTATTGTTTTCCTTTGCAGCTAAATTTGATCAAAATTCTATGAGTTTAGTCCTGTGCCAACACTCTGTTTATTTCTCTTCAATTACACCAAACCATCCACTAGGTGGCCCTGTTGCTCCATTTCATGCATGTGATTGTTCACCTGCCATTTCAGTCAGCTCTGCGATTTAGGATTTGGATTTTTTGAAAATCAGATTTAAAACAACAACAACAACAACTTGATGAGCACTTTTTAGTATGTGGGACCAACTCACAGCAGGTACATGTTTGGCTAGTTGCCCCTGCAGGTAATCACATTGGAAGTTGCTCCTGCTGGTTTAAGTGAGTGTGTGAGAGTGTGTTGTGTGTGTGTGTGTGTGTGTGTGTGTGTGTGTATTGAGGGGGGAAAGGAGAGTGGCACTGCCTGTAAGCTCTGCAATTGAGCCCTTCATCCAATCTATTAGCCTCCAGTAAGAGGAGGCCAAGGGTTCGCAGAGAGAGCTGCTGATCATAAAATCGCTGGATCAGTGCAGGAGGAAATGGTCTCCCAGGTTCAGAGATCCTTGAGAGCTTTGAGGGATGTATAAGAGCTGACCTCAGTCAAAGAAGAGGTTTTAGTTTGAAGTCAAATTAGCCTGAAACTCTGTCACATCACTGTAACATCAGGAGTCTGATGTCAGTCCCTCTGTATCAAAGGGCTTCTCTCCTCTCCTTCTCTCATCCAGCTGTCTCGTTTGGAGAAATCCATCGTGACCAAAGCAGAGATACCGATGTCTACTTTCAACTCGGCGTGCTTTTTTTTAGGCCTCACTAACACAGGGGTCAAAGAAAATCTGGATATTTCTGCGTCTGATGGTTTGAATTCGACCACTCCTTTTCTTTAAAAAATGATATCTGAGATGCACAATCACTCAGTTACCTGAACACTCTCAGCGAGTCAGGTACTATCAAAATAATCAGTACAAACACGAGAGAGAAATATGACCTTCTATATAAAGGAAAATGTTGTAATGAATCATCTTCAGAATAAAACCGACTGATTTCTTTGATTGAGGTCTATGTGAAGAAACAGTGATTTGCAGTCGGATGTGGCTGCGTGTGGACCATGCCGACCATTGATTGGAGAGTATGGAGTCTATAATTCACAAGGCACCTCAATTACATGGCCTGGCTCTCTGCTAATGCATCTATTATTGGAACAATGGACTAAGAGCTTGTAGTTTCCGGTGGAGGGGTGACATGCACACACAGTCACGCACACACATGCACACACTTGACGTTTTTTTTTTCTTTCTCAAAGGTTGCTCTTACACATACGAGCACACAGTTGCAAGCACATATATATATATTTCTGGGCGGACACACACACTTGTGCTGTAATTTTTCCACGTCCCACTGGGAGGACAGAAGGGCGTCTGGCTCCACTGAAGTCCCTAATGGCTCGTCTGTGGCACTCGCTGTGAACGCGTGGTCGGACTAAAGGTCACACTTATTTCTGGCTTCCTGATGTGAAGATAATACACTTCCTCCTTTCTCCATCCTCCTCCTCCTCCTCCTCCACATTCTCTCTCTCATCTTTCTCCTCCATCTCCTCCTCCTTCTCTAACCAGGCTTTTAGCCCGGGGCTGGAGGAGACCTACTTGTGTTCTGGGCTACATTAGTTGACAAACAGGTTGTGGATTCTGCTTGTGTTTGTGTGCACATGGTGTGTATCTGTGTGTGTGTAAATGTTGGGATGCAAAGTGCAGGGTTGATTAACTCCTTGTTTTATTTTTGGATATTCCGGGAGTGTTCTAGTTAGGGGCTTTGAAACCTTCATGCTCACCTCCAAACGTTACTATGGAGATGAGTCACCGTACCATCACACAGCTGGTCCAATCGCTCCGTAACATCAGGATGGAGATTAACGTCAGAGAAGACTACAACTCGGGCACTTCAACTGACTGTTGCTGTAAAAGAAGAATGTGTGACTTTTTACCTATAAATGTAGCAGAAATCGAGTACATCCTCTGAAAATAACTCTGTGAATCATGACTGTCTACAATGGGTGTACCACCCGAGTCCCACTGTCTGTGATCTACAGCGTGTTTACATCGCCGGGACGGCCGGCTGACTCCTCCCCTCGTGTATAAAAGTTGTTTAATTGAGGGACTAGAGAAAAGAAGAATAACATACTGTACTCACTGCTTAACTGTGTTTCTAGATCACGCTCATTTCAGGTAAATTTACATGCAGTGTGAAGATACGAGCATAATAAAGATCGTTAGCATTAGCATGCTAACACAACATTGCAGCGCGAGTTGTTTTGGTTTCATGCTGGTGCTCAAGGGCGACATCTGCTGGATGAAAAAGTTGCACATTCTTCCTTTAAAGGAACAATGTGCAACTTTTTGCCCGTCTCCTCCATTGAAAGGAGACTCCTTGTGTAAGGTGAATATATCAGTGAAGAACATATACGGGGGGCGGTGGCTGTGGCTCAGTTGGTAGAGTCGGTCGTCTCTCAACTGGAAGGTCGAGAGTTCGATCCCCAGCTCCTGCAGCAGCATGTCCGATGTGTCCTTGGTCAAGACACTTAACCCCGATTTGCTCCCGTTTAATCGGCTGCGTATGAATGTGTATGAATGGGATTAGTTACTTCTGATGGTCTCACTACAAAGCATCCTCTGCCTACAGTGTGTGTATGTGTAGGTGTGACATGAGGTGTAAAAGCACTTTGAGTAGTTAGAAGATTAGTAAAGTCCATTTGCCATTTACGAGCAAAAACAAGGAAGATAACTCTGCTTTTCGTTTCTTTCTAATCTGAATGATGTGAATACAAGAACTCTCTTCAGTCGACCCGCTGCAGATAATACGTTTAGAGCCGACTATTATCATCTTCTTTTTTTCTTCACAGTATTGTGTTGGGTTCTCGACTGTCACACATGACGTGTTAATGATGAACGCTGCAATTTCCAAGCCGAGTTTTTTATTTTTTTATTTTAAATCTCTTCTTTATTCACGGTGCATTTATCTGGGATGAGTTTGTTTTGTTTCCAAATGTTTTTCGTAGCTACTAAAGAGTTTATTCTACTGGAGCAATAAAACTGTTAGTCGGCTCTCTGAGTCGGATGTATAGCGCTCTGTAAGGCTTCTGTCAGCGGGGAAAAAAAAGAAGATTTTATGACGGCAGTTCATCTTAAGAACTGGAGAACAATACTGCTTTCTAATCTGGAAAGTTTGGGTTGTGTTATTTCTACTTTCACAGAACTTGAGGTTATTAGTTTATTCATATTTGTTGTGTATTTTCTTTTGTGTGTTTTCTGTATGAAGTGCAGAAATGAGACTCTCTCTCTCTCTGTCCTCTGCAGTGGAGCTGCGTCAGGCCATCGTGGCCATGATGAACAGGAAAGACGAGCTGGAGGAACAAAACACGTACGTTGAGATATATCCCCCTTATCTGCTGCACACACACACACACACACACACACACACACACACACACACACACACACACACACACAGATGCACAAGAACAGATGCACAAGAACAGACTGAAAAAAGATATCAGATGACCTTTTTCCTCTAAATCGTGTCGGCTTGTTTTCTTCTCATCCTGAGACGAGAGGGTTTTTTTTTTTTTTTGTTGTGCTCACTCGGGGGCAGGAAACTTGTTTACTTGTGTTTTTGTTTGTAGCAATAAGCCACCAGAGACTGTGATTTACACTCATTTAACAGCTGCGAATAAGGACTGTGGCGCACACACTGAAAAGCTTAGTGAACTCAAATTTGGATCTAATGACAGAAAAACAAACACAAAGTGTTGTGTCTGCACGCCGCTGTGATTAATCATAAATAAGTGCGAGTCTTCTGCCAAGCTGCATGCAGATCTTAATGATGAACTATGATTTGTGCGAGGCGTTTCAAATAAGAGCGATCACAATCACAGATGTGTTTTTGATGTAGTGTTTTATCTCCGAGCCGAACGCGGGTGACTCACTCTCTTATTACGCCGATTAAAGAGGCTTAGGAACGTTTATCTAATAGATTTTTTTGATTGATAAATGTAAAAAACGGAGTGTCTTCCTTTTAGTTGGTCTGAATGTAGAAGATTAAGACTGTTAACGATGTGTATTCACGGGACAAAGATGTGACGCTTATACTTGACGGTGTGTGTTTGACAGGTCTCTCCGCAGCTTGCTGGATGGGGAGATGGAGCACTCGGCAGGCCTGAGGCAGGAAACCGATCAGCTGAAGAAGAAGCTGGCGGAGCTGGAGGAGAGACACACGGCCAAGGTCCAGGCGCTGGCCAGGTGAGAAACATGATGCCTGTAGAACTGAGGGGGAAAAAGGTTTTTTATCAGGTCGAGAATTAAAGATTTTAAAGAAATCTGACCCTTCATATCAACTGAGACGTTTGAATAGATTTCCCTGTTTGACTTTTACGGTTTGATCATTCAATAACCATAAAGTCTGGTGTCTAAGATGCACTTCTCATACCTTTTTTTTTTGCGTCCTGTACACCAGTGCGACCAATATACCAGTAATTAATGCTGGGACATGCGTCATCATGAACACCAGTGCAGCCTTCACCATCCACCACTGCATTTGTCCTCATTCTTTGTGTATTGTAAGTGTTTGTTCTGCTCACTCACTGCACTCTCCGGTCTTGAAAAATGAATCCAATGCAGATGTGTAAAATCCTGCAGTTTGCAGAGTGTCCACTTGAGGCTGGCATCAGGAACACTGGAAGTCCCATACACACAACACAGCTAAAAAAAAAAAAAAATTCAGCATAATTAACAGACTGGGACAACAAAACAAAATAGTTCTGATTAGTTATTGTCCTCATGGGTGTGCTCCATACAGAGGGCGATTTTTTTTTACAACACGGCTGTTTTGATTTCATGAACTATACATGTTATCCATAGTTAGGCGTGTAGCTGGTTAATATTGACAGTTGGGGGCGATGTAACGGTTTGACAGCAGACTGAAAACCCGCCTCAGCTCCAGCTTTCTGCCTGTCGTTAGGTCGAGACAGGATTTCCAACATGGCGGCTGCTGCCGATGAGCCTCCGGAGCCCCCTGCAGGAACAGATGGGCGACGTCACTCAGTTTTCCATTAATATTCCATTAATATTTAGAGTCTGTGGTTCTGCTACACAAAACGTGCTGGGTTACAGAGCTTCTTATGAGCTTTTCTCCCTCATTAGGTCATGATTATACATTTAAAGAAAACAGTGGTAAACTGTTAAGTTAATAAACCTTGTGGAGTGCTGGTTTGAGTGAAAAGACTCCAATTAAAGAGAACAAGAAACCAGTGGAGGTGAGCAGCATGACCAGGATGAATCGGTCTCGTGCTGTACGTCCTTCTCCTCAACTATCAGTGGTACCTCATCGGCTGACAACTCAACTCCCATATCGGCAGTTTGCAAGATTGCAAACTCCACATGGCAAAAGAAAAGATGGTACAAGAAAAAAGATGCACAGAAAACTGCATGTTGTGGACTTTGCTGAGCATAGGAAGACAGTTTCCCCAAAAAAGACTTTGTCTAATATACTGGTGCAGCTTGTATTCTGGAAGTTACTCTAGTGGATTGTTAAAAACAAACATTTTCTTCTGATTGGCCGATCTGTATGCTGTTATCATGGATGTCGTCTGAAAGGTGAACTTTTTAAAAAGCAAAAAATTAGAAATGACAGCGTTTTCAGAGGATCGATCAGAAGCCACTCTTTAAATTTTGGAGAAAACTGTATTACTATAAAATCCCAACTTTTAGACATTTGTGCAATGCTGTGTTTTTTATGTAATTAGCATCAAACATGGACATATCATTGACACGGTGATTCTTTGTTTTTGTTTGGGAATTGGGGTATAATTTCAAATGAGCTCTAAATCATGGTTGTAATATCAGATGGAAAAAAGCTGAAATTGTTCTTGTTCTTGTCGTAGACATTAACTACTGGCACTGCATGCATTTTGAAGCTTTTGTAACAGATTTTGCATTTCTGTCTGTGTGGAAGAATTTTTGGAACAATGGATGTGCAGATAAAATTATTATTTTGAAATGTATTAAAGCGGTGGTTCTCAAACTTTTTAGACTGCGTACCACTGCGTACCACCATTATGGTAGATGTTAAAATACACTGTAGGCCTATTTCTACACACATTTCACGCAAGAGGCAAATATATTCATAAAAATAATATTATTTATTATTGACTGTTGGCAGCCACACTATAGGACTACAAAGGGCTAGTGCTAGAACTGGCACTTAAACTAACACAACTTTGACGTTTGCCCAAATCCAAAAAAAAGTACAGCACAATAAAAATGAAAACTTTATACCAACAACCTGTTTGAGAATATTTAGTCTCCAGTGTTTCCCACACAAACACGATACCTGGGCCCAAGTATATTTCCGACCTGTTCTTATTTAATTTAATTCGAGAGGGAGCGGGGGAGAGAGAGAGCGCGCAAGAGAGTGCAGGCGCACGCTCCGCAGGCTCTGTGCAACCAGAGCCTCTGTATTATAAGTCTCTGCTTTCAACATAGCAAAACTGCCCAAAGAAAATCCCTCTCGACTCCTGCGGAGTGTTAAGACAGCAAAAGAGAGCAGACTCACATCAGCTTCAGAGCAAGAGAGAAAGAGAGAGCGAGAGAGAGAGAGAGAGAGGGTGAGCGACTGTCCGTACATGCATCAAAACTGAAGCTTCTCCTGGCTCCGTTTTAAAAATTTAAATGAACAGCTGCTTGCTGCCGATTGTGTGCTGAACTCCAATAAATAACAGAATATCTGTTAATGTAGGCCTACAGCTGCTTGCTGTTGTTTCAGTACTGAAATATAACAGAATATCGAGTTGAACTTTTCAAAACGTGAGGCGTACTCCTGTTGTTGTTTATGTCTGTGCACGGGCGAGCATAAACTGAGCAGATTAAAGTTGTTTGTTGCAAAAACTAGATTAATTTAGAGGGGAAAACACATTTGATATAAATACAATATACGCGTACCATAAGTTGAGAATCACTGTATTAAAGCATTTTAACATTTATTTTTGGGCCTTCTGCCTTTATTTTTATAGAGAGAGCGAGAGAGAGAGAGTGGGGGATGACATGCGGGAAAGAGCCACTGGCCGGACTGAAACCCGGGCCGCCAGTTTGGAGGTCTATAGCCTCTGTGCATGTGGCACAACCTAACCTCTGGGCCATCTGCACCCACACACAGAATTATTCTTAACTGAAGGGAATACTGGCCCTTTTGAACAAAAGTCAAAAGCAGTTTGCCTACAACTTTCCACCTGTTGAAGCTTAACTTTTCAGTTTGCTAAATGAAGTGCTGAAGTGAAGCATACAGGAGAATAATGAAGAGAAGGCAGAATGTGAATCACTTGATATTGTGATGATGGGTCGCTTGGTACTGACTGTTAAGCTATCAACCACCTGCAGATGCGTAATGGCTGTGTGGCTCTTTTTTTTGTATCCTGCAGAATTAATTGCGCGGTCATTCGGCTCATATGAATAAACCTCTCCCACAGCAGACACTTTGATTGAGCAGGAATTACACAGGTGTAACATTAACAAAACATTGAAAGGTAAGCGGATAATATCAACATTTGCCATGTCAACATGTCTCTACTGTGGTCAATGATATGAAACCAGTTTGTGTATTTGTGCTTAGTCAGTCAGTTATTTGTCAAGTCAAAGTTTTTACTAATTTAAATTTAAAATTATGTTCAACTTCAGTACGTGTTGTGCAAAAGCAGTTTGAGCCCTGAGCCCAGTGTCTGGGATTAAAGCTACTGTGTTTCTGCTGATGTGCCTCAAACCTACAATAACTGTGTAATCACAAACAGGCGTACGTCTGGAGCGCCGGGACGTTTCCCGGTGGCCTTAGGCGTCTATTTGGCCTGCTGCAAACAGTCGATGTGAGCAGCAAGTATGAGTGGATAGACCTCCCTGAATGCACGCATCATCACATGAGAGTGCCACTCTCTCTTGGTCCGTTTATCGCGCTCAGCGAGGTGCCATACAGTCCCGGCTGCTGTCTGCAAAAAATGTCGTCATTCCGACGCACATATCAACCGCTTACCTGCTGCAACATTATCGCCAGGTGAAATGGTGCAGCAGGGAAACGGTTGCTATGTGCGTCGCTATGATCACAAAGGAAAGGAAAGATGCAGCAGAGATGGCAAGACAATAACAAAGAGAAAGGCCCTTCTCTCAGACCGAGCTAAATATCTCAAAGTGAGATATATAAATATATCTGTAAGCCAATAAGGGACCAGGTTAGGCTACACATACTTAGCATGGCTAGCTAAGCAGCCTGGCTATTAACAGTGTGACTAATGGCCCGTAGGCTACACAGTTAGCACGTCTGTCTGTGGAGGAATTAAATCACAGCAATAATGAGTACAACAGAGCGATCATAGAACTTTGAATGTAGTGTGATTCAACCAGTCAAAAATAGCACGAGCTAATGAAAGCATACTGTAGTCTACAGCTAGCTATGAATCTCACTAGCTTTCTCATAAAGTCACTTGGATCAATGCCAAAGGTCAAAAAAGCCATCTCCCGGTTCTTTATAGCATTGGCTCTGAATCAAAACTGTCGTACAGTGGAATGTTTTTTTGTTCAACTTTGGTGTGATACAGATATTAAATGTAAATATTGTATATGGAGACAGGTGAATTAACATTTGTGTTATATTCATACTGATGAAGCGACTGTTTGAACTGACAGTGAAATGTAGAGCTTCATGTAGCGACACAGTTAGCCTACACGGTGAGTGGTTCATGTGGACAGGGTCGTCTGGGTCAAACTCCTGTGGCGCTATTTTGTTGGCATAGAGTGCTTCATCTAAAGCGTGTGGCACGCTGGGATTTGGGGCGTGTCTGGCTATATTTTGATGTTTATGCGGTGTCACAATCTGGGTCACAGAGTGCGAAGAGGATGGATTAAGTCCCGTGATTTTACATGCAGTAGGTGTATTTTCCGTGTAACATGAATCAAACCAATCAGGTTTGTGTCAGCTCTCACTCCCTTTGAGAGCCAGCTGCGCCTGCAGGCTGGTACAATGCTTACACGACGGATAATTCTTCAAAAGATGGAACTCTGGCCAGATCCTTTAACTTCTCTTTTTTCATCGTTCCCCCTGAACACACAGAACACACTCACATGACACTGTGAGAAATATGTGGATGGCTGATTGATTACATCAGAATGATTGACAACATTTTTAAACAAACACACCGCTGGGCGCCAACAGGAGAACGAGCACTTGTGATTTAAACAAAGTGAGCGCTCGGCGTTAAAATGAAAACTGCATCAGGAGATAAATAGGAGAGACACCTGTGCTGAGCGCAGACACTTTGCAACAGGTGTCCGCCCCTGATCTAAAATGTTACCACTACACTGCCTAATGTCTCGAGTCTTATGACTGTTTCGTCTCCAAATCCAGTTCAGTCATAGATTTAAAGTATTGGTAAGGAGGGTGAATGTCAGAAAAACACAGGAAACTTTGATCCATCAGGTCCCTGTAGTGTGTTATATTTCCTCCCACTTATTCAAACATACACAGACTTTGATCCCAATAAGTGACCACCTACTGTTTCCCTGTTAGCAAATTGCTTCAGCTCAGCATCTACAATTGATTTCCTGTGTGCCAGACGTCTTCAGTGGAGCCCTGAGCCTTTAAATAGAGGATTAGTCACCCTTGAGCGGTCTAAAGAGAAAGCCTCAGCCAGCCTGTGTTCACATAGTCGCCTCCTACAGTAAGTAAAGCCACCGGCCAGGATTGATTGGAGGAGAGGCTCAAGTGAAGTGTGCGCGCCGACTGCTTAGGCTGATGGGTTTGTTGTTAACTGAGGCGGTGCAGCTGACAAATGACCCTGTTAATATGCGTTAATATTCATTTGTACATGGAACAACTGAAGTGGCCCTTTCATGGTCTTTTCTTACTATTTTTCATTGTCTTTGATTTTTTTGGGGTAGTTCTTTTGATGATTCCAAATCCAACAATTTCTAGTTTATCTACTGGCTCATTTATCGTCACCGTGGGTTACCAACTTGTCAATCACATATGGTCACACCTTAATGTCCCAAAACATTCATTGGGAGCTGTAGACGTGTTCATTAGTTCAATAGAAGGAAACTCCACAGTTGGAGGTCGGAGCTCTTTGAAAAGGACCCTAAGCTTAGAGGTTAAAAATGATTAACTGGTCTCACACGGTACAGGTAGTGATCTAAAATAGCTAAATACCCTCCTACTCAAATATAATCATCTCTCATTGGTTGCTGAAAATGGGAGGTAAGCAGGCAGTTAACCAACACTGTGCCAGCATTAATGTGTCTATAACAATCCATCATAGGTGTGATGATATTGGCTTTACAATATGTGAAAGACGACAACAGTTTCTCTATTAAGACGCAGCAGAAAATATTATAAACGTTTCACAGAAACACGAGAGGCTCAAATCTTCATTCAGTCCATTTGGTTCAGCTGTGTAAAGTGTGTGTATGGAGAAGGCCTCTCTTCTCAGCAGCATGTCAACAATAGTCGTTTTCAGACTTCAAACTTTTTCATAGTTCTAGGAACTGTTGGAACCCTCCTCCTTTTTTAACGATTTCACACCGCAGGAATTATGAACCGTTTAAGTTCCTAGAACTCCTTTTAGAGGAACCTTTTTAGCTCCTGCTTGAGAGTAGGTACCATGGCAGTGCGAATGCAGACAGAAAAAGTGTTCCTAATGTGAAACAGAGTGGATAGTTCCTCTGCAAAAAGTCTGCAGAACTGTTTTGGTGCAGAAACACCTGTTGTCTCCTCTCTGGGAGGGAGAGATTTTTTCAATGCCCCCAATCTGGAGTGATGCAGCGGAACCGTGATGTGCTTGTGCGTCGTGTCTCACTATTTCATAATCCATGTTGTGATTGCAGGTGACTTCTTTATGTTAAGCAATGCCTGTTTATGTTAATTTACTAGAAGATTAGAAGAGTAACCGCTCATAAAATAACGTCTTATTTCTTTGTTTTAAAGTCTTTCTTTCACTAGCAGGGCTCCTTTCCTTCACTTTATCTTGCTCACATGACTGCTGCTGCTCTCTCTTGCTCTCGGCAGCTGGAGGCTTAAAGAGCCAGCCTGAGGCTTAAAGAGCCAGCCTGCGATCAACCACATCTGCAGCAGCGGGCGGTGGTCGTCGAGATAATCCATATTTGATGGGAAAGGGTGGGAACATCTAAAATAATATTGTGAAAACAATTATTGTAACATTTTGCTGTATTGATTTTTTGGTCACAGTCCTCTTTTACAGACTTTTGGCTCAAGTGAAGTGTAAGAAAAACCTTTAAATAGCATTTTTTAATGTTTTATATCTATTCTTTGCAAAAGTCAAAAACAATTTTGGAAACTTACATTCAGATCAGCTTGAAGACCAAACTTGTGCTCACATAGATTTTAGTTGAAGCTTGAATCTAGTTATTTGTAACTTTTGAGCCACACTCAATATGAATAACTGACATTGTGCTTTATATATATATGACAGTGAACATGTAATGGGTCACATTCTGAATAAAGTTAAAAAGCCAAAAGAAGCAGATAAAAATACTCACTGCAGGTGACAGAGACAGTATGCTTTCTTTACACACACACACACACACTCTCAGACACACAAAGCCTATTCTATAGTCGGCTGCTAAATCTCAAGTGCTGCTTTTTCAATCTCAGCCAAATCTGTCTCGATCAATAGCGGCTATAAATACCAGTGAAGGAGCAGCAGCTATAGCCACTGAATGAGGGCTGGAAGCTGTCGGCATCATTTAGTTAAAGAGGCTACTGGCAACGGTTGCTATGTATCCCACAATCCTTTGTGATTCACTCGCAGTAAGGGTTGATTTGGAAGTCAGAAAACCTGACATTAAATCACTGACACTGAAAAACGGCGTCTCAACGTGAAAGGGAAGATCGGCCGACAGCTACTGAAGGATTCCGCTGCTGTTTAGTGTATCGACGTGTTTATTTTAGGACAAATTGTTTAGGCTGAACAAACTTTGACAGGAAACTCTTTCTGTTCATGTTCAATGTTTATATCCTGCACCAGATGGTCCTGATGGTAATCTGCTTGATTCAGTGCTTCTTCCACTAATAACTGTAATAGCAAAGAGGCACCCATAGTCGATCAAGATGCGTGTGCGTGTGCGTGTGCGTGTGCGTGTGCGTGTGCGTGTGTGAGTGTGTGTGTGTGTGTGTGTGTGTACATTGAGTCCTGCTGTATATGGGGGTGGAAGAGGATGAGCGAGCCTCCATAGATAGATTCTGTGTGACGTCGGCCACGGTGGAGAGGAGTGGGCTAAACTGAGCCTCTGCTCACTTATTGACTTACTCACATGCAGAACTCGGATATACAGCTGGACCCTTACTCACACACACACACACACACACACACACACTCACACTCAGATCCAAATATAACACTGGAGTGCAAGACCCTCCCTCACACACGGCAGCCCACATCCTCACTCTGAACTTCTATCAGACTGTAGAAGAAACACACATGTGAAGATGCTGTAGTTTGCTTTGGAGGCTCACACCACCTCAAATCTTCTGCACAGAAAGACCACTGACTATAGAGCAGGACGATACAGAAAGTAATGATCACAATGATTGTTTCTATATTGACCACTACAGAGCCCGACCGATTAATCGGCCAGTTGATAATATCTGATTCATCGTTCAGGCTCTGCTCACAATATCAACATAAAATAATATGGTTCAATTTCTATGTCAGGATCTTTTCTTCTTTGCTGATTGTTTGAGGGTTTGAACTAGAACTGCTTCTTCTTCAGAGGTGTCCTTAATAAAATCCACCAGTAACAGTCCCGTGGGGCGGCTGAAGTTCAGTGTTAGAGTCGGTTGTCTCACCAACTGAAGGTTTGGGGGGGGGGGGGGCAAACACCAAATAAAGTCGTTTGGGTTTTTAAAAAAAACAAATCTTTCAGGTACTTTCTGTAAGGTAAAAGGGGGCTTGGAGCCGAGCTGCTGCTAACACTAGCTTAGCTTGTTTCTGTCATAATAACCTTAAAATAAACATCACGATATGGCTGACTGAACACCTCCATCGTTGTTGTTTTAGAATTAAGGGGGCCACCAGTTTCCCTTTCATAGCATTGAGTATTTATGCACAAAAAGGTTTGGACAAATCAACAGTCAGAGATTTGAATAAAGCTTCTCTGACTCAGATTGTTCCTATCAGGAATGTTTCCCCTTAACTCTCTGAGTGAGCACATAGCTTTGGGGCAGTATTGATAAGAAACAGGACTTATCTGGCCGACATCAGTGCAATAAATAATAGTTTTTTTAAGGTTTATTTTTGGGCTTTTTATCCCTTCATTTAGAGACAGGACAGTGGATAGAGTCAGAAATCAAGGAGACAGAGAGAGAGAACGAGGATTGACATGCTTGAACGGAGCCACAGGTCGGATTCAAACCCGGGCCCCCCGCTTTGGCCTCCGTACATGGTGTGTTCGCACTAACCACTGCTACCGGCACCCCGAAAACAATTACAGTTATTATAGCCTTTCAGAAAACAATTATAAATTGATTTTTTTACGAGAAATCAAAGCCAATCTTAATAATTATGTTTCGCCCTTAAACCCTTTATATTAACAAAGGTTGTTTACAAGAAATGACTGCAGGGTACCTTGAATTGAAATTGAAAATTACAATTAAATGTCTCTGTATCTTCTTCATATTGCTTTAATTCAATTACTTTCATTCACAAAACAATCAGACATTGACTCATAAAAAAACCAACTGCTGCTCAAATGTATGAAACCAAAATACCCTCGCTCAGAATATCAAGCCCTCAAACCTCCTCCCTCAAGGAGGGAAACACACACACACACACACACACACACACACACACACACACACACACACACACACACACACATTTTCCCCTCCACTTTTTCTCGTCCCCGTTTGTGGACGTCAGTTGGCAGAGCAGCGAGCAGGCCTCTCATAGCAGGAAGTTGGGAAAACAGCCAGTTGAGTGGGCTTGGGCCAGAAAGTGGTACCTCGTCACAACGAGTGCGGGTGGTTTGACAGAGGGACGCCACTGACGCACACACACACACATGCACGTACAAACACACACAAGGATCAGATGCCTCTCTGTTAGCTGGTAGAGCTGCTGTCTTTTCTCCAGGCGGTCTGGTGCGGCTGAGCTTGAAGAGCGAAAGACAAAGTGTGTTTGAAGTTTACTTACTCTACCTGTTGGGAGTGTTTAGGTTTTTCTTTCATTGGGAAATCAATTATGTCACTCTGGGTGGGTGGGGTGGGGGGGTCTTTTTTCATTCAATGCTGACGTTTTGACAACCCAGACCTGAACTCAATTTCCTGTCTTATAGATCCACATTCAGGCATGGCTATGTGTGTGCACTGAGGCTTTGGAAACGAGTGTGTGTGCTCTGCTTTTTGGCTCTGAGGCTGAGCAGTAAATTGCACTCAGGAGGGTTTATCCAGTGTGTGTTTTCTGAAGGCCTCTACCTTCATGTTTTCTTCTTCTAAACAAAATCAACTGGTACCTGAAGCGGAGCCTGTTTAGCAGAGTTTATTGCACATAGTGATGCACAGGGATAATAAAGGAAAGGGAGGGGGTAATAGAAGAGAGAGAGAGAGAGGAGAAAGTCCCCTCAGGGCTTGGACTTAACTTTGGTCTACACTGTGTGAGGTTGAACTTTAAGCAGAGAAGATACAATCTTCTATCTTTCCTCTTGATTTATTAGTCTCTTTGCTTTGCATAAGACATTCTGAAAGGTCTGCCTTCTCTAACTTTTCCTCTTTCATACATTGAACAAGTTTTATCTGTTTAAAAACACAGTTGAGCTTTATTCAGGCATGCACTCGCGAACATTTCTAGAAAGTTTTAGGACAGGCCGCCCCTCAAATCTCCCTGACTTTCTGTGTTTAATTGGAAGTATTCACAGTATCAATGAGTGAGTGGTAAATACATGCTAGCAAGGAGAGATGGTGTGAAACGGCTTCATTACATGCACCCACTGGTGGCAGGTTGTAAACATCATCAGCCCTACCTGTCTGCTCGCTGGGAATTTCCCTCAGTATTTTGTTGCTTCCATCTCACATCATCTCATCCTGACTTCGCTGAGAAATGTTGCTAAGGGGCTGGCAGGAAAAAATCAGGGTAAACTGTGAGTGAAAAATTCAGGGGTTTGCTTTCACACATGCAGTTCCCCTACTACATTTGGGGACATTTTCATACGTTTTTTTGTATGTGTAAAAACACCAGTACGTACTCTTACACCATTCCCCTTACGGCCTATGTCCACAGCACTCAACCTCCGTTTCAGAGCGCTTCTCTCAAAGTTAACTCCTGCTTCCCTTGGTATTGATCATTAGGTATGTTTAAGATACTCCTGTTTGCTAAATATTTCCTTAAATTCAAGAAAATATCACAAAAAAAAAAAAACATGAAAACAATGTAAAGGAGTCGTGTCCCGGAATCATCAGCAGCTCTATAACTGGAAATTTTACCGTTAAAAAGTCCAGTCAGACTAGCGTCGCCTCCGCCATTGTTGTTGACAAAGCCTGATGTTGCCCTGTCTTGATTCTGATCGGTCAGTGAGAGAGAAGTGACATTGACAAGCTGGGCACTGTTCCAAAAGTTTAAATGTTTTCATCTCAGAGCGCTGTGAGCGCAGCGACAAAAAACAGCTGATGCTGAGGTGCGTTCAGGGTGCTCAGGGGTCTCAATTTATTTTGCACACTGAAGCACACAAACTAATAAATCCACTCCTGAACAACAGTGTTAAGTCTTTGGCACTTCTCTCACACATGGAAGAAGATAACTTGACTAGTTTTATTAACAAACACTTAATATGCTTATCCTCTGATTAGACACTAACACGGACCGTCTTTCTGGGTCAGACTCTTTGCCTTAATGAGGACGTGGCTTGTATCTGGTCCCTTATGAACTGGTCAATGGAAGCAGTTTTCCAAGCAGAGATGCCGAGCAAGGACTTCACTTTCAACAACTTTGCAGTCTCTGAAGGCAGAGAAGACACTAAGAGTTTCACATGAGCCTCAAACATCCTTCCAGAGAATCAACACGCGGGGCAACAAAAAGACTGAATGGATTGCTCTCAATTGGAAAGCATCAAAGGAGAGCTAAAGCTACCATTCCTCCCAAACACTTTGTGGAGAGAAAATCATGCAACTCCTACAGGGCTTTGTAGTCCAGTTTGTCTTCAGGATCCATCAGTCATCGTGTGTCCTGTAGCTCTGGATAATGGTTGTCTAAACTGAGTTTCTAATGATGGACTTTTCAAAGGTGTTATGAAAGTTTATGCAACCCAGAAATCTAGGATTGCAGCCTTTAAAGGACATAATAAGATATCTACTGAATTAAACATTTTTGAATTTGAATTCTGAATTACTATAACATCAGACATTAAGGAAACATGCAATGTTGAAGTGCTGGCTTCTTTGTCAACAACGCGGCAGCCAGTATGTCCTCCTTCTATAATAATAATAATAACAATAACTTTATTTATATAGCACCTTTAAAAACACAGGTTTACAAAGTGCTTCGACAAACAGTAAAGGCAAAAACAAGAATAAAGCAAACTAAACCAAACACAGAAGAAAATAAACAACAGCAAGAACACAACAAATGCAAAATACTCCAAATAATAATAGGATATCAAAAATCTAAAAAATGAAAGACAATCCAACAGAAAAGAACCCATATCGCAAGATACCCAACAGACATATATAACTATGTGTTGATTCATGCCGTACTGTTGCTGTATGTGCTGATGTGATATAAATGTAAATTATAATAAGATACATCGTCGGTAAACATATCCTCTTCCTCAGATGTGTTTCGCCCGTTCGCCCGATGGAGTAGCAGAGAGAACTCCCATGATTCCCCGCCAGCCTTAACATTATCTTTTGTTATTGTATTGGTTGAGAGCCCCCTGGTGGTGGAATCTACACACTGTGCCTTTAATATGACTATTAGAAGGCAAAGACATGTAAAAACAAGTAAAGGAATGTTGTCCAATAATGTTGAGGCATGTGTTTGCCAGTTTTCCTGTCAGTAACTGGGTGTATTACACACGGGGAATATCAAGAAATCCTTTGTTTGATTTACCATAAGAAGGCCTGAGCTGCTGCACGACCCGAGGGAAGCCGCTCAAACACAGACAGGACACCGAGGGCGTATCTTACACCAACAGGTCATGCTTTATCAGTCTGCCCTGAAATTGGATTTGACGTTGTACTGGGAAGGTGAGGCAGACGTTGGAGCGTTGTTCCCTCATACCTTTCCCCTCAAGACCACTTACTTTGTAGATTCATCCCATAACGTTGGTGTGATTTACAACCGTGTCAGGAGGACTTTGCTGTAGGTCTCCATCACCTCCGAAAATCTTTTTCTCTGTGTCAGAGTGTGTACTTCTTTTCACACATTGGTAGAAATATTGGAATGAGAAAGAAGATATACAAATAACCAAAGCAGTCTACAATATCAAAATCCTCTGCTTTGAATGTTGATGTTGTTTTTCATAAAGAGAGGTGCTTTCTGTTTTTAAATATTTCAAGAAGCAAACGCACAACATCAACAGAAAACTCCTCAGTGGCATCATAGTGATCAATTATTTAAAAAAATGTGTTCATTATCAAGCTTTTGTGGTCTGAAATTGAATGTTCTATTTAAAATGAAGGCACGACTCTTAAAGCTTTGTTTGTTTAAAGAATGATTAATTTACAGCTCTGAATGAACGAATCCCTGAACAAAGACGAGGGAGGAAATAGCAGCGCTTCTGAATAACTGAAGAGCTTTGCATATAGTCATTTCTATGGGCAGCATGTATATACCTTTTAGAACAGTTTAAATAATGAAGGTGTTAAAGGATTGCTAACTAGGCCTGTCCCTGACTAAGGATTTAAATAGAGTAGTCAAACCTGATTTGTCAGATTTTGCCTGTAGTCTGCCATATTCTCATTTGAGTTTAACCACATCATTCAACTATTTGTCTTCTAGACTTGGGATAAAATCTTATTCTATGATAGGACTTGATCCATCCTTTTTCCTCACTCATCATCACTGACGTCCCAGTGTGTTCGGGTCAGACCACCAACATACAAACGATGTCTTTAAACCTACCACTTAAAGATTTACTGAACTCTCCTGATCTTAATAATCCACCAGAAATGAGTCGCAACGACTTCAATTCTACAATTCACTTCGCAGACGCTTTTATCCAAAGCGACGTACATCAGAGAGTAAGTACAACACTAATCCATTCATACACCGCCAGCGAAGCAGCAGGAGCCATGCAGGGCTCAGCTGGGGATCTCGACCTTCCGGTTGAGAGGCGTCAACTCTACCAACTGAGCCAAAAGATTTATTCAGAACACAATACATCCATAAACATCCAATGAACAGTTAAAAAAACATTGCTATTCTGCTGACCTTTTCATAACACCTCATAACCGCCTATAACAGTCAATCTTTGTTTAAATACCCAGCCTTTAAATCAACACACACAAAGTTCCTCAGAGTAACTTGAAAGGGTTTAAAGTGTAAAAAAATATTCTACCACTCTAAAGGCTTATTGGGTTACTATATGTCACCTCAACACTACTGTAGTTGCAGATCAAATAGCTAAGTAGAAGGAAACTCTTGTGCTTCAGCCGCTCCACAAATG